>NC_088909.1:2415384-2717307 GCF_037157495.1 Lathamus discolor | reverse complement strand
TCCTGCCCTGCAGCCGCCAGGATGGTAACAGCTCCGAGGGGTGCCGAATCCATCCGTGCATCCCCACAGCCTCCGGGCTGCTGCGTTGCTGACTCTTTGTCTGTTTGTTAACCGCGGGCTCCATTTCAAGGCGATTTTTACCCATGTGAGATTGAATCAAACATCGCAGGAAAAAAAAAAAACAAAAACAAACAAACCAAACAAAAAAAAAAAAAACATCAATGAGAATTTTGCAAAATAAACAGGAAATCCCTTGGATGTTTTCTGGAAACATTGGTCAGCATCTTCCGAAGGGAAGCTGCGTGCTCATCAAGGTGGGGTTGCCCCTGCGGAGCCTGAGCACGCTGGGAGGGAATGCACAAAACAAGCTTCAGGATGTCTAAAAATAAACTCCAAAATGGGCAATGGCACCAACGCCAGCAGAGCCTGGGCAGGGGGTCTCCCCTGTGCCACCAGCATGGTCTCACCCTATGCCGGCCATCAGGAAGCTTCCAGCTTGGGGACCCCCCTTAACCTCAGCCTGGAGGGGCAGTTTAATGCTGCCCATGGTCCAGCTTAGAAAGCACAGGTCAGGGCTACAGCATCCGACCTGCATCCCCTCGACCCCAGCGGCAGCACTGAAGCCCAGCACCCATGGGCTGTCCCTGCTCCCTCCCAGGGCTCCGGAAGCCCCGTTTGGCAGGATCAGGCCCTGATTTGCCCAAATCCTTGTGTGCACCACGACTGTGCTGATCTGCCAGGGGACAGAAGCAGTGTGGGTGTTGGTGGCAGGGCTGCTGTGTGTCCCCAAGGGACACTGCCACCACTTTGGCTTGCCTCGGGCAGCCCTGCAGTCCCTGCCTGGCTCACCAGCAATCCCCTGACCCCTGCCAAGAGAGACAATAACAGACATTTAGGGGATGCCTCTCCTCCCCGGGGGTCCCACAGCACCCCACATCGCTCTCCTGGGCAGAGCAGACGATGCTGATCTGCCTCCAGACTGTGCCGGGATTGAAGCCGGCTGCCGGCAGTGTACGGAGCCGAGAGCCCGTTTCCATTGCAAAGCCGGACACCGCGCAGCCCAGATCCTGCCCGGGGTTTTCCACACATGCAAACGTGGTTCAGAAGCAGAAACCCAGCGAAGGGACACAGGGGACATCACCAGCTCTGAGCCCCCGCCTCGCACACTGGCTGCTGGCAGCCCCCCCCCGCCCCAGACATACACCCATGCAGAGGCTGGGGGGCTGCTCGACCCTCCTAACCCAAAGCGGGGCTGAGCACCAGAGTATCTGCACATCCTGCACCCTGGAAGTTTCCAATGTGAGAGGCAAATCCTGCACCCACACGAGGCCTCAAAGCTGCCCCCCAAAATCCAGTGCCCACCCCATACCAGCACCCAGCACCACGGGAGGACAATCTCTCCCCCCCCCAACCACCTTGTCTTTTCCTCTCCACAGCCCAGCATCTGTAATCACACGTTTTCAGTCAAAACACTACCGACATCTGGCTGTCCCCAGGTAAAACCTTACCTGCCAGCACAGACAACAGCCGGGAGGCAGCAGGCAGAGAAAACCCCGTTTGCACAGCCAAGTTCACATCCGCTTGCCTCCCCAACCACAGCACAAGCAACGCTCAAGATTATCCCTGTGTGGAAACGCTCTGCGCAGGGACCTGCCCTACACACCTCCGGAGCCCTGAGCGCCTGCCCTGCGCGGCAGCTCAGACCCATGGGGCTCCCACTCAAGGACCATGGGCACCGGAGCTGTCAGCATCGTCCCTGGCTGCTGCTCCATGTTCTCTGTGGAGTTTTGGGTTTGCCCCCCTGTATCCCCGTGCCCTGTGGCATAGCAGAGCTCACCCCTCTGCGGTGCCGAGCAGACGGATGTTTGCAGAGAGTCTTCAAGTCGCTCGACAAAGGAGCGGAGAATTAATATTCCTTTTAATTAAAGGCACCAAAATGTCTTTGTTCCTGAACAGAGAGAAAACAACAGAGGGAAGAGCTCAAAAGCTCCTTTTAAGCTAGAGACGAGACCATCGCTGGATTCAAAGACACTGTCAACGTGCACGTGACCTCAAATTAAAACAACCCAAAATGAAACCCAGCAGTGGTGGCTCCTCTCCGAAAGCGAAGGGAAGTTGCGAAGTTTTCCTTGGCTAATAGGGAAAAAAGGGAAAAAAATCCAACAAAAGGTGCGTTCAACCAGAGGAGCGCTCTGCAGAATCCGAAGGCACCATCCAGTGGCAAGGGGAGTGATGGGGATTGCTGGCTGTGCCCCGGCCCAGCATCACGGAGGAGCCCGGGCGGAGAGCGGTGCCAGCCTTGCTCCATCCCTACACAGACAGCATTCCCTCGGCAAAGCCAGGCTGGAGCGAGCGGCGCAGTGCCAGCCAGCGCTGCTTAATGCAATTCTGATGGGAAAGCAAGAGCCGGACGGTGATTAATGGCTGCGAGGATCGGAAGCAGAGAGCTGGATCCCTTCCTTCCCAAATCCGCGTCCAACAAGCTGTCCCCTGTCACACAAGAGGACACCGCGCGTGTCCCCAGCACAGACCCATGTCCTCGCACGTAAGCACAGAATTACTCTGCCGTAGCTGTAACTTCACAAACCAGCCCCTGGTTTCCTCCCATAGACTCTCCCGAGTGGATCAGCTCCTCCTCGCCACGAAACGCGGCTCCATCTCTGCATCGCCGGCGGCCGGAGCGCGATATGGAGCCGGAGGGTTGGTGGTCCCAGGAGGAGGGATACAGGGATGCAAACCGCATCTCCCGCCGGGCAGAAGCCGGGACCCACGGCCGGGGGAGGGTTTAGTGAAGGGGGACACACGCACACACAGACTCGCGTGGGTCCGGCGGCGCTGGGCCGCCCCTGCTCTCGGAAAGCTACTGCGGGGTACGGGAAGGGGAGCGGCCCCCGCTGCGCAGACAGCGGGCCGGTGCCCGCTCCCCGCTGTCTGCCCTGCCCCGCGTCCCGGGAGCGGCCGAGCGTGGGGATGGAGAGACCGCGGCGGTGGGGATCGCGCTGGCTCCGGCACCGGGAGCATCCCCGTGCCCGGCGCACCGGGAGCACCCCTGACACTGTGAGAACCCCCCGGGCACCAGGAGCTTCCCCGACTCCTGCGCACCCGCAGCCTCCCCCGGGCACCGAGGGCATCCCCGTCCCGGCGCACCGCGAGCATCCCGGACTCTGCACCAGGAATCCCCCGGGCACCGGGAGCATTCCCAGCCCCTCTTCCCTGCGAGCACCCCGCTGGCACCGGGAGCCTCCGACTCCCCTGCGCACAGCGAGCATCCTCCGGGCACCGGGAGCATTCGAGCCCCTCTTCCCCGGCTGCCTTCCCGGGCACCGGCAGCCTCCCGCTCCCCGCTGCCGGCCGCGGACCGCACTTACCGTCCTGAGGTGCGGCGGAGGCGTGAGGTAAGTCCCAAGGCAGGGCCGGGCGGGACCGGCCAGAGCCGGCAGCGGCCCCCGCCGGCGGCGGCCCCGGCCCGGTTAAGGCCGGCGCAGGCGGAGCGCGGCCCCGCGGCGGCGGCTGCCCCCGGCACCTGCCCCCCGCCGCCGCTCGCCGCGCCCGGGGCCGCCGGGGGCCGCCAGCCCGGGGGTCGGGGCGCTTCCACCCTCCCCCCGGAGCGGGGGCACCGCAGGCGCGGGCGGAGGAGCCGCTCAGACCGCGGGGCCGCTTCACCCCCTGCGCGCTGCCCGGCGCCGCATCCTCCGGCGCCGCGTCGCGGCCATGGGGCGCCCGCGGCCGCGCTCCGTGCCGGGCCGGGCCCCCGCAGCGCCCGCCGCTGCCGCCGCGCCGCCCGCCCGCCCCGGAGTGAGCGCCGCCCGCCCGCGCCGCTGCCTTAGACGGCGCCGACACCGAGCCCGGCAGGGGGCGCCCCGCCGCCGCCATCGGAGCGGGGGGGCCCCCCCCCCGGAGGTGCGCGGCCGGGGGAGGGGAGCGGGAATGCGAGGGGCTGGACGGGGAAATGGGGGTGCACGGGGATACGGGGGTGCACGGAGAAATGGGGGGTGCATGGGGAAATGGGGGGTGCATGGGGATATGGGGGGTGCACGGGGATACGGGGGTGCATGGGGATATGGGGGTGCACGGAGAAATGGGGGGTGCATGGGGATATGGGGGTGCTGAACGGAGAAATGGGGGTGCGTGGGGATATGGGGGGTGCATGGGGATATGGGTGTGCATGGGGATACGGGGGTGCATGGGGATATGGGGGGTGCATGGGGATATGGGGGGTGCATGG
Organism: Lathamus discolor; assembly: GCF_037157495.1. Lineage (NCBI taxonomy): Eukaryota > Metazoa > Chordata > Aves > Psittaciformes > Psittacidae > Lathamus > Lathamus discolor. The sequence goes on along the minus strand of NC_088909.1, from coordinate 2,713,082 downwards.
GGATATGGGGGTGCACGGGGATATGGGGGGTGCACAGGGATATGAGGGTGCATGGGGATATGGGGGGTGCATGGGGATATGGGGGTTGCATGGGGATATGGGGGGTGCATGGGGATATGGGGGTGCACGGAGAAATGGGGGGTGCATGGGGATATGGGGGTGCTGAACGGAGAAATGGGGGTGCTGAACAGAGAAATGGGGGTGCGCGGGGATATGGGGGTTGCATGGGGATATGGGGGGTGCATGGGGATATGGGGTGTGCACGGAGAAATGGGGGGTGCATGGGGATATGGGGGTGCTGAACGGAGAAATGGGGGTGCGTGGGGATATGGGGGGTGCTGAACGGAAAAATGGGGGTGCGTGGGGATATGGGGGGTGCATGGGGATATGGGTGTGCATGGGGATACGGGGGTGCATGGGGATATGGGGGTGCATGGGGATATGGGGGGTGCATGGGGATATGGGGGGTGCATGGGGATATGGGGGGTGCACGGAGAAATGGGGGGTGCATGGGGAATTGGGGGTGCATGGAGAAATGGGGGGTGCATGGGGATATGGGGGTGCTGAACAGAGAAATGGGGGTGCGCGGGGATATGGGGGGTGCATGGGGATATGGGGGTGCACGGGGATATGGGGGGTGCATGGGGATATGGGGGGTGCACGGGGATACGGGGGGTGCATGGGGATATGGGGGTGAATGGGGATATGGGGGTGCATGGGGATATGGGGGGTGCACGGAGAAATGGGGGGTGCACGGGGATATGGGGGGTGCATGGGGAATTGGGGGTGCATGGGGATATGGGGGGTGCATGGGGATATGGGGAGTGCACGGGGATATGGGGGGTGCATGGGGATATGGGGGGTGCACGGAGAAATGGGTGGTGCATGGGGAATTGGGGGTGCACGGAGAAATGGGGGGTGCATGGGGATATGGGGGTGCTGAACAGAGAAATGGGGGTGCGCGGGGATATGGGGGGTGCATGGGGATATGGGGGTGCACGGGGATATGGGGGGTGCATGGGGATATGGGGGGTGCACGGGGATACGGGGGGTGCATGGGGATATGGGGGTGAATGGGGATATGGGGGTGCATGGGGATATGGGGGGTGCACGGAGAAATGGGGGGTGCACGGGGATATGGGGGGTGCATGGGGATATGGGGGGTGCATGGGGATACGGGGGGTGCACGGAGAAATGGGGAGTGCACGGGGATATGGGGGGTGCATGGGGATATGGGGGGTGCATGGGGATATGGGGGTGCACGGAGAAATGGGTGGTGCATGGGGATATGGGGGTGCTGAACGGAGAAATGGGGGTGCGCGGGGATATGGGGGTTGCATGGGGATATGGGGGGTGCATGGGGATATGGGGGTGCACGGGGATATGGGGGGTGCACGGGGATATGGGGTGTGCACGGAGAAATGGGGGGTGCATGGGGATATGGGGGTGCTGAACGGAGAAATGGGGGTGCGTGGGGATATGGGGGGTGCATGGGGATATGGGTGTGCATGGGGATACGGGGGTGCATGGGGATATGGGGGGTGCATGGGGATATGGGGGGTGCACGGGGATATGGGGGGTGCATGGGGATATGGGGTGCACGGGGATATGGGGGGTGCATGGGGATATGGGGGTGCATGGGGATATGGGGGGTGCACAGGGATATGGGGGGTGCACGGGGATATGGGGACCTGAACGGAGACATGGGGGCTGCACGGCACCGGGGGGCTAAACGGAGACATGGGGAGCTGTACAGCACCGGAGGGCTGCACAGGGTTATGTGGTCCCAAACAGAGACACCGAGGGATGCACAGGGTTATGGGGGCCTGCACGAGGGGAGCTGCACAGCACCGGGGAGGCTGCACAGAACCGAGGGGCTACACAGAGAAATGGGGGGCTGCAGAGAGACATGGGGGGCTGCACGCCACAGGGGGTCTCCATAGGAACAATGAGGGGCTGCACAGCACCAAGGTCTCTAAAGGGATATGGGGGGCTGCCCGGCACAGGAAGGGCTGCACGGGGCTTATGGAGCTGCACAAGGACTGGGAAGAGCATGGGACCAGTTTGGGGACCTCCTGGGGACCGGAGGGCAGTGGCGAGGGTGTACGGGGCTTGGGGGCTGCAGGAAGCTGGGAGTGCAGCGGCTTCAGCATTCACAGGGGGTTGTGGGTGCTGAAGAGTGGGGGTCAGAGGGCTGCAAAGGACCGGGAGTTGTTTGCATGGGATGAGGGGCTCTGCGAGGGAATGGGGCCAGGGCTTGTCTGGGGCCATGGGAGCAGTCAGGGGGATGGAGCTGGGACTGTCCCAGGCTGGAGTGAGGTGGGGGGACTGGGTGAGGGTGCTGCCGGCTGCGGCTGCGCTGCTTCTTTCAGTGGGAGGCAAGCAACAGCAGCAACCACACGCACAGCCACAAACCCCACAGCCCTCAAAAGCCCCCATGCCCGTCGCTGCCTGGCCTCGGGGTGCCCTCCACCCTGCTTGGCCTCACTGGGGCTCCCTGGGGTGGCTGCGTGGCTCTGGCACCACAGGAATGCCGGTGGAGCCCTTCCTCTACAGCAGCACAGGGCAATGGTGCAGGCATGCAGAGCACTGCCTGCTTTCACCCGGTCGCAGCGTGCCCTTCCTGCGTGCCCTATGCCAGACGAAGGGGGGAACATTAAAAATCGCCCCCAAGTCCTACTACGGTGTTGTCGCTTTCTTGTGCGCCGGGTAACACGAGCCCTGCTAATTTCCCTGCGCTGAAGCCCTGCCTCTTTGCGTAATTACTCTGCTTGGCAGCTGCCTTCCCTCTGCGAGTTGCTGCGCGGAGCCTTTGCCACCCGCATGGTTGGTTCTTGTGTTGCTCATCCCTTCCTGCTTGCCAGGGCTGGGCGCTGGGGACCGCGGTGGCTCTGCCAGGCTGCAGCATGGCTGCGTGGTCACGCGTTGGCATTGACCCAGTGCTCCCAACCCCGCTCTGGACCATCTCAACCTGCAGCTCTCTTTTTGCATCCCTCATTCCCAGAGGGAAGTCCACAGCGGGGATGTGGCCCTGCTGTTGCACTGCCTGTGCTGGGGGAGCATGGAGGTTTTGACAGCTCTTGTACCTGCATCACTCAGCGCTGTGTGTGTGCACTGGGCAGCATCACATACCCATCCACTTCCCACTGAGGTTCTCCGTGTTCCTGCTCTTCCCTTGTTCCCTATGCTCTCATTCCTTATAGGACCTCTCTCAAGGAGCCTCTTGCAGGTGAGTTTCATTTGCGGAGGAAATCCACAAAAATTTGTGGAGGAAATTCCACAGTGGAGGAAAATCCACCCCATACAGAGCTACACCAGCCCTGCTGTTCCCCCATGCAAATACCCCACAGGGCTCTGCTGGGATAAGCTGCAGCATCCTCAGCTCCTGGTCAACTTGGGATGCAGTTGAAGGATGCTATCAAATACCTGCTGGCTTGGCACCATCTTGCCCCATGAGCAAAGGCAGATGTAGCCAGGCACGGCTGCCCATGCACCCTGCGCTTGGGTGGCAGGGTCTGCTTCATTCCTATTCCACACACGCAGCCTGTAATTTTGGTCTATTGAAGTCATAATTCACTACTGTGAAAATAAACATTTGTGTTAGCTCGCTTTATTCAGCGGGCCTCGTCTGAATGTTAATAATTCTCTGTCGGCGTGCTTGCACGTGGCCATGGCCATTGGGACAAAGCCCCACCACCCGTGGCCATGCCCACATCCACCTCCTTGCATGCTTTGGGTAGGATCTCACCATCCTTTGCATGCTGAGCCAGGGGATTCCAAAAGAGAGATAGGGATAGAAGTACCACTGAGTGCCAAGCTGGGGATAACAAGGGAGTAAGATAACTGTACTGTAAAAACGACGTTCAGTGAAGCAGATCTGGACCCTTCCCTGCCCATGCCTGCCCCTGGTTCTGTTTGCTTGCATTGTTTTGTGCGTGCTCCAAACCTGCACCAGAGCTGAGCTGGGGGGACCCTTGGATCGCCCTCCAGCTGGCACCACGGCAGTCCCCATGGCTGTCCCCGGGCTGTCCCCATGGCTGTCCCCAGGGCTCACTCAGCCACCAGCCGGGGGGGAGCCCAGGGCTCTCCGGGTTTCTCCCCGCTGGGTGCTGGTGCTTTCCCTCCGCATTTGCATCTTCCCAGCCTTTATCTTCCTCCCAGTCTCTGTATTGCTGCAATTACAGACACTTTAAAACACAATGATCTGGCTGTTAGCGTGATGGATGACAGAACCTTTCTGTCTGGTTTAAATCATTGCCGAGAGTGAGCGAACTTCCCCGGGTTAACCCCTTCCTGCCCTTACAACGCAGATCCCTGCCCAGCCCAGGCTGGGGACTGCCAGTTGGGTGCTGCCGTGTGCTCCCGCAGCACGGTGGGTGCCTTCGATAGGGACAGAGGGGGTCCTGGCATCCCTGGGGTCAGTGTTGGTGGGGAAACATCCCCCATTCCTCATGTCCCTGGGTGCATGGGGCAGATGTGATGCAGTGGGGCGGGCAATGGGGCCAGCCCCACTTCTGCACTGGGGGGGGGGGAAACAACGGCCACGCTGGGAGATAAGTGCCTGCCAGGGCCTGATAGCCTGTACCTGGATCTGTCCCAGCCCAGGGCCTGGCAATCCTTCCTCCGGCAAATCTGGAGAGGGGCAGGATGGGGCCCCACTGGGCTCGCACCCGGCAGAGAGGGTGGAAACTCCTGTAAAGACTCGGTGCTGGTCACGCCGGTGTGTGATTGATGGCGCGGCGTGCAGTGGGGATTAACTGTACACTACGGCGATTCACACTGCCTTTGTTTTGAGGAGCCAGCATCTCCTGACGCCTGCATCCTGCCCTGTGCATCCCGCTGCTCCCACCACCATCCCCATGGGTGTCTCAGTCCCATGGGATGGTGTAGATACCATCGCCCATTACTTCTGCTCACTGATACTGGTCGACCAGTGGGGAGAATGGGATGTCCTCTGTCCCCACTGGGTGTGTGTGGCAAGAGGCTGCAATGGGGCAGGCTGGGGAGATACTGAGGACCTGCTCAAAGCAAAGGGCCTCCCCACAGCATGGCCTTTGTGCAAGAGGGAACCACCGCATCCTGGCATAGTGTGTGCCAGCAGATAAGGTGCTCACTGAGGGCAGATGAGGGCAACTGGCACCAACCCTTGCAGGAAATGGTCACCACCATGCACCATCTGGGCCCCATATCTGCCTGCGCACATGACCCCTTACCCGCTATCAGAGCCATGCACACAGGCTGGGGGCAACACACTGGTGCCATTGTTCACACTGCCCCCAGGGCAGCCCCAACCCCATGCTCCACTTGTGCCTTTGCTGTCACCACGGTGTTGAGGTCCCTTTTCACACCTCTTGGGTGCTCAGACATCAGTCCTGACCCATCACTTCTCTCCCTGTAGCTCTCACTCAGCGCCTCAGCCTGCCTCAGGCCAGCACCAACATTATCCCCCTTCTCCTGGGCTCTCCCTTGGGTCTCACAACCTGGGCTCCTGCTCAGCCCTGCAGGAGCTGATTGCTACTCAGGCTGCGCCCCTCCTTTGCAAGCCTCAGGCTCCTTAAGAAAGGGTTTATCCCACATTCCCTGTCTTGCTCTGCTGAGTCCTGGCGTTCCGGCAGCACCCATGGGCACCTGCACCTTGCCGGGGCTCCTGCCATAGCCTGGCTCGCACAGAGGCTTGTCTGGAGGCGGGGGCACTGAGCCGTGCTGCAGGTTTCCTGTGTCACCCCAGCGGGTCTGTCTGTCCGTCTGGGTTTCTCAATCTCTACCTGCTCCCTCTTGGGTGCAGAGCATCCCCGAGTGCCTCTTTGTGGTCCTCGCTGGATGTGTGAGGTCCCCAGCCCTTGGGGACAGTGTGGGGTTGGATGCTCACAAGCGGATGCAGCAATGCAAAACCCCACTTCACTGTAGGGTCCCCATTTCCTACAGGGACCTGCTTGCTCAGAGCACCCCTGTGGGAATGCTGTGCTTGGGCTGGGCTGGGCAGGGTCAGTGTGAGCATGGATGCTCCCATTGCCCAGCTGCCTGCACGGATGCAGTGGCCTGAATCTCAGTGTCTGAATCCAGAGTGCCAGGAGCCGGGCTGCAGCCCCCGGAGTTCTTCCCTTGGCATTCCTCTTGCAGGAGCCCTGGCTGCATTTCCCTGCACGTTAGTTCATCGGGGAATGCGAGGGGGAGATAAGGGGCTGGTGGGGAGCCAGTGGCCGGGGAGACGGCTCACCCGCCTGCTGGCTATCGCCCGCTGCAGCTGCATCCGCTGCGGTCACATCTGCTCGGCAGGAAGTGCTGCTCGCCAGCCTCTGATGAAAGGGGGATCCTTTGTGCCTGCCTTCCCTCTGCGCCCACCTGTGGGGGTCCCTGGAATCAGGGCCACCTCCCCTGCAGCAGCCCTGGACCCTCATTCCCTCAGCAGAACGGGGCAGCCCCTTGGCTGTCGCCACCAGGAAGCAGATCCAGGGGCTTTGTGGCTTTCCCACAACTTCCATAAAGAAAAGAGAGGAAAAAAAAAATGCATCTTCCATTAAAAGAAAAAAAACCCAAATCCTGTTTTCCTTGCTGACAGATTCGTTCCTGCTTCATGGCATTCAAAGGGAAACCAGTCCCTACTGCTTATCACCCCTGCTCACCCTGCGCCACAGGCTCGGAAAAATCACTGGCTTGGCTTAAACACCAGAAGACTCTGGGAAACGACACCATTCCTATGGGTGCTCCTAATGTTTTGAGGCTACTGGGGGCCAAGTTTACATCTTTTCTTTGCCACGGAGAGTCTGGAAAGTGTTTTAATTGCAAAGCAGATGCGGCCATGTGCTGCCCTGCCTCCGAGAACTGATGCTTTGGGGTGCACGGGGACGCTGCTGGTACCCCTGTGGCAGCGCTGTCAGCTTCATCCTTGGCCAATGGGAATTCACTGTGAGATGCTGAGCAAAACTCCCTGAGCAGCCCCAACGAGCACAGTGTGGAGAGCCATGCACCTCACTGCACTGCAGAACGTCCCTCCAGCTCCTTCGGTCCCTCCCCATGGTGCTTCTTCCCTTTGGAAGGCCAGGATCGGGCATGGTGCTGCTGAGCCTCCATGAGAGTTATGGACCTTACTCCTAATACTGCCTGGCGCATGTGAGACCTTCATGCAATGCCAAGGGCTGGGGAGATGAGAGCATCTCTCAGACCTGCCATTGCATCACAGCTGCCCTCCCTGCCCCTTGCATGGTGGGCAGCCCTGATAGGGTTAACAGTGGGTTTACATTCCCCTTCTCCCCCACAAACACGGGGTACCTGCCAGCCCTCCCCATCCCACTGCTTGCTCAGGGCTCTTTAGTGATAGGGATTTAATTAGCTTGCGTTGCACTTCCAACACCTCGCATCCCTGCAAAAATCAATCGGAGCTAGTGGGAGGTGGTGCAGCACAGCCTGCCTTCGCTCCAGCACATGGCTTTGCCCCAGGGCTGGTTTCAGAACTCCCCCCAGGGCTGAAATGTCCCATCACTGGTCTGCGATGGCACAGAGGTCAGCGCTGATCCCTGCCATGCCATGGGGATCCACAGCCTCACAGCAGAGACGTCTGGGATTTGTTACCAGGTCCAGATGCACCGCAGCAGCAGGGGATGTTGCTGCTGTCTCTGGCCACCTGCATCGTTTCCAAGTTCCCAGGCTAAAAGCAGGGCTTGTTATCAAGAGCAAAAAATGTGCCACCTCTGTTGTATTTCATTTCCCTTTCTCCACCTCTTCCCTGCCCACTGTGCATCGGAGATAACAGCTTTCCGCGCCAAAGCCAGAGCATGGGGCAGGCAACGGCCCTGCCAGCCCTATCGCTGCCTCGCCGGCCGCAAGGAAATCAGGAAGTTTGCAGAGATATTTGGCCAACAAAATAAACATTTCTCTTGCCAACAGCCTAATGGGCAGCTCAGCGAGCCCGAAGCAATCTGCACGGCTCCCATCCCTGCAGCACTCCGGACAACGGCGCCCATACTGCACCCACATGGCTCCCAGTGGGTGCCCATCGGCTGGGATGCACCCAATATTGCTGCAGGAGGCAGATCTGGGGACAAGGACCCCAGCGCAGCTCCTACCTGCATGACATGGTACAATGGGTGCAGCACCCAGAGTGCACCCAAACCCCTGTCCATGCCACATCCCCTACCTGTGAGCGGTGCCAGGGCTGGGCGGTGGGGCAGGGGACTGTGAGCAGAGCACAGTGCCGGTGGGGATAGGGCGTGAGAGGGGAAGCGAGGCAGAGGGCCAGTATTGTTCACTCAGGGCAGACAAATGCCGATGACTCAGCCAGCAGCATTTTCCTGCCCAGGCATAGGCCCAGGAGGAGCCCCCCCAGTGCTAATACAGCCCCTTGGCCAAGGCCAGGCTGTGGGGTGCCCATTGCCTTGTGCCTGGCCATGTTGGTGCCAGGGGGATGCTCCAGCACAGGGCAGCGGGATGCGCTGGCCCCATAGAGCCTCAACATTGCCATGCTGCAAGTGAACAGCTCCTGAGCAGCATGTGAGCTGCTGGCTCAAGAATGCATGAAAACACCCAGTAAACAGAGGATTGAAACCTTGTAAATAAACTGATTACTCATTATGGAAAGGTTAATTGCAGAGCAGGATGCACATGGGTCCCTGTGGTGGCAAACCCGTGGTGCCCTGCAGTATTGGTGCCATGGGGTCAGCCATGCCCCAGCTCACCACTCCTGCTGGTTGGTCCCCATTAGGGGTGCGTTGATGGGCACTGGCCATATGCTACCCTTGGGGAGCACGAGCCCACCCAATGCAAATCCCAGTGTCCAACATAAGGCTGCATTGGACACTGGGGACAGTCACCTGCACCATGGCACATGGTATGGACACAGCCACCCACCGCCTTCCCCCCATCACTGCCTTGGCCTTACCTTGTCCGGTCCTGCCCACTGCCCTGGAGGGGTGGCTGTCCAGCCTGGGGGGTCCTGTGAGCATGGCAGGGGATGGGTGTCAGCGCCCTGGCATAGCCTGCTCCAGGGTTGGTGCCGGAGCCGTGCTGGGCAGGGGGATGCTGAGCACCGGTGGGGAGCAAGGTCCTGCCCGCTCGGTGCCACGAGGGCCGCTCATGTGCCGGCTGGGGCTGCGGTGGCAGCGGAGCCGTGTCCCATGGCAAGGGGAAGGTGAACAGCTGCCGGGCAGTGATAATGCAGTGGGTGGGGGGGGCCGGGCAGCTGCGCCCGTGTCCTTCCCCAACAGGAACCATCTGCGACCAAGCCCAGCTCTGCCTTCCCTATCAGCCATTCCGGTCTGACTTTCCAACAACTTCCCCTTCGCGCCGGCTTCACTTCCTCACTGCGAGGGACCGGTGCGGTGCAGGTCAGCATGGGCAGCACCATGCAGCACGGCAAGGCAGGAGCACCATGGTGCGTGGTGCACCTTGGCATGGGCAGCATGGTGCAGCATGGCACTGTATAACCAGCATAATGTGGTTTGGTACAGTGTGGCATGGCATGGCACTGCATGGCTATCAAGTTGCAGCATGCCAGCATGACACAGCCAGCACGACGCAGCCCAGCATTGCATGGCTGGCACAAAGCAGCACAGGATGGTGCTGACAGAGTGGGAAGTGCAGTGCAGGATGGTACAACCGGCACAGCATGGCACAGGGATAGATGCAGCACAGTGTGGTGTCGCTCAGCACAACATGGTACAGCATCGCTGCTGCAGTGTGCAGCACACCACGGCCACCTCAGTGTAGCCTGGCACAACCACCATGCTGCCACACCAAGGGCTAAGCTCCCTTGCTGCATCCATGCATCCCACTGTCCCCTTGGCCTGCGGACAGCCATGGGCATGAGGATGTCCTCTGGCTGCAGCATCAGCGCTGTGCTCCTGGCACCAGCCTGGCTCCAGCATCACCTTGGCCTGCTCAGCACTTGGGATAACCCCCACATTGGGTACAGAGCCCCCAACTGCAATCCATCCCTGCACCCCCAGACCAGCCCCACCATCACCAGGGCCCGGGCTCTGCAACAGCCGCCAGCGAGAGGAAAAGCTTGTTAGAAACCCGAAAGGCGGCTCCGGGCTGCAGGTGGGAGGCAGGAAACGTGTCCTAAAAATACAGCAGCGCCGCACGGTCCCCGAAGGTGGCTGAGCAGATGGCGTGTCTCGGTGGCCACCTGCGCTCCCGCAGATGGCTCCCGGGGCTCCCCGCTTTGTGCTCCCAGCACGGGGCTCTCAAGGGGGTGCATGGGGAAGGGGCACTGGGGTGTAAGTGGGGAGGAAGGTCCCAGAGCATGGGGGTGCTGTGCTGTGAGGCACAGGCTGCGGGGTACAGATGGGTAAAGCAGGGTGTCGTCAGCAGGTTCGCTGCATCTCTGACCTCTGGGCGCACCCTGGGGCCCCAGGGGATGGTGAGCGAGGTCTGGGTGCTGCAGGGAGACAAGGGGAAGCCCCGATATGGGGCCGATGTGTAGGGGGAAAGGGCAACACAGCTACAAACCGTAGCCCCAATCCACTCAGGGCTATGCTCCTGAGGGGAGATGCTGCAGCTGCCCGCAGCAAGACTCTGCCCCAGACCTGCATCCCACATCCCAGTGATGCTGGGGGATCCCAGCTCCATCCTACCTGCACTGGAGATGCCTGTGCCCCACTGGTGTGGGCAGAGCAGCCTGGCTGTGTGGACTGAGGACTGGCAGAGGTTTCAGCAGGGTTTCCAGTTGTGTTTCACGTTCTTGCCTCTTCCCCTTTTATTTCTTGTGGGATGGGTGGCTGCAGACCCAGGCGGGCTCAGCCCATGGCTTTGTTAAGCCACCTTGGATGGGGGCCAGGGTCACCTGCAATGGGAGATGGAAGGTGTATGGGGATTAAAGGTGGCAGCTGCTCCTGGGGATTGTCCCTGGGCAGCAAGTCAAAACCTGAGGTTTCAGGTCTGGCCAGGAAAATCCCCCCCATCTGCAGCCCCATGTCCCCAGTGTCACCTGCAGCTGGAGGGTTTGCTCTGCAGACAAAGAGGAGAGCATCTGCCTGGGCAGCTGCAAGAGCCATGCATCAGTGGCACTGGGATGCTGGGGACTGGAGGTTGCCCCCTGTGGGGTCCTGGGGTCTGGGTTGACATAGAGGGAGCCCTTGGGGTCCCAGGTCTGGCTCAGCCTGTGGGGAACCCCTGGGGGCACAGGGTCCACCCCGTGGCGGGGGGAACCCCTGGGGATGTGGGGTCTGCCCCGGCACAGCTGAGCCCCCCCGCCCGCCCCCGGGGGAAGCTGCCGGCGCTCGCTGAGGGTTTCCCTGTGGGTCGGAGCCGCACGCACGCTGCGGGGCAGGAAGTGCCCCGGGCAGAGGAGAAGCGGGACGGGCTCGCACCGCCCCTGCCCTCAGAGCGAGAGGGTGCAGGAAGGCAGAAATCCCCGGGGGCACCCGCTGCCCACCCTCACACTGCACCAGCCCCCGATGGGCTCCGAAAGCTTCCCTTGGGAATGCGCCAGCGGGCACCCGCTCGACCCCGTGGCCAAGCACCCACCGCCTGCAGCACCCCTCCGCCTGCAGCACCCCTCCGCCTGCAGCACCCCTCTGCCTGCAGCATCCCTCTGCTTGCAGCACCCCTCAGCCTGCAGCATCCCTCCGCCTGCAGCACCCCATCGCTGCAGCACCCCTCCGCCTGCATCACCCCACCGCCTGCAGCACCCCTCTGCCTGCAGCACCCCTCTGCCTGCAGCACCCCTCCGCCTGCAGCACCCTTCAGCCTGCAGCATCCCTCAGCCTGCAGCACCCCTCAGCCTGCAGCACCCCTCCGCCTGCAGCACCCCTCTGCCTGCAGCACCCCTCTGCCTGCAGCACCCCTCCGCCTGCAGCACCCTTCAGCCGGCAGCATCCCTCAGCCTGCAGCACCCCTCAGCCTGCAGCACCCCTCCGCCTGCAGCACCCCTCTGCCTGCAGCATCCCTCTGCTTGCAGCACCCCTCCGCCTGCAGCACCCCTCCGCCTGCAGCACCCCTCTGCCTGAGCATCCCTCTGCTTGCAGCACCCCTCCACCTGCAGCACCCCACCGCTGCAGCACCCCTCAGCCTTCCCCTTTCCATCTGAGAGCGACGCAGCCCGGGGAAACCCGAGGTGAAAGGAAGTGGCAGCAATAACCCGTGAGCAAACCACCACCGGCAGCTGCCGAACCAAGACCAGACCATTGCCTCCCATTGCCTCCCAAAGCGGGGCTGCCTTTTGGGCTGCGGGGAGGGGGGGTGCACGGCCCTGGGTGCTGCAAGTGTGAGGCTGGGATTGGGCTTTTCTATGTGAATGCCCAAGTCTGCCCGGAATTGTGGATGCGGGAGCGAAGACAGGAGATGGGGATGGGAAGGAGAGCGGTGGCCAGGCTGGGGGGGGGGGACGGGAACCGCCGAGAGTTCGTGAAACACAAAGGCAAATTCTGTAAGGGAAAAAAAGAGAAATCAAAGGGATGTGGAGAGGGAGATAACGGGGAAGACAGAGCAGGGAGACGGAGGGAGCGGAGAGGACGTGGGCAGAGGTAGGCAGGAGCTCGGGCCGGGAGCCGGGGGAGCTGTCTGGCGCGGTCCCTATCGGCTCTCTCCATCGCGGTAGCCTAACCTCAAGTAGTTTTTCACTGAGATTGGAGTGATCAGGTAGGGCTACCCTCGCAGGCAGCTGCAGGGCTGTGAATAAGCACCTGCTTATCTCTGCCCAACGGCTGTGCGAGGCTGCAGATTGCGGGGAGGACGGGTTGCTGCTTGCCGGCTGCGATTTCCATATCAGCGCCCTGCAGCCGCCTGCACCAAATAAACACAACAGCCCCATGGACAAAAGGTTAATTATCAATTTTCAGAAAGGGAGAGAGAGGGAAGGGGAGAGAGCAGCAGAACGGCCATTGCCAGCCATGGGATGAGCAGCCCTCTCTGAACGGGTGCTGTGCTCTGTGCCCCGGGTGCGGTGTTCCTGATTATCCCTGGGGATACGCCGGCACCCTGGGGGGCTTCGGAGCAGGGGACAAGGGATGGGAACTGGGGACGGGTTGGGGATGGGGATGGGGATGGGATGGGTATCAAGATGGAGATAGAGATGGGAACAGGAAGGGTATGGAATGGGGACGGGCATAGGGATGGGCGTTAGGATGGGGATGGGCATAGGGGTGGGGATTAGAATGGGGATGGAGATGGGGATAGGGATGAGGATGGGGATGGAGATGGAGGTGGAGATGGGGATGGGGATGAGGATGGGGATGCAAGTGGAGGTGCTGACAGCAATGGGGACGGAGACGGGGATGAGCACAGCAATGGGGATGGGGGTGGAGATGGCAATAGGGATGAAGATGGGGATGTGGATGGAGGTGGGGACAGGATGTGGATGGGTCTGTGCATGCACAGTAACAGTGGGATTAAGGGTAAATGTAGGCGGAAAGGGCCTTTCATAGGCCCCCAGCTGAGCCCCGTCTGGGCAAAGGCAGGGCTGGAAGAAGCCACATCCTCCTCCTCATGGGCATGCAAGTCCCTGCCAGCTCTGCTTCCCGCAGCCACGTTTCTGCATTCAGCAGCTTCCTGCTCTTATCAGAACAGTTGCAGGCTCCCAGCTCTGCCAGGCCACAGGGCTCACGGAGAGATGGGGAGGGAAGAGGTGCCCTGATCACCCCTGCCCTGTGGGAAGGGAGAGGTGGACAGTGGCATCCCCCTGCTTGTGGGTTAGATGGGGTGAAGCCATTGGCAATCCCCATGGGCTTGTAATCCTGGTGCTTGAGGTCAGGGCTTGCCCCTCACTTCTGCCACTCAAAAGCAAGCTGTTAAATGGGGCAGGAGTCAGTGCCAAGGTGCTGGGGAATCTCCAATCCTACTGCAGCTATCCCTGAGCTGGGATGGTTTTCCAATCCAACAGTGTGGTCCTACACTGAGTACACCCCATTCAAGGAGCACAGCAGTGCTCCCAGCACACATAGGTAGACATGGAGCCCAAAAGCGCTGTACAGAGCAGCAGTCAACCTGCTGCCAGGAAGCCTTGAGCCCACATGGTGCCAGATTTAGCCACTCTCATCCTAAAAATAGCTGGGAGCAAGGAGGCTGGTCAGCTGTCTCTGCTGCCACTGGAGCGGACAGGGATGGGGTGCATGAGACTTGGGATGCACAAGACGGGGATACACAGGGCTGGAGTGCACAGAGGTGGCCCCAGCAGAGTTCAGCTGCAGGACTGTTTGGAGCCACCAACATAGAACAATGCAGCCATCCCTGTACCAGTCCATTGTCAGAGACATTAGGATGGAGATGAGATGCTCTTGGGGTTGGGACAGTCCTAATCCACCAGGGAACTAGATGTGTAGCAATGACTAAAAAAATTGGGGGTTGGTGGTATTTAGCCCTTAGGCAGGGCTTTTGTGCACTTAGGGCTTTTCAGCTATGGCTTGACTGAGGCTTGCGGGACGCTGGAAGGCAAAGAGCTGTGTTTCACCAGAGGATGTGGGGTGAGAAGCTGTGGGCAGAGCTGGGGCTCGGAGAACCACAGTGCCTGTCAGGGATTGCTGTGGTCTCTGGTGTAGCCCCATGCCCCAAGAGGGATCTGGCCTCCAGCTGGAAAAACACACTAAAAATATCAGGCTGAGTATACGGAGAGTGCAGGCGGGGTGTGAGCATCCCGGGCCGGAGCAGCCAGCCCTCCCCAGCTCCATCCCGGCCCCCCCAGCCAACCCCAGCCCAAAACACTAACCCTGGTCCCATCTGGTGTCCAACTGATGAGCACAGATGTGTTTGGGATTTCCGAGCCGGCTGGCAGCCGTTCAGACCTGTCGCAAGCTGCACCTGCTCCAGGATATTTTCCCTTCTGGATTTAATCCCATCACCCCCCACAGCAGCCCCAGGCACCCCCTGAGGGTGGACAGGCAGCAGGAGACACCCCCCCTGCCTCAAGTGACCACCCTACTTCCTTGTTCCCATCCCTGCCATAAATATGGATGTGGAAGCAGGAGAAGGGAGAATGAAACACACAAGGGGGGTGGCTGGCATGAGGGAGAAGGGCTGTGAGGAGCTGAAATCTCAGCTTCCCACAAAGAAATGCCTGGGTACGTCTCAATGAGCATCTTCAGCCACCACCACCACATAGACCCAAGCCTTCCATTGCATGTAATGACACCAAACAATGCCTTAGAACCTCACCAGTGCATTACCCAGCCCCTCAGCTCCCCCCCATTCCCCAAATTAATGTGCCATTATGATACTTTAACAAGGCTCTCCCAGATCAGATGTTGACCCTGCAATGATCGCGCAGCCCGCGGAGGGAATAAACAGCAAATCCCCTTTTAAATGAAGGCCTCGCAGAGGGATTAGGAGCAAAGAGGTGGCCTCTCCCCCCCATCCGGGGGCTGCCTGTGCAGATATGCAGGGCAGGAGGAGGCCTCGCCTGTCCGTCTGGCCCGTCTGAAGTGGTCCTGTGCGATAGGGAGTGATTAGGATTAGACACATCCAGGATGAGAGTTTTTTCACCAGATAGAGATGATAATGGGACCCATGGGGAGGATTATGGTCCCTGTCTCTCCAAGAGAGCTGCCATCTGCGTATCCATCTCTTGATGTGTCTGTTCCCCCGATGCGCCCAGCCAGACTCTTCCTCATCCATATCAGGTCCTGAGATGGCAGCTCTGACCTGTGTGGGGCTGGACCTCATTCTCCATTCCCAGGAGGGCCATGTAGGAGCAAGGGTTTGTGGCCATCTGGGATGGAAACGTGCTGTCCCGCATATGAGCACAGCACCCAGCATATCTGCATGTTCCAGGGGTGCTCAGGCATCCCCCTGCATCCCTGGGGCACCCAGCATCCTTGCACCCCCAAGGAATCCATCATCCCTGCATCTCTTGGGTGCTAAAGCATCCCTCTCTATCTCCAGAGCATGCAGCATCCTCCTGCTAATCCCTGTGGCATCCAACATCCCTGGGGTGCTCAGGCATCTCCCAAACCACCCTGCATCTCCATGGGGTACTCAGCACCCCCCTGCAGCTCAGGGAAATAGCTCCTCAGGTTATTTCTAGCACTGAGCTGTGGCTATTGCCTCCACTGAGGATCAGGGAAAGGTTCCCAGCTCCTGCCCTAAGAATATCCCAGGGTCCTGAGGTCTGCAAATCAAAGCTGGTGGCAGTACTGGGGGGCTGGGGGAATGACATCTCACAGCCTCAGGGTTGCCAAGGGTGACATGTGGGAAAGCGAAGCCAGGAACTGGGAAGAAGACAGGGTGAAAACGCAGCCAGTGTTTTATTGGGTCAATAGAAAGAGAAAAGAGGTCTACAAAAGTTGTGGTTTATGTGTATGTAAGCACTAAACCGTGGAGTCACTCTTTTCCTTGCTAAAATGAACGTGTCTCTCTTGTCTCTGCTTGGAGGCATGAGGACAGGCTGTTCTGTGCAGACAGGGGAGGGTTCCCCTGCCCACAGAGCAGCACCAGGCGCTGTGCCTGGGGACACCATCCCTACGGCCATGCACAGTGCTGGGCAGGGTGACAGAGGTTTGCTGCCCATAGCATCCTCCCTTGGGCACTGGGGCAAGCTCGGGGTGCTCATCCAACGCTGCCACCCTCCCTCAGTGTGGCATCGGGGTCACCTCCTGGTTCAGGGCCACCTCCATGCCCCTGGGGTGCTGGTGGGGGGACAGGGTGACATAGCCCTGCGACAGCACGGCGCGACGCTTGCCAGCCCCTGGCCTTTCCCATCCATCCCAGCTGCACGGGATGGGGAAAGGGTGGTGAGAACTGGACCGTTCCCATCGCTCGGCACCGCTGCTCCCCGCCAGCAGCATATTTCCCTGCTGAAGTCAGAGCCGCCCGGCAAAACACCCGGCTCCTGCCAAGCACCATTCCACAAACATTTCCTATTTGGGATGTATGAGCCCACCACGCGCTGCATCCTCGGCTGCGATGCTGTCCCTGGGGTGGCACAGGCTGAGTGCACACACATGTGCATGGTTGGTGGTGTGGGTGAGTGCACACGCGTGTGCGTGGCCGGAGAAGCCCCGTTGAAGGCTGTAGCTTCTGTGCCCCTTGTAATTGCAGAGAGAAAGAGCTGCATTTTGAAGTTTGGAGAAAACCTTAACTGAAGCCTTGGCTGCGTTAATTATATAAAAGGCAGAGTGAGCGATGGGCTTTTTATTAGTTAATGAGGATTTTCATTTTCCAGTGCAGGAGCCCTTTGATGTTCCCAGGACTAATGGCTGTTCAATTCAACTTGTTTGCTTTGCTGGTGATGGAGGGCAATGGGGAGCAGGAGCCGCTCCAGCCATGGTGCCCATGGTGGTCAGCAAATGATGCCAGCGGAGCCACTGACCACCACAGCGAGACAGCAAGGATGCAGAGAGCAGGAGCCAAAGCTTGTCCTGCTCCCAACATGGGTTTTTACGGACTATCTTTAAAACCTGTGGCAGGCTGCAACCCTCCTCCTGCAATTAGCATTTATTACAATTATTCCGCATTCATTACCGGCGGAGCCGAGCGCCAGCGCCGTGCCCCCATCTGAAAGCATTTGCAAATCTCTTTGCATCACTTTTTTCCCACTCTTGGAGGGGAAAGGGCTGCACAAACAGTTTGCTGTGAATATTCAGAGCTGGGATCGGGGAGGCGATGCCATCCGTGCCGGTCCCGCGCCCCAGCCACGTGGCTGTGCGGCTGCTCCCCAGCTGGATGATTTGTAGCACTAATCAAGACAGAGCGTACTTTGAATTTCAAATGCTGGCAGGGAAGAGCCGGGTGGGAATCTGGGCTTTGGGGAATATTCAGGAAGAAAATGGGTTTGTCCTCAGCTCCCATCACAGACCGAGCATCCCGCGTTGGGTACCAATGTGGGCCCCCTCTACCCCGTGGTACTCAAGTGGGGTCAGCCCATGTGGCACAGCCCCAGGAAACACGGCACCTATGGAAACATTCTTGGAGCGCCGATGTGCCTGGTGCTGCCCCACAGCATGGCTGGGGCTGTGCCAACGGGACTTGATGGGGTGCAATGGGGGGGTTGGTCCTGGCTGCTTGGGACACCGGTGGAAGCAGGGATGGGACCCTCTGCAGCAGCAGTGAGAGATGCTCATAGAGCTGGGGGGCAGCACGTGCTGGGGGGGGGGGGGGAACCCCACAGCTCATCTGGACCTTGGGGTCCCCCAGACCTCCACAAATGGCAGCTCGTCCTTCCAGGGGGGCCACGCTGAGTGTGGCCACCATGGGGAGGCTGGGGGGGGGCACTTCGCTGGTAATTACCCCTTGTCCTTCCCCATCACACTGCATGGGGGGAGCTGAGGGGGGACAGCTTAAGCTATCAATGGTCCTGCCTTGATGGGAATAAAATATGCACTGAAAGACATGAAAATGGAGTAAATAAAAGAGATAAAAATGGAACGATCAAGCCAGCAACTTCTCCTCTGATTAAAAGGAGGGAGCGGGGGGAGAGGGGATGCGCTGAGCCCTTGAAGAGGCAGCTGCTGCCGCAGCCGCAGCCCTGATAAAGGGGCTGAGGCAGCCTGTTTGGGAGAGATAAAGTGAAGTCCCAGCGTTTACTGTCCTCAATCCAAGCCTTACCATCAATATTAATACAGCCTGACAAACTGGCGTTTAAGATAGAATAAATATAGACTGGTTCTGCTATTACCTAGACCTTATTAATCTGCTTGGAGGCATTTAAATGCCGTTAAAAATATGGAGTTTACTCGCCGGCACTTCAATAGCTTTACAATCCATCAGCGTTTTGTTTTCCACCCTCCTCCTCTCCTTACCAAGGCGCTGGCTGTGGGTTCCCACTGTGCTGCTCCGGGCAAGGATTGGGAGCCAAGGGGAGAATCAAGGAGGGAGCTTTGCTGCAGGATGATGCTGATGGCCGGGAGGAGATTGGGCAGGGGCATAAGGGCATGGAGGCACAAATCCCTCTGAGCTGGGGAGTGGAGCATCCTGAGAGCCAGGATGATGGAAAATTTGGCTGCGTGCTCCTGACTAGCACAAACCCAGGGCTCCCATACCCGGAGTGATGCTGGTTTCCCACACAGAATCACAGCATCAACCAGGTTGGAAAAGATCTGTTAGATCGAGTCCAACCACATGCAGCAGCCAAAGCTCCAAAACAGGGGAGCAGCCCCCCCCGCAAAGCCTTCATTAGGTGGTGCCTCATCAGTGATGTCTTGAGCAGTGCTTTGGCAGCTGAACCGCATCCTGCCTCCTCTGCTCCTGGTCCCATGGCACGCGTGCTGGCTGCCATAGCACCCATGTGCTCCTCCCCTCCCAGCTCCATGAGAAAGGCACTGCCTGGTGACACCACAGCATCTTCAGGCAAGGCATCTGGAGTGCTCGGTGGGTCCCTGGCATGCTCTCCGTGTCACCTTGTTGCCTCAGCACCACAGGGTGGTAGGGGCAGCCCAGCACAGGGCAGGATCTGTGAGTGCCGGGTACATGGCACTGTACACTCTGGTATGGGGCAGGACCCACGGGTGCCACATGAATGACAGGGGCACCTTGGTATGGGGCAGGATCCATGAATGCCAGGCACATGGCTGAGTCATCGTTGTATGGGGCAGCACCCATGGGTGACAGGCTCATGGCAGGGTCATCATGGTATGCGACAGAACCTGTGGGTGCCAGGCTTGTGTCATAGTGTACTCCGGTATGGGGCAGGACCCATGGTGCCATGTGCATGTCGTGGACACCCTAGCATTGGGATAGATCCATGTGTGCAAGATGCATGTCAAGGCACACCCTGCTATGGATCCATGGGTGCCACGCACATGTGAGGGGCACCATGGTGTGGTGCGGGACCTACGGGTGCCATGTGTATGGCGTGAACACCCAGGTATGGGGCAGCACCCATGGGTGTCATGCACATGACAGCATCATCATGGTATGGGGTAGCATCCACGGGTGTCATGCACATAGCAGAGTCATTCTTGTATGGGACAAGAGCCATGGGTGGCATGTGCATGTTGTGAACACCCTGGCATAGGGCAGGACCCATGGGTGCCATGCACTTGTCAGAGTTATCATTGTATGAGGCAGCATCCCTGGGTGCCAGGCACTTGTCAGCATCATCATGATACGGGGCAGGACCCATGGGTGCCGGGCACTTGGCAGAGTCATCACTGTATGGGGCAGCATCCCTGGGTGCCAGGCCCTTGGCAGCATCACCACAGTGTGGTGCAGGACCCGTGGGTGCCAGACACATATCAGGGGCACGCTGGCACAGGGCTGGTGCGAGTGGCAGGCCATGTGGGGCGGGCAGCGCGGGGACCGGCGCTCATTACACGTGTATTATTCATCGGCAGCTTCTGTCGCCTGCCATCTGTTCCCGGCGGCGCGGCGGGCGGGCGGCAGCAGCACAACGGGGCTCACACAGCCCCGCTCCTGCTGTCACACCTGGGCTGCCACCGCGCTGCGGCCGGACAGGGTGCGCGGTGTCCCCGCTGCACCCCGGGGTGATGCTCCGTGGGGTGGCGGGCGCCTCAGGCTGTGCCATGGGTCCCCCGGGCAGCACGGAGGTAGGAAGAGAATTTGCACCCCTTTGGTCATGCCATAGGTGCCATGGCCCATGGTGCGCAGCTCTGGGCAGGATCGGGGCTCTTCCAACCAGCTCCCAGGTGCTGCTTGGTGGTGGGCCGTGCATCCATGCCTGGAGGCTTTTCCTCCTTGGAACGCAGCAGCCAAGCTTGCCTTACACCCCAAGAAGCACCTTCATCTCCCCACCTTTTAATTAAAACACTTGATGAACTATCTGATGAGAGCCCAGCGTCCCAGTGGGGTCTCCAGTGAGCTGCCTGTGCGGAAGGTGAGGCCCCAGCATGGGGGACATGCATTGTGCTCCCATCCCCTCCCCAGTGCTTTCCCTGTTTCTGCCCCTTGACTGCATCCCGCAGCTCACACGGGAGGACTGGAGAACTCGTCAGGCCAGGAGCTTGCTGCTCTAAATTGATAATTGCCAGGTTTTAATTACTCGGCAGCCAAATGACCTTTTGCATCTGCCATTGAGGCCATGAAACGTCTCCCTGAGTGGGAGCAAACACACAGCGGAGGACAGGAGGGGGCTGCCGTGCTTCCAGCTTCATCAGAACCCATGGGTGGTAGGGACAAGTCCAGGAAATGGTGCACTGAAAGCTGAGCATGGGGACCCCCAGGCCTCACACATTCCCAGCACTTCCCTTCAGTTGCAGGCAGGATACTGAGGAGCAAAGAGCTGTGCTCAGAGCCTGTTGTGCACTGCAGGGATGTGCAGCTGGAGATACCAGGGGGAAAACAAGAGCAGGGTGTCCACAAGCAAGGGGCTTTCACCATCCCCAATGTGGGATGAGTACCTCTAGGCATGGGCTGGCTTTGCCCTGGGGGAGAGCTGGTACCCTGAGCCGTGGCATGGTGCAGCATCCCTGTGGCAGAGCTGGTACCCTGAGCCCTGGCATGGTGCAGCATCCCTGTGGCAGAGCTGGTACCCTGAGCCCTGGCATGGTGCAGCATCCCTGTGGCAGAGCTGGTACCCTGAGCCCTGGCATGGTGCAGCATCCCTGTGGCAGAGCTGGTACCCTGAGCCCTGGCATGGTGCAGCATCCCTGTGGCAGAGCTGGTACCCTGAGCCCTGGCAAGATGCAGCATCCCTGGGGCAGAGCCATCCCTCTGGGCTCCAGCCCAGCACAGGCTGCAGTGGGTTGCCTTGCACATGTAGGGTCCCTGCTGCCCTTTTGCTCTCCTGGAGCAGCCTCATCCTTCCCATTTCCCCTTTCTCCTGGAAACAAAACCATCCTTTATTGTGGCAAGTCCTCTGCTGGGGCCTGCAGCTCCCCTGGAAGCACCCCATGAACCAGGCACAGCCCCTGCCTGCCCCATGCTGCCTGCACCTCTCTCCACGTGCCTCCAGCCTTCGCCTCTCGCTCCTGCGGAAAGGAGCCCTTCTCCTGGCGATAATTACTGCAAAGTTCAGTGCCGAGAGACGGGGGGAGGGCTGTATTAAAATGCATGTGCACAGCTTGGGCCTCGCAGCAGATGTTGGCATAATTAGAGAGGAAAAAATTATGAAATTAATTTGTGGTTCAATGTAAATTTTGGCGTTGGGGGGAAAGCGCGGTCCCGCTCGCCCCCCGCATGCTGCCCCCAGCACACGCTTCCTCACCGGCTGCCATTGGGACCCTGTTGTGGAGGGTATGGGGGAGCACTGAGCTCAGTGGGGGGGGGCAAGGTGATGGGTGATACCCACCATTAGAGGTGCTGGTGGTTAGCAGTGCTGCCTCCTGGCTCCATTGTGTTGGGGCATAGAGATGGGGGCCAACAGCCCAAGGAGGTGGGACCCCAGAACAGGGAGATGGGCCACCAGACTAAGGAGATGGAAGACAAGCCAAGGGAGATGGGCACTAGCCCAGGGAGATGGATCACCAGTTCCTGTAAATGAGGATGCCAAAAGAGGAGATTTGGGGAGAAAAGTCAAAAGTGAAGTCCAGCGATGGCCACGGGTTGGTATTTCTGTTGGATTCCCACAAATACACATCTGCTGATATGCTCAGTGTCCCAACCAGCTTGGGGGGCCCTTCTGCTTAGGTTGGACAGAGTTAATCCATGCAAGGACCATCCTTGTACATGTGTTGGTGGCATTCCCAGACTGCACTAGAGCAGCGCATCAGGAGCAGCCACACAAAGCTTTGCTTTCCCCCCTTGGCTTTTCCCATCTCCTGTTCTTCGGGAGCTGGAGAGGAATTAATATCTTCCACTTCCCACCATCCAGCCCCAGCCCCTGTGGAGGGGGCACAGCTTCAGGTTAATGCTCCCATTGATCGGCAGCATCCTCCGGTTGTGCTTGCTCTGTGCCGCGAAGCACTGTGGCCTATTTTGCCATTGCCATCGTGTGATGGATGTTCTATGTCTGGGTGAGCATAACCCCACCACCATCACAGGGAAATCAGGGTCAGCTCTGGCGTCTGTGCTCAGCTGGGGCAATGTGGGGAGACAGGGGCTTTGTGCTGGACCTTGCATCCCACCACTGGTTGTTTGCACTGGGGGGGGGCCCTGAATTCGTGTTTCTGATGGAGCTGCAGGAGGCTGCTCCCAAAGGTGGGGATAAGCTCAGGGGAGCTGCTGCCCAACCGAGAACACCCAAAAGCTGAATGTGTCCCCAAAGCATGGCCCCAAATGCTGGGGCAGAGAGTAAGAGCAAGCCACAGCCCCCAGCACAGCCCCAAGCACCAGCACTTTCACCCTCCTGCCCTCCCCAGCTCCATGGTGCTGGTTCCCCCGTGCAGCCCAAAGCACTGCAACCCTAGAGAGGGATGCAGGCAGCCCCTGTGGATGCTAGACCCTGACCGTGGCCACCATATCCCTTCCTCTTCCTCATCTGCTTCGCTAGGGTTGGCCCTGTGGCCTGGGAATCATTCCCATGTCCCAGTTAATCAGTGCAATGAGTGGAGATGCATCACTGCAACTTAACCAAGCAACACTGCTGGTGTTGGCAGGCTGGGCATGGTGAGGATGAACAAAGGGGGGCTCTCCATGGCCCCCACACTGGGAGTGCTGGGATCCTTTGAGCATCACTGGTGGGGAAAGAGGGATGAGGAGATCTCAGCTGAGACCCCCTGCATCCCCTTGTCCTCCGCAGCGCTGAGCAGAGCAGGCTCAACAACCAGGCACGGGCACCATGGGCACAGGCTCATCCCAGCGCCCGTGTGCTCCTGGTGTGGCTCCATCTGGCTCCATCTGCTTCCACCCAGCCTCGGCTGGACCAAATGTGGGTCGAGGCGAGCGTGGGTGACACACCGTGGTGCGGCCGGAGAGCAGCTGATCCCCCCGGGCTGCGCCGGGATTAACAAGCTGCCGCCGAGCTGGCGCGGGGATCGTCTCCTGCGAAAGGTTCCCTTGCAGGGGATTACGGATAATGCATCTGGAGCCGCACTCGCTCATCCAGGTCTGTGATTTATCTCAAAATCAAATTCTGGTAATCTCCCCTGCCATCTGGCCCCCGCGGACACGGGGATATAGAGATCCATCCCCCACGAGCATCGTCCCTGACCCACCATGGGGAGGGCAGAGTGGGCCGTGGGGTCCCTGAGGGTGGCACAGGGCACCCTGGGTGGAAGATACCCCAAGGAGCCTTTTTGGGTGCATAGGTGCCAGGATGAGGGCAGGACGCAGAGAGCTCAGCCCCTTGCAGGGATGCTCCATGTCCCTGTGTCCCCACACATCCATAGGTGCCAGGATGAGGGCAGGACGCAGAGAGCTCAGCCCCTTGCAGGGATGCTCCATGTCCCTGTGTCCCCACACATCCATAGGTGCCAGGATGAGGGCAGGACACAGAGAGCTCAGCCTCCTGCAGGGATGCTCCCCATGTCCCTGCGTCCCCACACACCCATAGGTGCCAGGATGCAGGCAGGACCCAGAATGCTCAGCCCCTTGCAGGGATGCAGGGATGCTCCGTGTCGCTGTGTCCCCACACATCTATAGGTGCCAGGACATGGGCAGGACCAGCAAGCTCAGCCCCTTGAGGAACAAAGAGGTGAGGAGGAGGAGGAGGTGACCCCTGCGCTGCCCAGGGGACATACCGGAGGCAGGGATGCCCCAGCCCCAGCAGGGAAGGCAGAAGGAGGCAGGATGCATCCTTTCCCTTGGCGGGGAGGCTGGAGGGTGGCCCGGGGGGGCCGGGTCCCCCTGCACTCCCCTCCCCGCCCTTCATTCCCAGCTCATTAAGGCTCTCCCATTATTCTGACATTTGTGCGCGTCACGTACCGGGAAGAAGTAATTTACTTAGAAGAAATTAAAAGTTCATTTTAATTGAGCGCACACTGCAGTATGCAAATGCGGGGCGCATTATGTACACTGATGCAGAGACAAAGGCTGTAATCAACAGTTAACCCTCTGCGAGCCAGCCCCACACCTCGCAGCAACACCCACACCACTCCGGCCATGCCGGAGACCCCATCCCCACATGTGGGGGTGTCCCCCAGCCATGTGGCTCCATGACCCGGTGGCATGTGTAGGGGCAGGATAAACCCCTTGAGCATCTCTGTGTGCCAGCTTGGATGCAGGAGCCAGAACGGGATGCCAGCGATGGATGCTGCTCCCCAAATAGCTGTGATGTGCTGGGATGGCTCCAAGCCAGTGAGATGGGGTGCATGGTTGTGGCAGGGACTCTCTAGGGGTGATTATGCCTTTTTGGGGAGCCCAGATGAGATGGGGATGGAGATTCAAAGCCCAACTGTGTTGGGGATGCGTGTCCAAAGGCTAAAATACGGCTCATGGCTTTGGATTTGAAGGTGGTTGCAGATGTGACGAGCCCACGATATTTGCAGCATCCTGTTGCCCAGGAGTTCCTCAGCTGCTTTTTATTTTTCTTTTAGGCTTTTCTCCCTTTTATTTTGTTTTACTTTTTTTTTTTTTTACTACCTGTCAGACCTGAGATTTTTTAATAGCAGCGCAAATAGAACTGGTTCACAGATGTGAGATGACAGCCCGCTGCAGGAGACAGACAAATTACCTCCATCCTCGCCTCAAGATGCCCACAGACTCCCAGACAAAGAGAGATGGTGGGGAGGGTGGGATGTGTAGCGAGTTGTCAGTGCTCAGAGAGGCTGCTCACATTACTCCATGGGTGCTTTGGGGGTGTGCATCGTGTCTGTGAGCATCCCATGCGCACCAATGCCATTGCAAAAGGCCTGTTGGGGATGGCATATGTGAACATCCGACATTGTATTATGAGTGGGTGATGCTAAAAAGCAAGGGGGGGTGTGGGGACAGAGGTGTTCCCTTGGAGGTGGCACACTGAGGGGTTCGGGATGCTCTTGGCATGGACCCAGCCACCCGTTTGCAGGAGGGGTGATGTTGTCGGGCATCCCTGCGCCCAGCACCCTTTGCCAAGAGTGTCAGCAACAGAGCCAGGATGGACCCTGGCACCCTGGGGTGTGGGTGATGATAGCACTTTTGACCCCAGGGCCTCATGAGAGGGCTGCACCTTGGAGCTGGTATCTCTGCCTTGGCCACCCTTTGCCTACCTGGTGCTCCCAGCAGGAAAGGCAACCAGGGTGGTCTAGTCGGAGGGAGGATTTAATTGCTGCCGTTGTAACCTTTGCATCCCATCCCATGTGCCGTCTGAGCGCCCGGCTCCGCAGCTCCAGATGGCACCCGGGAAAGAGTTAAGTCCGCTGTGATCAACAGCAAGAAGCAAGTGGTAAACAGTTTTTCTCTCCCTCTACTAAATTAATATGCAAATTCCCCCTCCCCAACTCTCTCCTCCCCCCCCCCCTCCCCCCCCCCCCCTTTGCTTCGAAATTAGCGAGGTAGAATGCTTGGGCTAATTATGCATTCAAACGAGCAGGCTTCGTTAATGTGGCACTAAGAGGAGCCTGAAAATGATTGTGAGACGATGAAATTGAAATTGGAGCACGGCACTTCTAATGCATCTGGAGTCACTCTTGCGTGCCCCAGCAGATGTAACCTGGCAGTGACCGGCAGCACCGATAACCCTGCCTGTGCCCAGGCACCCACAGCACCCACAGCACCTTCCTCCTGCTTCTTGCCTCCTGCTCTGAAACCAACTGGTTATAAGGTTTCCCAGTCACATTCCCAACCTGAGGATGGAGCGGCGCGGTGGAGCTGAGCCCTGTGCACCCAGAGCTCCCAGCTTGGGGACCTCAGTGGGCTCATGCAGGTCCTGGCTGGAGATGCTCATCCTCTGTTCTCCCATGGTCTGCAGCATTCTCCTCCCCAGGTTGAATCCTGGCCCCTGAGGCAGCCATCCAGGCCTCAGAGTGTTTGGTAAAGCTCCATGTGTACTGGTGTTTGAATGGATAAGCCTCTGGGGGGATAAACATCCTCCATTGCCTTCACATGCTCCTGGCAATGCTGAAACCCAGTGGCTGCAGAGGCGTTGCAGTGGGGTTCCCATCCTTGTCGCCACATCCCAGCAGGTCAGCAGGTTGGGTGCGTGGCAGTTGTTGGTGCATCCCAGCAAGTACCAGACTGGTGGCACATCCACATCTACCACATTGCACGGCCCAAATCATGAACTCCCATCCTCGTACTGTCCCATGACAGGGCCGGGTGGCACCATGGTGTCAGGGACCAGGTAGGGGGGGTCTCCATTCAGCAGCCTTCTCCCATGGGATTGGGGATCTGCAGAGGCAAAAGCAGGACACAAGTCTGAGGGTGACAAGCCAGGGAGATGTTTTGTGCTGGGGATATGTGGCTGCAACAAACACATGGGATGATGAGGGATTTATGGGTATCACCAGCTCAGGATGCCACCATCCTCAATCTCCCCTGGGCTAACTGCTCACTGCTGTCTGCACAGGCTTGGGTTCAGCCACACTAAGCCCAGTTTCTCATGAGACCCAGCAGCAGCCTTGACCCAGCAGCTGCAGTGAGACCAGACACCCCCCGGCAGGCAGCAGAGATGGATCTTGGTGTTAAAAATTCATCAGAGGTGTGGATTTTAGTGGAATCATGCATTAAGCACACTTCGCAGCACGGTCCCAGTAGCTGTGGCATGCTATGGTGGGCGGAAGGTGGTGAGGAAGGAAGACGGATGCTCTGGAGGAGGCTGCAGAGCCATAAGCCAGCTGCACTGTTAGTAATCAATGAGGATCTACAGACTTTAGGCACTCAACCACTAGGAATAAATAGAAGAAATAACTAGACAAGGAGATGAATAGTCCCCCACAAAGGAGGGGAAGGAAGCAGGGATGCAGACCCTGGATGAGATGGTCCCTTGGAGTGGGGTGGGAATGCTATGGTACAGTTTGGTCCAGAAGGATGCTGAGCACCCTGGAGGGATGTTAAGCATTCCAAAGGGATGCTGGACACCCTGTAGCGATGTCAAGCATCCCCGAGGGACGCTGAGTGCTTCCAAGCTCACACCTTCACAGAGGAGGCCATTAGGCTCAGAGCAAGCAGCCTTTCCCATCGTATGCATGGGCAAGGGCTGGGTTAGAGCAGCCCATGGGCTCTGCTCCGCAGTGTGCCCCAGGGCTGGGGCTGGCGTGTGGAGGGGGTTGTTTTCCCCCTCTCTCCGGTAATTTTTCCCTCTGACTATGATGCATAGCGGTGCTAATTCGGCACGTTGCCATTAATTCCAGCACAGCTGCTGCTCTCTCCCTCAAGGCATTTCGCTAATACTCAGCTTCAGAGCCTCTCAGCAAATTAACATCATTTGTTCTGCAGAACATGTTTTATTTCTACACTACATGCATAGCTTATTACTTCACCAGAAATTTGGGGTGTGCAGGAGGCAGTGCCAGCGGGCATGGCCCTCCAGAGCAAGCCCTGCTCCCCACCTTGCCATGCTTGTCCCCAGGCAGGCACAGGGACATCGTGGCACAATTGCCCATGTGCCACCTTGCACTGCCACGGCTGACCCAAACTGGAGCTGCAGGTATTTCCCCCCAGTACCGGGATGCTCCAGTGCTGTCAGTGCAGCCCAGGCTGGTGATGTGATGTGGGATGGTGGCAGTGTGCTGGATCAGTCGCTGGCTGGCATCTCCTGCATCCCCTTGGCCTGACACAACACCCTGGTGCAGAGGGATGCTCCCATGTTTATGGACAGTGGTGACAAAAGGTCCAAGTGGGCCGGGACTGGAGCATCAGGCACTCAACACCTAGAGCAGGGAGCCCCAGAGGTGGCTGTGGCAGAGATGTGTTCCCCCATTCCCAGCCAGCACAGCAAACCTGTACCCCAGCATCCTCCTGCTGCCCCCATGGCCACCCTGTGCCCACCCTTCCCTCCTTGGGTTATCAGTCAGATCCCGGAGCTGCCAGTGTGGTGTCACAAGCCCTGCAGGGTGTCCTGAGCTGGGCAGGGTATCCTGCCCACCACCAGACAAACCACACCACCCGCTGGTGATAATTTCAGGTCTTCCGCTTTGATTAAGGTTATTTAAGCTTTTTACCGAAACATAAAACCTGATTGTTTGCATAAACAACCTAATTGGATTATAGTGCACAGCATCGCTAATGCTGTGGGCTGGCTGGGTGCCGGCGGCAGCACCAGGGCCGTGCTGGCAAAGACGGCCTCCACCTCTGCCCTTGCTGGTGTGGTTTTGGCAAGGGGTGGGTGATACACCTCCGTGCACCATGTTGGGGGGTGCAGCCACTCACCACCCCTCCCAGCCATCCACAGGCCCTGCCTTGGGGTGGGTGATAGCCACGAGGGGACACCAGCATCCCCAGCGCATGGGTCTGGATGTGCCCTTGGCAATGCAAGGAGAGAGGGAATGAAGCCCCTGCTCCGGCACTGCCGGAGGGAGGAGGAAGAGGAAGGAGGAGCAGCGGAAAGGTGCTGAGCGGGAAGCGGGGGCCGGGACCCCCAGGGGGAATGGCTTTGCAGGAATGCTGCCTGCGCAGCGTTTCCATGGCTGGGAGCTGCAGAAGGCTTTCATGGCAAAAGGCGGAGAGGCTCCATGAATATTTCATTAGGAAAGCAATGTGGTGTGCTGCAGAGAACATCTGGCTGGAGTCCCTGGAGACCCCTGCCTTGTGCAGGAAGCAGGAACTGTGAAATATGGAGGAAAACGGGGGAGAGCGGGAGATGGGGGGAGCGTTCTGTAACACAGAGAGCATTCCTGCCCCAGCCCTGCAATGGGAAGTATGGGGCAGGCAAAGGGCTTTGTCCTCCAATGAATAGCGGCCCCAGGAGGTTTGAATGAGGTGGAGGGGCTGCGGTGGTGCCATTCAGCTGCTGGAGGGACCTTTTCCAATCCTTCTCCATGGGATGCTTGTGGACCAGGCTGCAGCACGGTCTGTCCCTCAAAAGCAGGGTGCTGTGTTTAATCCCAGTATCTGATGCAGGAATGGGCAGAGCTGCTCCTCCAGCTTGGATTCGTGATGCATGGGCTGGCTGTGAGGCAGTCAGGCGTGGACCAGTCTGGCCAGTGATGCTTGAGCATGGGATGGGATGGGATGGGACAGACCAGCTCCTCTTGCCTTACTCCACACCACTCCCAGGAAGATGCTGATGCCCTCAAAGTTGGATGCTGGGACCCCTGCCATGGCAGGCAATGGATGCTGCGGTCAAGTACCCTGAGGGAGGTTTGTCCTCATGGTGCTGGTGCAGCAAGAACATCCCTGGGCACAGGGGTGCTGCTGGGAACAGGCCAGGTCCTTCAGTGGTGCAGAGCAGCAGGGAAGAGCTGGGGTGATGCTGGGGATCAGCATTGCCAACATCTCTCTTCCCCTGAGTTCAGTGCCAGCTCTTTCCCCCGGTGCCAGCCAGGTTTGACGCTCGGGGTCCTGGCCAGAGTCCTTTCCCTTCACATGGGCTCCAGCAGAGCTGTGAAGCCATGGTGCTCCCAGCACACTGATGTCCACCGCTGGCTCCAGCGTTGCTCCTGTACCGACCTGGACCAGCACACAGCCACACCAGTGCTGCTGGACTGAGGCTCTGCTCTGCATCCCTCATCCCCATCCCCAAGGCTCCCAACACGCACCCGCACCCCCAACAACCCGTTGCCATGTGCCCTGTATTGTGCGGCTCATGGCCACAGGACCACGAGCTTCCCAGTGCCCCTCAATCCTCCCTTCCCTCCTCTTCCTCCCCACCACGGTGATGGGTGCGGAGGGCTCTTTGTCCACCCTCCCTTTCTCCCTTCTCTCCCAGCCACCCCTCGCCCCAGGCTCGGCTCTGCAGCAGCCCTGGTCTGGGAGCAGGGGATGGCTCCCATGTGCCAGCCCTGCCGTCAGCAGGACTCTGGCTCAAGCCGCCCCTGCCTGTGCCCTGCACAGCTCCCGGCACCGCTGCCGCCAGCAGACAAAGCCCAACCAGACAAAGCTGCGACCTCCCTCGCGGCCCCTGCGTGTGCGGCCAGGCGACGGCAAATCCCCCTTTGCAGCCATTATCCGAGCCCAGCCGGCATCCAGAGCCCGTCCCTGCCCACAGCAGGCAGCGGGTGCAGGCAGCCAGGGGCAGGCCACAGGCAGGAGCGTGGTGGGATGGCCGCGGAGGCCGCGGGCAGCCTGCACCGGGCTGAGCCGGCCGGGATGCGCAGCCCCGGCAGCGGACACATGCACGCACACGCAGCCTTTAGAACGAAGGCAAATACCTCTCTCTGCTCTGGCTCCACCGTCTGCCACCCGTTCTGCCTTGGCCATGCCGTGCCGCTGCCACGCTGCCCGTCCTCCATGTGTCTCGCGCCAGGACGGGCTGCCAGACCCTCCTCTCTTCGCCGTGGCGGGTTTTGGCCCCTCGCTGCCTGCTGGCGCCTTGGCAGCGGCAGCCTCGCCGCTCCCGCGATGGCATGTGTCCATTAGTTGTTTTTTTTCCTCTCTCCCTTTCACAATCCGTCCTCCCCAGCCTTCTCCGCCGGTGCCTCCGGAGCCGCTCACGGTGCCAGCTCGCAGGGAAATTGGCAGCAAGCGCGGCGCAGGGATCCTCCCGCAGCTGACGGAGCCCCACCAGGCGCAGGCAGCCCTTCTGCCAGCCACCAGCCTTGGCACGGGGGGCCGGGGGGCTGCTGGCGCTTGGCAGCCCTTCCCCGGCACTGCGCGCCCCAGCCACCACCGTGGCTCTGCTGCCAAAAGCCAAACAAGGGGGAGGAAAAGGGGAAAACGGCAGGGGAATGAGCTGGCTTCGCCGTGCCCGGTGGCGGGGAACCTGCCAGGGGCTCGCTGCGGGCAGCTGGGTGATGTCCTCGTCCCGCACCGAGGGCTCGGGAGCCTGGACACCGTGCTGGCATCGCATGGAGAGGCTCAGCTCCGTCCATGTCCACTCGTGCCCCCATCCCAGCCAGGAGAGCCCATGCCAGGGATGGCAAGCGCCGATGCAGATCGGCTCAGGGATGCTGCGTGGCAAGCACGGCTCCGGCAGACACACCTCTTACCCAGCATCCGTCTGCCGTGTAGGGAGGCCCGGGAAATTGGGAAGGGGAGAGCGGAGGAGGGACTTCTGGCGATGGGTGGGTGGTTTTGGGGTGCCCCCCGGCCGTTTGTCATTGCACAGCCGTGCCCGCCCCATGCCAAAACCCTGGCCCCAGCGGTGCAGTCATGCCATGGCTCCATCCTGGCCAGCCATTGGCATTGCAGCCATTCCTGCCTTTCCTGCTTTTCTTCCCCGCATTCCTGGTCTTGGTGACCTTTTGAAGGGAGAAGCTGGAATATGGCTTGAGCACCCATTGTAGCGTAGGTTCTCCCAGCACTGATGCCGTAGGAGGGTCCCCAAGGCCAAGGAACACTGGTGAGAACAGCCAGGCACAGGGCAGGAGCAGGTGCCAGCCCAGCACCATGCTCAGCTTCACCCAAAGTAAGTAACACAGAACTACTGAGAGCTGCAGGGGTGCTGGGGCTGCCCCACTGCCCTCTCCCCAGCCCTATGGCACATCTCCATGGCATGGCCTGGCAGGGGAGAGCACCGGGAGCACCAGTCGAGCAGCCATCACACAGAGACCTGCCTGCCATCGCCGTTTAACAGGTTTACCCACTAATCAGGGTTACCTTTAATGGGGTTGGCAGAAGACACCAGAAGCCTTGCATGGGGCAGGATGGGGCTGTGCATGGGTCACACTGGCCCCATCCCAGACTCCAGCTATGCTCTGGCTACGCAATGGAACTTCCCATCCTGAGAGCTGGGATGCAGCAGCTCCCAGGATGGTGCTGACAATCTGCACCATAAGAAGAGCCTGGAGTGCCCCTCTGCCCGTGCCCCCGTGCCCCGGCCTGCCTGTGTCACACGTGTGCCTGCCATTTCCTCAAATAAGCAGCTAATCTCCATCAATCATAATTTTGTGCAATTATCATAATAGGGCCATTTTGCACTTATCCTCGCCACGTGACGCAGGAGGCACTTACAGCTCTACTTCACGCCGAGTGTCTCCGAGCTGCTCCCATCCTCGGGGAGTCCCGATGGCAATTGCATCCCCTGCAAGCCCCCAGGGACAGATTTGTCCCTTACTACTGCAGTGTGGGCAGTGGCTCCAGGGGCAGATGCTCATGCGGGCAGGATGCAGGCATAGGGGGCAGTAGCAGGACCCTGTCCCCTTGGTTGTGCCCTCCAGCCACTGCAGCAGCAGCACAGGGGTTAAACCCCGAAACGGGGACAGTTAATCCGGTTTCTCCCACCATATGGAACTGGCAGTCTCCCAGTTGTGCTGATGCCATGCGTGTGGCAAGGGGCATGGCCAGCAGCCCCAGCTCTGACCCCCCGACAGCCAATGGGGAACAGATTAGGGGGGCTAGGAGGCCAGAGGGCTGTGGGTGGGAGATTAAGTACTGGCAGATGGATGGAGATCAAATGTTTCACTCCACCTTGTTTACTATTCCCTCTTCAGCAGCAGTCAGGGACCCTGGCACAGGATCTGGTTCTGTCCCGCCTTGGGTTGGGTCAGGACAAGGCTGGCGACATGGTACCCACATCCATGGGGTGTCCCAGCAGGGATGGATGGGATCTTCTCTCGCTGCTCTCCATCCTCACCCCAGGCAGTGCCATGGAAGCAGCTCCTGGTACCCCCATCCCATCCTATCACAGAACAGAGACTTGTAGCAAGCACCAGCCATGGTGCTCACCCCGAGCATTAAGCTCCCCATAACCCAGCAGTGTTTGTGGTGTTTATACCACCGTAGTAATTACTTTCTTCTTCTTTTTTTTTTTAACAAACGCGGATGTTGCCACAAGTAAACTGCAATGTAATAAAAGCTTTCTGCTGGATCCATAATTAATCAGTGAGCTGTGTAAGGCAGGGGGGAGCAAGCAGAAAACCCTCCCGCTGGCATCATCTGTGGGGCTCGTACCTAGCTGGGAGGGAGGCAGGAAGCTGTGGTGGCAGCCTGGGGACTGCTCAGTGTCCTGGGGACCACTGTAGCATCCCCATGAGCCCAGCAGGAGTCCACATGCAGGCAAGACTGCTCTGCTTTTGTGGTGTCCAGCAGCCGCAGGCACTGTGTGTTTTGCTCCCAGCTGTGATGGCACATCTGGACTGACCCCCCCTCTGATGCAGCGTCCCCACCACCCTGGTATGGAGAGCAGGGCTGGGCACTGAGCAGCCACAAACCTGCTGCATAAACCGTAACCTGCTCCACCAGCGCCTGGCCATGCTTGGCACTGCCAGAGCAGCTCCCTCCCTTCCATCCCCTGGGATGCATGGTGGCGGCCGGGTGCTGCTCGCAGCCAGGGCTGAGCATCATCTCCGGGGATGTGGCCGACTCCAGATGGCCACTGGGCACCAGGTGCCGGCGCGGCAGAGGGTGGCTCGGGGTGGACATCTGCTGCTCACACAGCCAGCTGGCCTGGCAGCCTGCGCGGCCAGGGGGGAGCAGGGCTGGTCACCCCTCGGGCTGGGTCCCTGCACAGCCTGGAGGGGCTGTAAGCACAGAGGAGCATCCTGCCTGGTGCACGCACGGTTGGCTGTCACAGCCCTGTTGCCCCCATCCTGTGCACCCTGTCCCCACCAGCGCCTGGACCACCGCAGGGATGATGTCCCTGTCTGCAGCACCCCCCAGCTGGGGTTAATCCCTGAAGCCTGCAGGGACAGGGGCTGCCGGTGGCAGATGGCAAGAGCAAAAAGGAGAATGGAAAGAGGTGGTGACAGGGCTGGGGCGGGTGGTGGTGATGGGAGCCGGGCACATCTGCACTGCAGCACATGGGCACACAGTGAGCTGGGAGCTGAGTGCTCGATGGTGTCAGGGGCTGCCCCAGAGCTGCTGGGTGTGCTGGGTCCCTCTTGCAGCAGCTCTGAATGGAGAAGCTGTGCAATGGGGAAGCATGGAAGAGGAGGGAGCTCTGCAGTGGGGAGAGAGATGCGCGGTGGGGAGCCATGCAGTAGCCCTACAACGAGAGGGAGCTGTACAACAGTCATGCAATGGGGAACTGAGCAAAGGCCATGGTGCTGTGCAACATAGAATGAGCCATGCAGTGGGAAGCAGCATCATGGGGATGAGACTGTGCAACAGTGAGGTAGCCTTGGGCAGGCACACAATGGGGTAAGTAGCTGTGCAACAGGGAGCCATGCACTGGGAAGAGAGAAATGGGGAGCTATGCATTGAGAGGATATGTGATGGGAGGGAGCTGTGGAATGGGGATGCAATGGGGAGCCAGGACAGAAAGCTGCTGTGGGGCCTCTTATCCACGCAGTGAGCTCTGCACTGGTGCCACCCGCATTGCTCTCACTCCTCGCTTACCCACCTAGAAGAGCAATTGTGTGCAACCCCTGCGGCGCCCGAACCGAGTCATCCTGCAGCACAGAGCGCACAGCACAAGCGTCCAGCTGAGCCCCATCCGAGCACAGCACCGGATGTCCCTGCAGCCAGGATGAGGAGGCTGGGATGTGCTCGGGATGGGAACACGGTACTCCTGCTGCTGGGGAGGTCTACCTGAGCTGCAGTGCGCCACCACGGTGACCCCAGCATGTCTGCGTATCCTGGGAAGTCTGTGTGTCCACAACGTCTGTGTCCCACAGTGTCTGTGTCCCACAGTGTCTCTGCCCCACAGTGTCTCTGCCCCACAGTGTCTGTGTCCCACAGTGTCTCTGCCCCACAGTGTCTCTGCCCCACAGTGTCTGTGCCCCGCAGTGTCTCTGTCCCACAGTGTCTGTGCCCCACAGTGTCTCTGCCCCACAGTGTCTCTGCCCCACAGTGTCTCTGTCCCACAGTGTCTGTGCCCCACAGTGTCTCTGCCCCACAGTGTCTGTGTCCCACAGTGTCTCTGTCCCACAGTGTCTGTGCCCCACAGTGTCTCTGTCCCACAGTGTCTGTGTCCCACAGTGTCTCTGCCCCACAGTGTCTGTGCCCCACAGTGTCTCTGCCCCACAGTGTCTGTGCCCCGCAGTGTCTGTGCCCCACAGTGTCTGTGCCCCACAGTGTCTGTGTCCCACAGTGTCTCTGCCCCACAGTGTCTGTGCCCCACAGTGTCTCTGCCCCACAGTGTCTGTGTCCCACAGTGTCTCTGCCCCACAGTGTCTGTGCCCCACAGTGTCTGTGCCCCACAGTGTCTGTGTCCCACAGTGTCTCTGCCCCACAGTGTCTGTGCCCCACAGTGTCTCTGCCCCACAGTGTCTGTGCCCCGCAGTGTCTGTGCCCCACAGTGTCTGTGCCCCACAGTGTCTGTGTCCCACAGTGTCTCTGCCCCACAGTGTCTCTGCCCCACAGTGTCTGTGCCCCACAGTGTCTCTGTCCCACAGTGTCTGTGTCCCACAGTGTCTCTGCCCCACAGTGTCTCTGCCCCACAGTGTCTCTGCCCCACAGTGTCTGTGTCCCACAGTGTCTCTGCCCCACAGTGTCTCTGCCCCACAGTGTCTGTGCCCCACAGTGTCTCTGTCCCACAGTGTCTGTGTCCCACAGTGTCTCTGCCCCACAGTGTCTCTGCCCCACAGTGTCTGTGTCCCACAGTGTCTGTGTCCCACAGTGTCTCTGCCCCACAGTGTCTGTGTCCCACAGTGTCTCTGCCCCACAGTGTCTCTGTCCCACAGTGTCTCTGCCCCACAGTGTCTGTGCCCCACAGTGTCTGTGCCCCACAGTGTCTGTGTCCCACAGTGTCTCTGCCCCACAGTGTCTGTGCCCCACAGTGTCTCTGCCCCACAGTGTCTGTGTCCCACAGTGTCTCTGCCCCACAGTGTCTGTGCCCCACAGTGTCTGTGCCCCACAGTGTCTGTGTCCCACAGTGTCTCTGCCCCACAGTGTCTGTGCCCCACAGTGTCTCTGCCCCACAGTGTCTGTGCCCCGCAGTGTCTGTGCCCCACAGTGTCTGTGCCCCACAGTGTCTCTGTCCCACAGTGTCTCTGCCCCACAGTGTCTCTGCCCCACAGTGTCTGTGCCCCACAGTGTCTGTGTCCCACAGTGTCTCTGCCCCACAGTGTCTGTGTCCCACAGTGTCTCTGCCCCACAGTGTCTCTGTCCCACAGTGTCTGTGTCCCACAGTGTCTGTGCCCCACAGTGTCTGTGTCCCACAGTGTCTGTGTCCCACAGTGTCTCTGCCCCACAGTGTCTGTGTCCCACAGTGTCTCTGCCCCACAGTGTCTGTGCCCCACAGTGTCTGTGCCCCACAGTGTCTCTGTCCCACAGTGTCTGTGCCCCACAGTGTCTGTGTCCCACAGTGTCTGTGTCCCACAGTGTCTCTGTCCCACAGTGTCTGTGTCCCACAGTGTCTCTGCCCCACAGTGTCTCTGTCCCACAGTGTCTGTGTCCCACAGTGTCTGTGTCCCGCAGTGTCTGTGTCCCACAGTGTCTGTGTCCCACAGTGTCTCTGTCCCGCAGTGCCTGTGTGTCCCGGGATGTCTGCCCGCCCCAGGACGTTCCATGGCTCCAGGCCGCGGACGGGCCCTTCCCTCCTCGCTACGAAATCCACCGGTCGCGGCTCGCGGCCAGCCCCGCCCCTGGTGGGCGGTTTGGGGCCAAATCCCCATAAAACGGGTGAGGGGCGGGGGGGTGGGGGAAACGTTGTTGCGCGGAACGCGGGGGCCGCGGGGCTGCGTTTCCGCCGGAGCGAGTTCGCGGTCGGACCAGTCCCCCCGGTGCGCGGGGCCGGTGCCGCCAGGTGAGGCCCCGGCGGTGCTGCGGGAGGCGGCGGCGGGGCGCGGGGCCGCGGGCGCTGCCTTTGGCCCCGGGGCTCCCTCCCTGCGGGCCCCGGCCGCCCGCGGGGCCTGCGACGGGGACGGGGATATTGGGGGTGTGGGGGGTGTCGCCGCCCGGTGCCTTCATTGGGCTCTAATTACAAGGGAATAAAGGGATCCTCCCGGCCGGGTGCGCAGGAGCGGGGTCGGCCGCTCGCTCCCGCTGCGTGCGGGGCCGCGGCCCCGGCCTGCCGCGGGTTGGGGGTCACGGGAGGGGGGATTCCCTGCTGGAGCTGTGAGGGGGCGGCTGGAGGGCGGCAGCGCTGTCGGGAGGAGGATGCAGTGTCCTCGGGGAGCGATGAGGGGTGGAAGCCTCGAGGCTTCCGTCTCCACCGCCCTTCCCGGCGGCTTTATGGTGCTGGGAGCTCCTCAGCTTCCGTGTCTTTAGCCGTGGGGGCCCTGGGGGATTGAGCCTTCTCCTTGAAGACCCATCTGTGCTGCCACCACCTTCTGCCCAAGGGTCCTCTATGGCAAGCCTCATATTGAGGGATGCTGTGGCAGAGTTTGTGCTGCCGGTTGTCCCTGTGCAACAGGCAGGGTGGTGTAAGCAGCCCCTGGTGCTGCCCTTTTCTGGGTGTCTATAATCTGCACGCACGCAGTCAACAGTAGTTCTCTGAGGTCCATAAATGCGCAGGCCTGGCTGAAGGTGCCGCTGTGTATTGTTCCATTAAATCTGGGCTGGTGCTGTGGGGAAAAGGGGATGATGTGATTTTTGGAAGGCGCGGGTCTGAAGCAGCAGCTAACACCTGCTCTGGAGCCATATGGGGAGCAGAGAGTACGCCAAGTGCACTTAGCCACGCTGGCCTGGAGCACGGCGTGATCCTGGCAAGCGATTGCTTCCAATTAATGCCCCTCTTAATGCCTGGGGCATTAACATCTCGCCAGTGGGCTGGCCTTGGGCAAGGGTTGGAGGAGGTGGTTTGGTTTAGGTTATGTATTGTGTTGGCTCTTCATGTTTTAGTCTCTACAGAGAAATGGAAAGATACCACGTGAGCTTTGTCGTGACCTGCTTTGTTTTTTTCCATTCTGATGGTGTATGTCATGAGTTCACATGGTTGCCACGCTCTGGGTTTAAAACCTCTCTGTCCCCACAGATGTTTCCGCATGAAATAACAAGTTTCTTTTGCAGAAGCAGAAATTGAGGTCAATATGCAAAAGAAAATACATGCAAAGCCAGCGTCTGGCTGGAGAAATGCTCTGAATCATAGAATCAGCCAGGTTGGAAAAGACCTTTAACATCATCAACTCCAACCATTACCCCAGGACAAGGTGGATGGGAGAGCCTGTGGGGCTTGCAGCTACCTCTGTGCAGGAAAAAACAGTTGCTACTGTATGTGGAGCCTGAGCTCAGTTGAGCCATGTTCATCTCTTCCCTGTGTAGCTACCAGTTGTCTATATCCTTTTGGTTCAGCTCCTCCCCATGGTGGGAAGCTGAGCTGGGATGCTGTTGGAGTTGAGCTGCTCCACTAATAGGCACTTATAAAAAGTTCTGTAAAAAGAAATATCAAGTCATTTGTGCCAGTGTCAAGGAAGCATCATGTACACTCTTGCAGTGTGAAGTTGTCATCCTTTGGCTGTCTCTTCTTGTCATAGCATCTCTCTGGGGATACTTTGGTGTTTAATAGCAGCCATTAGATAGGCCATGCAGTAAATCTCTTCCTCTCCTGCCTCAGTCCTGTGCTTTCCTCACTGCTCGCCTGTTGGTGTTGATGGCAGCCTCTGTATGCAGAGGGTGCTTGTTCTTGCTGAGCTTCCAGCCAGAGCTCCATGCTCTGTGCAGAGGGGTTGGGATTTTTCTGAGGCATCTCCTCAGTTCTCTTAATTTATCAGCTCTTCCTCTCGGCTTTGGTATACCAGTGGTCTCCCCTGCAAAGTGTTCTTGTAGTCCCTGAGGCTCCTATCTGCCTGTTACATTCTTATGGGTTTTGTGCTCTGAGTTAGCTTTTTCCCCGATGTTGCTGTGAGATGATCCAGGTGGTGTCCGATATGATGACACGAAACTTTCCCTTTGAAAGGAGAGGGATAACGAAAAGACGGTTAAAGCACAGACTGCTGGTACTTCTCACCAATTATCACAAAAGCTTTTTGTCTAGCTTCTCCCATGAGCAGATGGGTTGATGTCATTGTGCTGTCTAAGCACACAGAATGGGTGACGTTTGTGCCAGCCGATGGTCTTCCTGTGGAGCCTTTACTGGTGCTGGTACTCAGCATTCCACTTTAGAGATTTAAATGCCCCTATGCATCATGTCACTAGTCTCGCTCTGTCCAGGCTGGGGTGATGGTTGTGCTGGGCTCAGACTAAGCTCTGGCTGCCCGAGTGGAGCCTGGTGCCATGGCTGAACTTGTCCTCATGCTCTTCCCAGCTCCAGGCACGGCTGGTACTTTCACAAGTGCTGTACCAAGCCCTGAAGTCAGCGTGTGTGTGGCTGTGCTTTCCTGCTGCTGTTTGCTGGGAAAACCAGCTGCTCTGTGTGGACAGGGCTCCTGCTGCCTGTGCCTGATCGGGAGCTGTTAACCACTTGGTCTGTCACGTAAGAAAGCTTCTGAGCCGAAGCAGTGTTTGTGATGGATGACCTGTCAGGTGGGAGGCTTTCCATGCTTTCCTGTACTTAGACATGCTATAGCTTGAAGGAAAGCTCGTGCAGGAAACAATCCTCCACTGGGCTAAACCTCAGAGGCTTGGATTTTTGCTGCTTAACTCGAACCACAGAGCAAGGCTGCAGTTAACCAGAGTGGTGAAAAATGCAAACTGAGAGCTAGGTAACGTTGTAGTTATTTAATTTCTTTAAATGCTGGTCCCACTGTGTTAGAATAGCACCTCAGGTAGCCCCTACTTAGTGTCCTAGTATTACTGATAGATGAAAACGGTTTTGTAATTGAAGTAAGACTGCTTTTTAGGGACACGGAGGCTTCATAGGGAAGGGACCCTTGTCTCCTGTTCCATCTGGGTAGGGCCTAGTGCACTGGGAATGCAGCAGTCTGAAGCATAAACATTAATAATACAGTGGGTATTATTCAAATGAAGGCTGCCACTTTTCTTTTGTTGGAATAACACCCTGGGTAATTGCTGCACATACTTATCTGTTCCTATAATTGCTTTCTGCAGAATCACTTCAAAACAGGCAGTGCTGGCAGGATGCTGGTCTCCCTGCTCTTCCCCTTTCGCTGCCTCATCCGGGACTTGCCCCGTTGCAGATGGGGGCTGCATGGGCAGAAGAGGTCTGGCTGTCCCCACAGGGGTCTGCAAACTGC
This sequence comes from Lathamus discolor, assembly GCF_037157495.1. NCBI lineage: Eukaryota > Metazoa > Chordata > Aves > Psittaciformes > Psittacidae > Lathamus > Lathamus discolor. The sequence continues at coordinate 2,672,412 of NC_088909.1, read as the reverse complement.
ACGGGCATCCTGCAGCAGTGACGTTACCCCTGTCTTCACTAGGGCTTTGGCTTTTGGTGATAAAACTGCCATCATTGACCAAAACGGTGAGCACACTTACAGGGACCTTCTCAGCCAGAGTCTGCGCTTGTCCCAGGAGATCTGTAGAGTTCTGGAGTGCTCCAGCGGGGACTTAAAGGAAGAGAGGATCTCTTTTTTGTGTCCCAATGATGCCTCATATGTGGTGGCCCAGTGGGCTTCCTGGATAAGTGGGGGCATAGCAGTGCCCCTTTACAAGAAGCACCCTGCACGGGAACTGGAGTATGTGATTCAGGACTCACAGAGCGCTCTAGTCATTGCAGCAGAGGAGTATGTGGGGAAAATAGCACCTAGTGCTAAGAATCTAGGAGTCCCTGTTCTGCCACTTCTTAAGTCTCATAGTGATGGATCAGCAACACATGGACCAGTGGAGGAGGGTCCCTTGGCAGCCTGCTCCTCATGGAAAGACAGGGGAGCCATGATCATCTACACTAGTGGGACAACAGGAAGACCAAAAGGCGTCCTCAGCACCCATGAGAACGTGCAAGCTGTGGTGAGTGCTGCTTTCCCCCTGCAGAGCTCGTGGTATGTTACAGAGGCCTTGGCCTTCAGAGGTGTTTTGCTGGTTGAAAACCCCAGAGCACAACACATTTTAGCACAGCTGAATTTCTACACAGGCCTGTGGGGCTGTGTCTTGAAAGTCCTCAGCATGTTTTAAGGTGAACGCAGAAAAGTGAGGACCTAAATCTCATCCTTTTGCTATTGCTGTTCTGCCGCTGTAGCCGGGGCAGAGGGGCTCTCTCACTGCTTTCCTGGAAAGCACAAGGAGTGAGACCTGTTTTAAAAAGACTGCTTTCTTTGCAGTTTGCTTTTCTTCACTGTGACTAGGAAAGAATCTTTGCCCCTGTTTGGAATATATTAGCCCAGTACAGTACTGTGTGAAATCTGTGCATTATTCAGCTATATATCCCCAAGGCAAAAAATCCATTAGCTCTCTGAGCCAAAAGGAATTAAAAGTTTGAATGAGCCTGCTGACTACCTCACCAGTTGGTTATCACTGCCTGCAACAGATAGACTCATGCCATCAGGGGAAAAAGGGCAGGGAATACAGCATGCCTTACAGATATCTCCCAAGAGTTTACGTTGTTCTGGGTGCTCAGAAACTGCAGTGTTGGGAGTGGAATGAGAGCTTTGATGGATAGAGCCAGGGCTTGGCTATATTGGGCAAAGAATCTCTTCCCTTACAAATATGCTGATCATTTGGGAGGTGGCCTCAGCAGTCACCATCTTTTGTGCTGTCTTGCAGAAAGCCTAAAACCTGCTCCCTGCATGTGAATGACATGACTAAATTCCACTGTTCAAATGCTTTATTATTTTTAGATGCCTGGAAATAAGCTTTCCAGTTGCTAATGCTGGGCTCTGAAAGCCATTGTTTACCCAGAATCCTGAAGTTTAACACTTTAGATAATCATCCCTTCATAGCAGAGTATTTTAGAATATATATGTAATATTAGTGTATTGATAGACCAGTATTTTGTATACTAACATAAAGCCTACTACAGACAGTGATTTTCTGCTCCTATTGACTATCCCTTATAGGTGCTAAAAGCCCAGTGTTACTGGTGTCCAAATTATGTCAACACAGGTCTGAGAAAATTAGAGGGTTTATTATTATTTCTGCCAACCCTGCAAGTGCAGCAGCAGGCTAGTAATTCTGTAGACCCTGCTTAAAATCACTGTTGACTATTTCTCATCAATGAGGAAGGACTTTGATATACATGAAGACCCGTACTGACAAGATGCAGAAGGTGTTCCTCTTGTATTCTACTGTATGGTGGGAATTTTGCTTGTGCTGGCTCTGAAGGAAAGGTCTTTGTGCCCAGGCATCATTCCAGGGGGTCTGGAATTTCTGCTGCCAGCTGTGCCCAGGGGATTTAGGGCCTGGATACCTCGGGTTTTACAAAGCAGTGAGGGTCTTTCCTCCTGTCCTAACACTGGGTTGTATGTTTTTTTTTCTGCAGACCACAGGGCTGGTTGAGAAATGGGAGTGGAGGAAGGAGGATGTTATTCTGCACGTGCTGCCTTTACATCATGTCCATGGGGTGATCAATAAGCTCCTCTGTCCTCTCTGGGTGGGAGCGACATGCATCATGTTACCCGAATTCAACGCACAGATGGTAAGCCTGGAGGGATGGCGTGTTGTCTTTGAAATTCAGCAGCAAGACCCCATGCATTGTAATTAGAGCAACTTTGTAAATAAGTTCTTAAAGAATTCCAGCTTCTTTAGCCACTGGCTGCATGTGGGCCACAAACTGCCTGTTAAAAAGTGGCTTTAGTTGGACGCAGTCTGGGGTAAATGTGCTCTTCTGGAGGCTGCAACTTGTTTAAGTGTGACATACATAATCATAATGCTACATTGTCCTGTCTCATGATGCTGAGGGTCTCTGACTGAAGGTGGGCCCTTCTACGTACATACCAAGAGTATCTGCACCTAGAATAAGGTTTGTTAATTCTCTAGTACCAGGAAAGGTGGAAATACTGGATTTTTCTCTTTCTTGTTAGAGGTGTGTTGCTTGAAGATGTGCTGCTTGTTGGCATCTTTAGTAGCTTGTGTTTTTCCCTTCCAGTCATTTGTCCTTGGTGTTTTGTATTATGTTACATGACAGAACATAGGCTTTGCAGTTTATTGCAGCCCAGGTGAGAGAAGTGCTTTTACTCATCACTTGCATGGAAACATTGCTCTTTCTTTGCAGAAAGCAAGTGTTAACAGATCTGTTGTTTTAGATTCAGTGGTATGAGGGAGAGCTTGCAAATGGAGAGCTTCTTGCAGCCTGTAGGAAAGGTGGCAGAAGGGAAACCTTACTTGAATGCAATAGAGACACACTTATAATGGTGTTTTTTGGCTGAGCCAGTCCCACAGCTCTGCTTCTCAGCTTGCTGGCTGTGGTGGCAGGGAGCTGACCTAAAGAGAAGAATAAAAGGAACTAGAAATCAGGGCAACCAAAGGTAAAGTAGAACAGTTTCAAGTTACCAGTCCCTGTGGTCCAGTCCTGCTCATCTACATCTTCCAGTGTCATGTGTTGTGTGGGAGACATTGAAGTCTGCAGTGTCACTGTCAAGAGAGTGATTGGTGTTTTGGGCCTTGCTGCCACCTCATAGCGGAAAGGAAATGTGTGCTGTTGGCACAGAACTCCCTGGGAAGGTGAAAAGAGTCTGTCAGGCCTGTGCTTTGTAACTAAACTGCTGCTTTACCTGTTTATATTATCCATGTGCTGAGTGGCCTTGTCACACTGAAAGGACAAAGTGCAAAGGTGTGGGTTACACCCAGAAGACTGACTGTGCTGCTGTTGGGTGAGGGTGAGTTTGGGCTCCTGTGTGAGTCACTGCAGGACTGTTTGATTCTTCATTGCTTATTTCTGTTGCTTAGAGAAGCAACCACAGAAAATGCATGCTTCCTTTCTTGTTTCAAGATGGCCCTGACACCTCAACACCCACTTGCTGGCTGAGCACTGATCCTTCGGAGGGGAGCAGCCCCATAATCCTGGAGGGGCAGCTCTGCAGTTGCATTTCCAGAGTAAATAGATAGGATGCTGCAGTAGAAGATGGCAGGAATGTCCCGTGGCAGCTGTAGCCAGTGCTGTCTCCTTGATGGTCACTGCCAGGTTGTCTTTCCCCATCTTTAGGGTGTCACTGCAAAAGGTCCAGGTGCAGCAAGGGTTGTGTGCCCCACCAAATCTGGAGCTTGGTGATGCTGGTGATAGTGCTGGTAGCCTGGAAGCAAATCGAAGCCCTCTGGAGGGCGCGTTTCTCCACATCCTGTGCCACTGGTGATTGATTGTCCCTTACACCCTTGTGTTTTTCTCTGCTCTCTCCCGGACATCTGCAAATCAATGAGCTGACGTTGAAGGATGGGTTCAGGTGCCGGGGAGCGGGACACCCTGCCTGCCTCCTCTGATCAAAGCTCTGCCCCGGACTTGACAACCAAGGGCAGGCGGGGACAGTGCTGGAGGCATCTGGTTGATCCTGGAGGTTGAACTTGGGCAGGGAGGTCAGCATGGCAAGTGTGCCTGCCGCGGCGAGTGCTGTGCTGAGGGCTCTCAGGTGCACATGGGCTCTGAAGGATGCCATTTGGCTTTCTATTTTTTTTTTTTCTTATTCCCTTTATTTTTCCAAGGGCCTCCCCTGGGAGCTGAAAGTGGTTTGATCGACACTACAAAGAAAGCACATGAGGGTAAATAAGGCTTTCTTGTGGAGTTTAATGCAAGCTGCCTTTCAGTTCCAGTCTATTTTCACCAGCTGTTTACAAAATGCCCTTTGCTACTGAAATCAGCTTTCAGAAAAGCAGTGGAGTTTCAGTGGAGGATTTTTGCAGAAGGAGCCCGAGTCTTGCTGCGTGCTGCTTTTCTTTTCCCTTCGCTGCACCTTGAGAAAGCAGCCAATTATAGTGTGATATAAAGAAACTCGAATGGCAGCTAAAACACTTGACAGGCTGATCAAAACAAGGCTAGGAACTTACTCTCAACCTGCTGCAGACATATTTAGCCTTGAGTGATACTGGCAAAGGTTCAAGAGAAACCGCAGCAGCATGCCCAATGTGTGTTTGGTTTCTAATCACTAACACTTCATTATACAAAATAAATACTTTATTATTACAGTGTTTATTAAATTACATAATTTGTGGCGTGCCTTATAGTCATGGATGCAGATGCTGGTCTGGTTTCAGTGGTAATAATGTTCATTCTTTCCTTAGTTAAAGACATTTCGAGCCCCGGACCAAGGTTTGCTTGTTGCTCCCTGCAGTGCAGTGTTAGGAGGTGGCATCTTTCGGGCCCTTCCATCTGCTTTTGGTAGCTGTCCAAGGAAAGGTTAAAAATCAAGACTGTGGAGTAACCCCGGTGTCCTGACCAACATCCACTTTCTTACTGAAACAGCATCTGATGTCCGCAGCTGCATGCAAGCTACTGCTGAGGCCACAAGGGCTCATTAAAGTGTATTGGGATGCCTCAAGCATAAAAGTTGCTGCATAAAATCAGGCTCTTTTTATTAAATGAGGACATCCATTACTTTGCACTAGCTACTGTACATGTTATAATTCACTTTATAGCACCATCTGTTAAGACTGTCTTGCTTAAGCTTTTCGTAGCATCATTTTATTGTAAGTTATTAAAAAATATGGCTGCATCTATTAATCATTTATTAATAAAGGGTTTATAAATGGGCCCTTAATTTCCAGCGTTACAGTCTACTCGCATGTGACATGTTAATTCCTCTGGTGTGTGTACTCCTCAGGGTGCAGTGTGTCTTCCCAGGGAGCCTTTCCTGGGCTGCTGCCTGCAGTCCTGCCTGGAGACAATGGGAGCAGCACCCAGCATTCCTGCCTGTCCTTCTGGTGCTTTGGAATGCTTGGGAATGCCAGTGCTGATTGGGGTGGGGGGGGAGACATTTCAGCACTGTTGTGGGCATGTGGACTTGGAACAGGCATGAGAACAGCAGTGAGCCTGAAAGTGTGTTCCTCCCGGCAGCTGTGTGGGGCAAGGGTGGCTCTGATGTTGGTTTTGGGTGTTTTTTCTTCAAGAGTGAGAAGTGAGAGGGCAGAAACTTCCTTCAGAGCCAGAGCAGGCTCTGCAGCATAAGTATCCTTAATCCTCCAATCATTTCTTCCAAGCTGAGTTTTTACTTCTCCAGCTGCACTGTCTCTGTTTGCAGGCAGCCAGCATTTCGCAGCTGCTTCTGAACCTGTTTAAAATGCCTGCTTTTTTGCTTATGCAGGAACAGAAAATTTAAAGACGCTGCATTTGTACATTTTTTGTGCATATTGGTGGCCAGAGGAGAAGATATTAATGCCTCTGCTTAACGAAGGAGTGCAAGGTGAGCCTTCTCCTCCTGGCCTTTTGAAGGCCCCTGTGAGCATTGGGATTCGCACTGGGCATGCACTACAGCATCTGTTCCCTAGTGACTCCCTCTTTCCATCTCCCTTCCCTTCATCAGTTCAGTGATGACCGCTAAGGCTGAGCACACCCTGCAGTGTGACTGTTAGTCAATGGGAATGTCAGTGAGGTTGGAGAGATAGACCCAGGGGAAGCCAGGCATCTTCTGTGCCCATGCTCTTGCTCTGATGATCACACATTGATGGTCCCATTCCAGATGGACACCTTGTGGACAGGAGCCTTTCAGAGTGAGTCATGAGGTCGGTGTCTGCTTTGCAGGATCCTCTGCTGAAGGCTTTTGGCTGAAGTGGATCCACTCTGAGTTTGAACAGTGGGAACAGCTTCTCTTTGCCTTGGAGCACCTCTGATCTTGCCTCAAGATGTTCTAATAGCAAAAGGCTGCTTGTCAGCATTTCATATTGATAAACATGAGATCAGATCCCAGGAGGTCTTTTAGTCTTAAGTGTGGAGTAGGAAATTGAAGTGTTCAGAAACATGAAGGAAAAAAACTTGCTCTGATAAGTGTTGGGGGAAGCATATAGAAATCTCAGCTCTGTGTGACCTAGTTGTGGAGTGTTCTGCCTGCTTGGCTCTGCTGGGCAGGTTTTGAGCTGTGGTGAGCTGCCTGCAGAATGACAACACAGTCTGTGCCCTGCAACGGCTTCCATGATAAATATGCCAAGATGCAGATTTACTGCCCTGAAGTTCCGAAAGGAGCTGTTGTTTTGGTGCCAGCGTTACTGCATGTCTGACTTAAGGTGCCTCCGAGGATCAAGCCCTCTAAAAATCATACCCGGTTTTATAATGTCACACACAAAGCCATCAAAATTGTTAAGCTTATTTGGATCCTGCTTCTAAGGAGATGGGAATGATGGGTGCCCAAAGCTAGCATGTGATTTGGGACTATCTGTGAGTTTGCTGTCACCTGTGACAGCTTTTCCCCATGGTGGGAGGGTGCCCCAGACCTGATGCTTCCCAAGGATATGTATGAGGTGCTGCTCCAGGGTTGCTGCTGTGTCGTATGCTGCTGTGTCGTATACCCCTGACTTTCTTGTGAACACCAGCAGCTTATGCTACATCTGGGAGCAAACTGTTTGTCCTTGCTGCTGCTGTTGTCTGTGTGAACCAGGCTGGGTGCTGATGCTTTATACCTTTGCTGGGCTGTGCAGGGAGATCTATGGCTCAGCAGTCACTGTTGCCTCCGGGAAGGAGAAGCATGCACCGCAGTGAGCCTGTCCTCTGTATCTGTCACTTATGCAAACATCATTCTGGGCAGCTCTTTTGGTTTATTTTTAAAAGAAAAGCAAATCCAAGCAGAGGAGTCTGATCTCCAATAACCAAGCACTGCTAAGATGCTGCTGGTAGCATGCTGGGGATTGTGTCTCCCATCCAGTTTCAGCTGGAGAAAGGCAATTGTCTTTTCATCCGTTAATGGGAGGCTTCAGGGGAGTAATTTTATTTCAGACTCAAAGAGGAGTCGGTGGAGGGAGGAGTAGGTCACTGGTGAATGGATTATGTTTGATCACTTCTTGCAGACCTGGCTTTGAAAAGTTAGAGATTTTCCTTCCCGTCTCCCCAGATCTGCCGTCTGTCCTCAGCATCTGTTATGGAGTAATGTCTTTTGATGTGTGTGGGGAAATATAAAAAATGGAACCAGAGCTTGTCATATTTACTTATATTACCAGGTCCCAGGGAAAGCACTTGCTCCTTTCAGTATGCCTACAGCCTAGGAAGGGTTTAAAAGCTTCAGCCTGGAATGCAGAGGGGCCATCAAACTGCACTGATGAATAAATGATAAAAATCAGAGTCATGCAGAGCACAAACAGTTTGGGGTTATAACAGACATGAGACAAAGCCACCAAGGGCCCAGTTTCCCTTTGAAGAGAAGAATGATTCTCTGTGTATTGCTCACCAAACATCCGTGGCTCAGTTCTTAGGAGAGAGCAGAGCTCTCCCCTTGATGCTCTCCCATCTCATGTCATGCCCATCTGCCTTTGTTGGGGATAAACTGGCATCTCTTTGGTGCTCCTGCAGAGTTACAGGAGCTTTTCTGACCTCAGTGTTAGGCACAGGGTCTCACCAAGCAAGGAGCTGGTTTGATTGCTGCTCTGTTACTACTGCCTGTTGCTCTCACAGACACACAAAAAATTGCAGGCAGCACTTTTCCTCACTTGTGGTGCCACCCACATGGCAGCGATCAATGTAAAACACAAACCCATCTCCCGATCAAAAGGGAAGTAAAGGGATGATTTAACCTTGCATTAGGGGTATTGTTAGTTTTGAAAAGGTTTTAAAAAATTCAATAACAACTGAAAATGATACAATAATTTTATAGAAGAGAGGAGCTGTTGTAGCTGTCAATAGAGGTAGCAGCACGGGCTGCCTGTTATCGGCTTGTGGTCTGATGGGAAAATCTATGCTGGACTTTCACTTCCTTTTCAGCTTTTGTCTGCATCTCTTCTGGCTGCTTCTGGGAGTCCTGTATCAGGCAAAGTCTTGCATGTTTTAGTGTACAAATGGTTGTTGCCATCTTCTCTTGTTTCTTTGCATTAGAAGATGCCCGGGTGTTGATAGATTTGGTGTTTTCTGCCTAATTCATAACATTGTGCTTTTTCTCCTCTGCGCTCACATGTCTTGCTTCAGACCACCTCAGCAGATCTGGAGGCTGGTTGGGAAGGTTGCTATATGGAGTGACCATCTTTTGGAGCAGCTGCCATGTTCCTGCGTCCTTGTTCACCATCATGCTATTTGTGCGCTGGAAGGAATACGTGGGAAAAATCCTAAGCTGTGTCTCACTGGGCTTGTTTTGTACCCACTGGTGTAATTTTCTCCTTTTCTTTTTCATTTACTGATGGCAAAAACCCACTGGCCAGTCCTTGGAATTGCCCAGATACGCTTTTGTGCAGTGGGAGGGGAAGAAAATCAGGAATGTTGGGATGATGGGAAGGCTCTTGGGAACAGAAAGTCTCCCACTTCTTTTGCTGGCTCAGGCAGCCCTGTCCTGTAAGCCTGTCCTGGCCTTTTGCTGCTGTTACGGCTGGTAGGAAGCTGTTCCTATTCTTGCTTTCTTGCGATTAGAAACTTTTTGTTCCTAACCCTTAAACGGCATCTTGGTCCATCTCCTGAACATTCCATTGGAATACTGGAGCTTCCCTTGTGTCCGGTGAGTGCTTGGTGCAAAGTCCAGCAGCCCTGGCATGCAGTGCTGTGTTTGCTTCCAGAATCCATAGCTTTTTAAAAGCACTTGGAGCACTGAGATATGAGGTGAGCAAAATAAAATGAAATGATGGGCTGCCAATACCACATGTAATTGATGTGGTGACGGTGACACATGGGATAACAGAAGGGGGAGATTGATTGTGCTGTTCTAAGCATGACAGTGTCAGAGGATGCTGTGTGCTATAAGGGCAAAGCTGACCTCTTGCTATGAGCCTGTCCAAGCCCCAGGATTGATTGATTAGTCCCAGGTAACGAGACTTTCCCAGATCCTTCTCTTAAACCGTGAAGTTATAGTTATAAAACAGAAATAGCTGTCACAGCTGGCCAGGCAGTTACAAGCCCTCCGGACAGCTCAGGGGCTGCAGAGAGCCTGGGGCTGCCAGCTTTGTACCACAGCTCGGTGCTTAACACTGTTAAAACACATGGGTAAGATCCAGATTTGGCTGAGCAGGAGTGGAGCAGGTGGAGATGTTTGGCTGTCAGCACATCGCCCCGGCAGCTGGTGGCACAAATCCAAAGGCAGCTGCTTATCTTCAGGAAGGGGCTGTTGCTGGGGCGAGTTGGGCTGACACAGAAAAAGCTGCTCCTGTGTTTGGAGTGGTGGTAGTGAGGGTTTTATCTAGAGCAGGAGTTGAGCAGGCGTGTGAGGACAGGGGGCTCTGGGGTGTGAGAGAGATCTGTGTTTTGGAGTGATTGGTTTGGCATTTTTCAGATCCAAATCCATGTGAAAATAACTGCTGCATGGACAGACTGGAAGTCTGCCTGTGCTCCCGACAGCTGCTCTGGACTTGTGAAGGCCAAAACAAAAAGCACGCAGCCGGGGTCAAACAGCCCTGAGCATCTGTCTCCTTTCAATTGTTCCAGCACAGTCCTGCTCCCTGCTTGCTGTCATGCATCTCTCCATGCCCAAGGCAATGGCTCTCAGGAGCACCAGGCTGAGGAGAGTAGATCCATGTGTACCTTTCCTGGCACTGGAAAAGGTCCTTGTCGGTTCTGCTGCCTCAAATTGGAGAGATACTGGGGGACTGAAGAGAAAAGGATCTTTGCGGAACTGTGTCTGAAGAGCGATGGTCCCTACATGATTACCTAGGGGATCCCCTAGGAATAGCTTCGCCTGAGCCTTAATCATGGATCACACATGATTTAGTGGTGGAGGTGGCAGTGTGGGGTTAATGGGTAGACTTGATGATCTTAAAGATCTTTTCCAGCCTTAAAGTTTCTATGATTCTATAAAGAGGCTGAGAAAAGTATGGTAGGGTTAGATCCTTCTTCAATGCAGTTATGCCTATTCCAGCTTGTTTTATCATGCATGTAGGTGAGGTTTCTGCAAGGGAGTGTGATATTCCCTCTCTAGACATCTCACCCATTGGTCCAGGCAAGTCATGTTCCTCCTCTGCTTTCCCTGATGCTAAGGGGATCTTGTAGCACTCATGTCCTAGCTCCCAGCGTCTCCGGGTGGTTTCCACCTTGTGTATTTGTCTCATCCCATTGAGGACCATCTCCGGGCTGGGCGGTAGCATCAACTGCCTTCTGTTTGGTGGGCTGGTGCCTTTGTTGGATGTGTCCTGCTCTATTAAGAATAACAACATGGTGGTGGTGGTGTTTTTTAGGAGTTGATTGTTCTGAAGCAGTGAAGTGAGAGACGCAGGAGGAGGCAGCACTGGTGCAACCAAGTAGAAAGTAATGAAATGGAGCCTGAGTGAGGAGGACGGAGGGAAAGGGGGCAGAGTGACAGCATGAAGGAGAATCACTTGTTCACCTTCAATCAATTCCTGCCTTTTCTCGTGGTCACACGTGCCTGTGTGCAGCTGAGCGTGCACGGGCAGGGAGGGGAGAGGCGGCACGTTGTCAGGAGCTGTTAGGAAATACATTCGTCAACAACGGGGCATGGACCAGAGTGAAAGGAAGGAGGTGGCTGTCACTGTAGCCTTTTATTTATTGATGGTTTTGTTTTGTTCCTGTCTTGGGAAGAGCTCACCTAGGGGGCAGAGCGGGGAGGTGTGGAAGGAATAGGCCCAATTGCAATATTTATGGCTCTCACCCATTGCTAACTGCTCCCAGGTGGGGATGCTTGGCCAGGGCAGCAGCCAGGGTCACTTTGTCTTCACCCTTCCACCAGCAGAGCCGGCTCCTGGAATTTGCCTCCGTTTGTAGTTCCTAGAGGTTAGCAGGAGTTACAGCTGGAAAACATCTGTCCCACAGGGACCGTTCCTCTTGTGGAGAGTGTGGTTGGTGTGGTGGCTCTCCTGGATAACTGCTGTCTCCTGCTGTAGCTGCTTTACCTGCAGTTTCTGACGGATGATCTGAGCTTGCTGAGGGCATGTCTCTCTGCACCAACTCACCAGAAGATGACCATTTCCATTGCAGTGGAGTCTCACTCCCAGTTCCAGTGCCTGATCTCTCTCTTCCCAGCCCTGCCTTTTGTCTTAAAAGCATTTCTCCCTTAAAGGTTTGAGTCTGTGGGATCCTAACTGTCTTGTGTTCTTCAGATGTGGCTTAGTGTCTTTGCAAAGAATAGCTGCATGCTTGGTTAAGCTGGTGGCTTTGTGTAGCCTTTTGAAGAGCTATGCGTATTAAGGGAATTAACTGATTCTGCCACAAGTTTAAGTCTTTGTGGGCAAATTCTTGGTTGTACAACAAAATGCCATTTCCATCATCTAGTGCTCATTGTGTGTGAAAGCAGATGGGTGATCTGCTGGTGGGATGAGAGAGTTGAATATTGTGCTTTGGGCAATAAGGGCATGATGAGGGTTAGGAGCCATTGTTCTGGCCATGGATCAGGTGCACACAATGGGCTTCTGTTGTTTGTGCTTTCTAGAAGTCTCAGACAGCAGAGGTTTGACTGTTTGTGACCTGCCTATGGTGGCTTTGTTTTGGACAAGCCTGTTGTGTTCCTGTACCTCAGCATCCCCTTGAACCGTACGAAGGAGCAGTGGTGGAGCTCACTGCCCTGTGAAGCATTTGCAGAGTCCTCACTTATGAACCTCTTCAGAGGTGCTGAGGAGTCACTGACAGCGCTGACGGTCACTTCCCTCTAATCTTTACGTTGAGGTGTATTTTTATATATGTATGTTCCCTTCCTTTCTAGGTTTGGAAGAAGCTTCTAAGCTCCCAAGCTCCCCGAATCAGTGTCTTCATGGCAGTGCCCTCTATCTATGTCAAGCTAATAGAGTACTATGACAATCATTTCTCTCAGCCTCAAGTCCAGGATTTTGTGCTTGCCTTTTGCCAGGAGAACATCAGGTAGGTGAGCAATGGCCCTGTGGGCAGGGGCTCCTGGTGGCTGGCTGTCTCCATAGTGGATCTGACGAGTTTGCTTTTCAGCATCACCTCTCTGCAGTGCTGGCTGTTGTGCTTTAGTGTCTCTTTGACAAGGACAAGGGTGACATTATTTAATTATAAGCCACTCTTGCATGGTAAAGCCAGAAGGGGTCTGCGTGCTCATTATATGTGTCACCCTACATAACACAAGACTGAGGACTTTGTGCTGCAACCCAAGCTTGTACTGCAGTAGATCTTTTAGGAGGCTGTCCTATCTTAACGTAAAACCCATATCAGGCAGAGAATCTTCTGTATGTGAGGAACATCTTCGCTACTGGTTAAAAGGTTTTGAGGGCTTCTGTCTTTAAGATTTTATGCAGGCTCAGACTATATGTAACCCTGTGTTAGACTGCAACTCCCCGGAGCACAGGTAATCCTGAACACTTTCTTACATGGGGTTTCCTTGCTCAGGTTGATGGTGTCAGGCTCAGCAGCCCTGCCTGTGCCTGTCCTGGAGAAGTGGAAGAGCATCACTGGGCACACATTGCTGGAGAGGTATGGGATGACTGAGATTGGGATGGCGCTTTCTAACCCTTTGCATGGAGTCCGTGTCCCAGGTAGGAGTCTCTAGAGAGCGCACATTGTTTGGAGGCATTTGGCTGTGAAGTGTTCTTGTCTTTTTTCATCACAGAGAATAAACACCTAATCACCATTTGCCATGTTTGAGGAGCAGGCTGCTGTAGGAATGATGATGGTGGGGGAATTGGCCTTGGGAAGCCAGGTAGGGGATAGGGATGCATGGGTAGTGGCTGATGGGTTTCCCTGGGATCGCTGGTCATGGTGGATTGGCAAAGCTGTGTGTGCAGACCTTGCAGTGGTGCATGCTGACCTGAGCAGCCAGCCTGATTCTATCCAGGAGGCAGAGGCCATATTGATGCTTTATTATTCCCAAAGTCTTAGCAAGCTCAAGTACTGTGATGGGACTGCATCATCGGCTCCTGCTCTTTGGGGTTGTATTTATGTGCGGTGTTGACACAGGGTTCTCCACAAAGCAGTTCTTGTCCAACTGATCAGTACTGAATACTTAAAATAGGATGTCTGCTCACTCTTATTTTAGTGCATGTTTCTTGGCTCTTCAGGAATTAGAACTTGTCACACCTCGTTGTACACTGTGGTTCTGTTCTCTCCTTGTCTTCCCTCACTTCTCTTAGCTACACTTCATGCCTCCTCTCAATATCTGTACTTTATGTAACCTACCCAGAAATTGATCTGAAACATTCAAAATATGAAATGCCCCCACCCTCCCTTTGGTTAAAAACGTGGCCATCTGTCTACCAAGCAACCCAGCCCACCACTATGCCACCTTCTCCCCACACACTGTCTGCATATGCATGGCACCATATGCATCATCTTGGTTTCCAGTGTCTTGGGGGATCAGTGCTACCCAGGGGGCTGTCCAGGTCATCGTGGCTTCCCACAGTGCCCCATGGGATGAAGAGGCTGTACCTCTGCAGAGATTGCACAGGATGAGAAGTTATAGCTGCCCCACACTGGCTCCTCAGCTTAAGACAGGTCAGGTCTAGTGTGAAATACAATCTCTAGTTTACTTTTGCAGAGTAACTGTCATTCCCCTATCCCAGCTCAGCCAGTCTTCCCTTCCTTCAGAAGCCCCAGTCCTGCAGGCAGGAGAGAGAAGCAGGCAGGGAAACAAAATTCCCACCTGCGTGAGCTTGAGCTCTCCGTAAGCCACATGCACTGGCTGATGGTGCAGAGATCATTCGAATGTCTGTATGCCATGGCTATATTTGCTTTTCATTCGTCTTCAGGAGGAGAAATGAGTGGAGGCTCTAGAAATTTCCCAGGAGACGAGAAAAGAAGTAAGACTGAAAGTAACATAGTCAAGACAGATGCTGACACTCAGAAAGGCAGCTTCTATTTCAGAGCTTGGTGGCAGAGGTGAGCAGAGCTGGGGCAGAATCCCTGAGGGCACCAGGGTCTGCAGAGAAGGTGGGAGCAAATCCTCTCATGCAGCTACAAGCAGAGGGCCTGTGGGTAATGGCTGTCTGACTGTCATTCCAGCCACTATCTAGGCCTGCTGCAGCCCTAAGGTGGGGAGAGGAGCATCTCACAAAGGTGTGAATCAGTGAGAGACCTTCCAGAAAGGAGTCTATAATTGAATAGGCTTGATTAATTTATTTCAGGAAGTGTCAGCTGGGAAGCAGATGGGTGAAGCTGAGGCATAATTTACTGGAGCTGTGAAAAAGCTTTTGATATACTACCCCATTAGAGGCTGGGATGTAAGGACACCAGGTAGCACAGAGCGTCCAGTGAAAGAGAGTCAACTGAGAGACAAATGCAATGATGGTCTGGGAACAGAGAATGGGTAGGAGGAGGAGTTAAGTGTCTGCAGAAAAGACTTAAAATAGCACTGATAGGTGCTAGGCAGAGGTGACCTCAGACCTGCAGCCTGGCCAAAGCAATTACTATCTGTATTTTGAAAAAGGAGCTCCACAGGCATGGCATTTTACCCTGTAGGTAACTCCAGGGATCCTCACACTTGCCAGGGGATTTCTCCTGCAATGGAAGCAGCACACATCCGTCTCTACTGCTTCATGAGCCTCTGAGGAGAGATCCTGAGTCTTTCCTTGCCTTCTTCCACCCACTTGGTGGGGCTGGGGAAGGGTTGAGTCCTTGGAGCCTGCCCATGTCACCACTGGTGTCTGGCAGTGTGGCATCATTCTCCACCCACAGCACAGGTCTGAAGGGTTGTGGGCTTTAATTTCCAGAAGAAGAAAAGATGAAAGATTTGAAAGATAAATGTTTGCTTGTATATGGTTAAAACCCTGTTTAAAATGCCTCTGTTTTCACCAGCTCTCATTCTAATCCCCCTGGTGCTGTTACTGTGAAGGGAGATGAATAATTCATGGATGGAGAATGCCTCACTGGGCCTAATCACCACTTTAATTGGAGGTTTAGATCAGAGGCAGCTAATAGCTCCTACAGCGGGGACTCCGTGTATTGTTGACAGTGAGATCGTTGAGTGCCTTATCGTTGGCCTGTTTCAATTCTCCCAGGACACCACTGCACATAACAGCATCGAGGTAACCAGATACCGAAGGACACAGACTGCAGGGCCAATTAAATTTATCTAGGAAGAGCTGACAACTTTTTTAAACAGAGGAGAACTGGTGAAAGAATAATAGTGTCACTCCTTCCTGACTGCAGCCTGGCTGGTGTCGGCTGAGCTGACACCACAGGCATGCTGCCAGCATTTCTTATCATTCAAATTGGAGATAGCTGGGAGGGAGAGAGAGGGGAAAGAGCAGGGATTTCTTCCCAGTTTCCCCTTGGGATCATGGCTGGGGCCTAAAGGAAGTGAGTGCTGAGTGCAGACCCCCTCTGATCAGCCATAGACTGCAGTCTGGGTGAAGCTAGGACTTCCAGTGCTGTTCTTTAGGGAGCAGGCTCAACCTGGTGGCTTGTTGAAGTCAGCATGGCATGTGTCTTGATATGGTGGATGGGCCTTAGAAGCTCTAGTCATTGTTTTTGCATGAATTTTATTAACACTCTCGGTTCTTGTAGCTTTAATCAATGTTGTGAGCATTTTTCAGCCTTTGCAGATGTTGATTTCCAGGTTTGTCATTTTTCCTAAATACCAGAAAGCCTTTTCCAGACTGAATACAAGGAAACAGCTCTCTGCAAGGGACTTACTCTATGTGTTAGTTTTACATTAGCCAAATAGAAAATAAGTTGATGGAGCTGTATTTGTAACTGTGGCCTGAAACACTGTGAGGGGGACATGTTGTCTTCTCTGTGTCTTCAGCTTTGGCAGCACTGGGCTAATCTTTGGTATTTCATTCTCAAAGACTGAGACTGGAAGTGGGCACTAATCATTGAGTCCTATTGCCTGTGAATCAGTCATACTCCTTCATTGAGGTCAGTAGCTTCCATACAGGGAAGAAGCATCTTCCAGGAAAGTATGCATCTGATCTTGACTTGAAAGCTTGCAGAGGTGGCAAGTCTGTGAGAGCTCATGGTGGTTTGTTGCACTGGTTACTGCTCCCCTTTGAGCTTTATGAGACTGACTTTGCAGCATCTCCCTGCTGTCCCTTGCCACATTCCGCAGGCAGGTTGGAGGCTGTTCACACAAGGCATTTTTCACACTGGAGAAAATATTCCCATAGAAATCTAGAAGGTGGCTTCATAAGCTTGGCATGCAAACATTTAGAGTGTTTTCTATGCATTGTTACATGCTTTGAATCCTCCTGGAGCTTACCATGGCAGGTACCAGACTGTTTAAAATACATAAAGACCTTGGCAGGGTACCTCTAGGCATTTCTTCTGGCTCGTGTTTCTTCCTCACCCTGCTGCAGTCCTCTGTCTCTGACTCCTGGCAGTGTCTGCCCATGGAATGAGAGCAGCCCAAGTGATGCTTGTCGTAAGAGAAGGACCTGGATGCATGTTGGGTGACCTGAATGCCGAAGGCAATTTCAAGCTGAACAGACACGCATCACAGAACTGCCACGTCGCTTTCTGTTTATTTCTTGCCAGATTTGCTAATTGTTCGGGTAGTTTCACTGCAATAAAATCTCACTCCCTCATAGCCCATCTGCTCTTAGCTGATCCTGCAGGGATGCCATAAATCTGGGCTACGATGACATATCTATTTCCATGGCAACTGACCAATGTAGCAAACAAAATCATGATGTCACAGATACCACATCTCCAGGGCTTGAGCAGGAGAATGGGACCAGGATAGGGAAAATGCCACTTGAACCCAAATGCCTAAGATACAGATGACAAGGGGAAGACAGTACTGAGCTCCGGGTCCTGCACACCCTGCTCTAAGGACTTTGCAATGTCAAGCCTAGCAGACCTAGAAAACATCATCAGCTTGAGGCTCTCCAAGGGGGGGAACTGATCATCTCTTAAAATAGAGAGAACTCTTAGTGATTTAAGCTCAGATTTATGCAGTCCTCTGAGCCCCAGGTAGCTCTGTGCCCATGTCTCTCTCCCCAGTCACAGGGGATGAAAGTCCTGGGTCTCATCTTGCATTGAGAGCGCTCTCATGCTGTTGAGATACAGAGGGAAACCTGCTGAGCCAGCAGATGCCCACAACTCCTGGTTGATGCAGGGCCTTGAGCCTCTCATCAGACCAAAGTCACAAGAACAAAACTGTCCTGCGCTTTCAGATGCTCACCAAGAAAAGCATGCACTAAACCAAAGGGTGGGAATGCTGCAGGCTGCAGGTAGGGGAGCTCTGGGTCAGCAGAACCAGCTTGGAGCTTAAAAGCAGTTGTTCATGACACTGTGTCAGATTCCCTGGCTTTGAAAATTGAAACCTGTGGAAGAATGATGTGGTTTTGATCTCTGCTTTTCTCCTGTGATGTTTTATATACAGTGTATTGATGTCTCGTAAAACTGAGATAATCCCTTGCAATTCTCACACTGTTAAGCCTTTGCCTTTTCTGTCAAATCCAGGCTTTAGAGAAGCAGTGAGCCACTGTAGTAATCATTGTGGTCTTTCTTTTCACATCTTTGTGTAGGTTTCATGGTGCCTTTTTTTTTCTTTACAAAAAGACAGCTTCATTATTGGGCTACGAAGCTGTGCTGATGTCTTCAAAGACTGGCCAAGAGAGACTGCTCAGGGCTGGAGACACATTTGTTTTCCTAGGCATTTCCAACACTGCCTGCTCAGCGAACAACAGCGTATTGCACTGCAGTGACATTTGCATGCAGACATATGATGTGATCGAAGCCTTCCTGAAGGATAACCCCCTGCTAGGAAGTTCTTTAGTGCCAGCACAGTCTGCAGATGCCATTGATAGACGAGCAGCTGCTCTTTTGCATCCTTGATTTTGTTGTTTCCCAGAGGCTGTCCACTGTTTCACTGCTGTTTTCATTCATAGGTTCTGTGGGCACCCCACTGCCAGGGGTAGAAGTGCGCATTGTCACTGAGACCTTGAAGAGTGGTGCTCGTTCCTATGCCATCCATGCTCAGGGAAATGAAGACAGCACACAGGTAGTGCTCAGCCATGTTCTCTACTGCTTCACTTGTCATAGAGTCGTAGAATCAAACAGGTTGGAAAAGACCTGTAAGATCATGCAGTCCAACCGTTTCCCAGCACTGCCAAGGCCACCACTAAACCGTGTCACTGAGGGCCTCGTCTATGCAGTTTGTCTCATGAGAAGTTCTCTCCTCCTCAGCTGTTTGAAGCCTCAAGGAGTGAGGCTTGCACTACGGTTACTCCCAGGAACTTGGTGATGCTTTTAGAATGTCTCTTTTTTGTATTCTTTTTTGGGTTACTATAGCCCTGGTACTTTACAGACTGCACAAGGGTGGTCCTTGCTGCATAGATGAACAACATCTGAGAGAATAACACCCTCTGCATGGGAGTGGGAGGTGAAGGCTGTGGTATAAGCACTATGGGATAAGATGATATTGTGTCTGCTGAGGCTGTTGGTGCCCTGGAGGAAGGTGATGAGTTAAGCAGTGTCTGGCCTTTGAAAGGCAGGACAAAAAGTTGAAATCTACTGCAGAAGGTAAAAACATGGCATAGAAGGGAATTCAGGTGAACCCTACTCTGCTCCAAAGAGTCACTAGATATCTGCAGTCTGGAGGAGAGGATGAGTGATTTCTAACCTTGTGTTTATTTCACTGAGTTTGGTCAGGGGGTTAGCAGTGAGAATTGGAAGGTCAGGATTGGTGGCCTTGGGGATTGCATTCATTTCAAAACTGATCAGGGGGGAGCTCATCAGGTTTCCATGAAGGTCCAGCTGCATACCGAGCTCCAACAGCCACGTGATATCTGCACCAGCAGTTCTGCTGTCACAGAAGTCAGATGTCCATGATGGTGAAGCAGTTGAGCCCTTTTCCCCATGAACTGACCCTGTGTTGGGGTGCTGTGTGTTCCTTGCTGCAGAAGCAGCCCCCAGCCCAAAGTCCAGCCTCAGCCCGTTTCTCTCCCCACACAAATGGCTGAGCAAGGTCTGCATTCCTGCCACATCTCCTTTGCACCCTCATTGCGTTGCAGGTCATGTTGCCTCTGGCAGATCAATAGCCAGGTGATGTACGGGCTCAGCTGAGTAGATGGATGTTGTATGTGTGAGAGAAATTGCTCCAGCAGTTGTGTGCACCGTGTGGGTAGGAGACAGACAGGCGTGAGATTCAACCTGAAATATGTGGCTTCACTCATTCCTCTGGGGAAATAGCTTCATCATCTAGCAACGGACATGCCAAGGGTTCAAAAGGAGCTTCCTGGTCTGCTGCAGGGAATACCAGAGATGCTGCTGATGTAAGTACTGGTGAAAGGCTCAAGAAAGCCATTTTTCCTCCAGGTTATCTGTGCTGGCAGCTGGAGGAGCCAGTGGGACCATGAGCAGCCCCATGTGCATTGTGGTCAGGCTGCAGCAGGTTGCCTTTTGTGTCCTGATGCCAAAACAGAGCACTGCATCCCACCCCGGACATAGAAAATGAGCCCAGGGGAGAGCTGAGAGGGACTGCTCTGGCCAGGGATTGTGGTGCAGCTGAACAGTGAGCAAAGCAGGAGACCTGGGGTGGCTGCCCTGCTGCAACACTCAACACATAGGAAGCTGCTTCCTGTTTGTATCACTTCACTGGATGAGCGTTATGTCTCATGATTTTGTCCCTCATCCTGGAGTTAGTTTTTGGCCTTTTTTTTTTTTTCTACTTGTGTGGAACTGAGACATGAAATAGAATGTGTCCATTTTAATAATGATCCTATAATGCTTTTTTTACCCTAAGGGATCCCTGGGCTCTTTACGAATTAGGTCTTAGACACAAGAATCCCCATAGTGCAGCTACTTAAGGACGAAATGTGGATGTTTGTTATTATTCTGAGTTACAAGAGGAAAAAAAAAACCTAATGGGTTTTTTTTCTGCTCAGTACTCCTTCCCCTTCCTTCTGTTTGTATTGAGTGACCAGAGAAGAAGGGGAGCCCAGATGACCTGTGTCTGGTGCTGGAAGCCCACCACCCTCTGAGGTTTCTGACAGCCTAGACCTACATAACTATTTCCTCTGGCTTCAGGCTGGTTGAGTTCATAATTGGGATAGAGGAATTGCCCTTTTATCCCATCCATTTGTCACATACACTCTTCAGCCCCCAGTGCGGGCCACTAAGGTCCATACCAATGTCTCATGGTGCTCCCAGGAGCTCCCATCAGCACTAGTGTTGGCCCTATGCCCCTGGCTGATGGCTGACTTTCCGTCAGGCTATCCCTTGGGGGTTTTATGAATGTTCTGGTGAATTCTTAAGATATCACCCAGGGAGGGTGTGGGAGTGGTTGTTGGCTGAGGCATTGGTCTCTTTCTGAAAGGCTTTTCCCATCTCACCCACCTTGCCCCTTGTCCCAGCTTAACTGGGAGTTTCTGGAGGCTGAGGGAGAGAAATGGTCCCATCTGCTCTGAGTGACACTTGGCAACAGTGGCTCCTGTGCTGCTCCAGGACATCCAGGAGCAGAGTGGATCTGCTGCCTCTGTCTCTGGGACTGTCAAAAGGGCTGTGACAAAGTGGGAAAAACGGTCCCTGCTCTTAGTGTGTCTTGGCACAGACGGATGCATGGGGATGCCAGGAGTTTGGCTTCTGTCTGGTCTGTATGTGGAGTGTGACTTTCCATTGCATGGGCAGGTGGCATCCGTGGTGGCACACCTCTTATCCCAATGACAGTGTCATTTCATTGCTTCACACCTGTGGTTGCAGGCAGAAAGCCTCACCTGCTGCCTGCTCCTGCCCTGAGATGCTGCTGCTGGCACACTCTGTGCATCATGCTTGGTTAATAATTTATGTCAGAAGAGAGTACGTCAATGGAATTTATTTAAAACAAGGAGGATCTGACAGGCCGAATGCTCATCATGCTCCACCAGGCAAGAAAAGGTCTGTTTCAGATTAGCTCCTCCATGGTTAAGGGGCTGTCTCCAGGATTAGAATACCTTGTCGGTGTTCCCTGCCTTGCTTGTGCCACTGGACATGGCCTTTTCCTTGCCCCTTATGAGGAGGGATAGACGTATTTGGCATCACCTCCCTTGCAGGAGGGCTCTGAGGCTTACAGCATGTAGGTAGGTTTGTGTTGTGGTCCTGGCAAAGGCAGAGGGGTCCGGGTGGAACGACAGCAGTGGTGAGGCCAGTGCAGAAAGCATACAGCCCACTCAGCGCCCGCTCTGCCTGTGTTTGATATAAGCATCTGTAGCCCCATTGCTGCTCTGGGCATTTCTCTCTGTTTTGGCATTGATACTGTGAAAAAGTCCCAAATGTCACGTAATGGATTGCTGGAAATGAACACCTCCCGGCAGCAGGGCCGGCACAGGCAGCGCCTGCCGTCTGCTTCAGTTACACAACTTTCAGGGCAGGGATCTCTCTCTGTACACAGAAAGCACGGTGCACATCTGTGCCACTACACAGATAATAATGAAACTGCCACCCCAGAGCCCTTCCTGGCCACGGTGGGGACATGGGGCTGTGCCTGGCAGCATGTAGGACGTGGTGTGGCAGATCTGGTGGGATGCTGAGCACCCCAGTGGGAGCTGGGCTCCAAGCCATCTCTTCTCACCAGCCTCTCGGCTCCTGCTTGCAGGTGATCTCTGTGCCGGGGGGTTAGGCGCATTGTCAGGGCAATCTGTGAGGCGTTCACACCTCGGCTCCACTGTGCAGAAACCCTCGTGGCTGTGAGCAGAAAGAGCACCTGCCTTTGCCAAGGAAATCATTTGCTGTATGAAGCCTCACGAGGTCACTGCCTTCCCCGCTCGCGTTGGGCTGAGGTTTCTGCCTTCTGCTCCATCCTGACAACAGCAGACAACAGACTTTCCCCGAGCTGTTTCTTCCCCACTAACACTGTCTCTCCCATTAGATGCTGGGGCATTGCTCCGTTTCCTTTCACACCGTCACCCTTTAGACACATTTGCACGTCCTGCTGCAGTGAGATGCAAACAGGAGCTCGGCAGCATCGTGGTGGTGGCAGAGGAAGGCTGTGGGTGGTGGGAGTGGGGAGGTAGGAAGCGTTTCTGCTTTGCCATCCGGTAACTGCCTTAGCTTGCAGCAGGGGACTGCTGTAATTTGCAAAGCTGGTTTCTGGCACACCCTGAAGATCAATAATCTACTTAGCTGAAAGTTTGCTGGATCTCTGTTCTTCCCTTCATTTTCTCCTACCCCTTGATTAGAGTGCTGGATTCCTTTCATGCGTGTGCTCCAGCCCTTCGATCTTGCAGCTCTCATGAGCCTTGTGCTCCACAGCATCCAGTTTGCACAGATTTTCTAGCTGGCTCTCGTGCTGCTTCTGTAGTTATTGCTGCACCCTGGGCTGTGAGCTAGTTTCCTGACACAGACCCGTAAGCCACGAGGCTGTCAGCTGTGCCCTGCTTGAAGCTGCGCCATCACTGCCAACACCAAAAGGTGCTCCAGGCTGATGAGATCCCCTCACTGCATGGTCTGTTCCCAGCCAAGGATGCTCTGCAACACAGTGTGGGACAGGACCACCTGTGGTGGTGCAGGAGGTATCAATCCCCATTGGAGTTGCAGTGCTTGCACCCTGACCCAGCATCCCCCACCTCTCCCTCTGCAGGAGTGTGGTGACACAGAACGTGGTCCTCTAAAGAGATACTGTCCTCTGAGTGCTTGGAGAAGTGCTTCTCTTCCCATACATCCCTAGGGAGCAGAGGTGTGGAAGTGGATGTCAGGGGACAGCAGCAGCTTTGTCTGCTTTGAGTCTATTGCTCCTGTAGATGCTCACGTCCAATGCAGCCCCAAAACTTTTAACCTGCCTTAAGCAGCTGCCTGTTGAGTCCATCTGACCATACACGCAGGCTCAGTAATCCTCAGCCACAGCTCTGGATGCTTTTTCTCCTGGTCTTTTTTCTCCTTAACTTTTTGGCAGCCCAGGATCTCACTCTCCCATGCCTGACTCCAGCGCACAGGAAAGGGTTACAGCTCTCCAGCGCTGAACGTTTCAGTTCGCTTTGTTCAGTGCAATGCATATTTCATACGCTTAGCTTCCCAGCTGGCAGAGGCCTGGAAACCCTGCAAGCTGTCGGGTATTGTCTCTCTCCTTCTTTATTTGTTTGTTTGTTGGTTGGTAGGGGTTTTTTTTTGGGTTGTCATTTTTGTTGGATTTTATTTTTTTCTTCTGTTTTTTTCCAAATTGCTCACTCGCACGAAAGCCAAACCCCAGTCCTTGACAATAGGGGTCTATCAATAGATAAATGGTTTCACAGCTGTATCTAATGCAGTGCTCTAGCCAGGGCTTTTATGGTGAGTAATTTTCTCGTGCTGAGGCTGCAAAGGGAGCTGTGTGGGACGTATGGGTTGCAGGAGCTGGCAGCAGGAGGACGCTGCAGCCATGGGGTTTTCTCTCCCCCACTCTCCAAAGGTTGTAATTAGCTCGTTGTTTATCCATATGCAAGCTGTCGTCCTGGATGGGAACCGGCTCGGCTGTGGCCATCCCCTCCCAAAGCCACCAGCATCTCCTGGCCCCTCCTCCCCATGTCCCCTGTGTCTCTGCCATCTGCTAGCATCTTGCTGCTGGTTGCCAGCACCTCCACAGGGCTGCGGGCACTGGGGGCAGCTGCCACTGTCACCCTTTGTTATGACCAGAGGCCTTGGCCATTGATGCCCTGTGGAGAGGCCCAGAATGGCTCCATCTCACTCATGTTCATCCCAGATCCCCAGAGAACCAGTGGGGAGCTCATCACTGAGCTGCCAGGGTTGTATTGGAGGCTTCCTGGGTGCTTCCTTGCTGCTGCCCATGGGTGCTGTGGACTTGGGTCCAACTTTCTGGGTAGATCCTGCATGGAGGTGCTGTTGCACGTGTACCTCTTACATGTGGTTGTCTCCTCATCCATCCGGGTATTTTGAAACAGCTGGTGCGAATGTACCATGATCGTATGTGTGGCTCCTGAGGCTAGAGATAGGCACGTGCCAGGCATTCCTAGAAATGGACAGGAATGGATGCAGGTGGGGATGTGAGCACCAGGGCCAGGGAGTCCTGTCTCTGGCTGTCTCAAGCAGCCACCCTGGGTTCTTCCCTTTCTATCCTGATCAGACCTCAACTGAAAGCAGTTTGTCCTCAATACTCCTATACTTCTAGAACATCTTCTCCCAATGGTGCAATTTTTCATCTGTTTTCTTGGTTTTCATCTGTATTTTTGTCCCTGCTGCATCACAACCTCATGTACTGCTGCTTCCCATGGGTCTCTGGGTGGTGAACCTTACTCCAGTGTCTCAGTTCCATCTCCCATCAGCGGCTTGCTGCTGTAGGTGCAGGATGTGCTGTGTGGTGCTGGAGCGTCATAGGATGCCTTCATCAGGATATCAAGTCAGTAATTCTGGGTCAGACTGTTACTTGGAACCTAGGGTGAAATTCAAGTTGAGTGATGGAGAGCTGCTGGCTGGCTGACAAGGCTGGCTGGCTGGCTACCACAGGGGTTCGTTGGGATGCTTTGGGCTTCATCACCTCTACTTGGATCTTTGCCCACCTCAGGAATCTTGCCCCTCAGCTGCACAATCTCTCTCATCAGTAGCCACCTCCCAGGCAGACAGTATAGGGAATGTGTTGTTGAAGGGAGCCTGGATTATATCTGCTACTTTTCTTCTATCTGGGACATCAGTCCTCAGGTTTTCTGGCACAATCCATCTTTGGTAAATTCATGCTGCATTTTTTCCTATTTTCCATTTGCCTCAGCTTCTTCCAGAAACTCTTCCAAAGCACTCACAGTGCTGGACACTGCAGTCATATATATTCCAGTTATGATTTCTGTTTCACTGTGTTCCTCTCATCTCCTCAGTGACCTGCCCAAATAATTCAAGTTTCTCCACTTTGTTGCCCAGGCTGCTTTTCATTATTGTATAAACATTTTAACTGCTTCTCATTGATCACATCCAGTTCCTTAGTCAACTCAGTATATCTCATCCTGATATGTATATCTCCTTCCTTCTTTCTGTCTGTTCTCTGATTTAGGGGTTTTTATTGGCCATAGCTGTATTTTATTTCTTCCTGGTAGAAAAGAGGAGGAGGAGATCATGGTAACATCATGTCCCCTTGTTTCTCAGCTGAAAACTTTTCTTACCACAGGAGCAGCCTTGATCACAGATGACTGTTTCCTTGCACATTGAATTTGAATTTATCTGTCAAGAAGAACCTTCTATCAACAGGTGTTTCCTTTCTCATAGCACCCTCAAGATCTCTATTCATCTCTTTGGTGTTTTATGCTTTAATTCCTCCTTGTAGCAGGGGGAAGATTTAGGATATGTGACCTTACTATATCCTTCACCACACTGGCAGTCTTGGTTCTCTCAGCATGGGGGACAAGGGGTGGGTAGATTCCTCTCCCTCTCTGGCCCTGTCATGCTGCTTGTGGTCTTCAACCTTTTTCTGTATCCTTGCTTGTGCCAAGAGGGCCTGGGAGATCAGACTGTTTATGTATGCTATTGTGAGACATGGGATGAAAGCAGCTTTCCTGACGGCCCAGTCACTGGTTCTTATTTCTACTTGATTTTTGCACACCTGAGCCCTTCTGAGCTGTGGGTTCAACCTGACATGCTTACAACCTCCCTTCTCCCATAATACACTTGCTGGACCTCCGCTGGGTTGCAAAGGCTGTTGCTGCTGTAGCACATCTTGGGGATGTTTGCCAAAGAGGCCTGGACATGTTGGGGAGATGCTGAAGCACAGAGGCCAGAAGAAAAAGGTACAGTCTCTGCCCTAGAGTGCTTCCAGCCAAAGGGAGGAGGCACTGGCCGCCGCGGGATGGGTTAGCACAAGGAAGCAGTTAGAGCTTCTCAGGCAGTGTGATCATCTGTAGTCACAGCACATCACAGCCTTGCTGACCTGAACTTTTGAGTGAGGCTTATGAAAAACGAACTGAAGGTGGGCCACTAATTGAATCCTTGCCTGGTCCTCTGCCTGCCCCCGAGCACCAAATCAGAGCAGGCGTTGTGAGGGCACGTCAAGAGCCTTTCTCTAATGAAGAGAGCTGAGGGAGTGGGAAGATGTGCTGACATCTCGCGTCGTTTATTATCTTCTGAAGCCTGCAAACAAGAGAGATGAGAGCAGCAGCATAGGGAGTTGTTGGTGTTTCTGGAACGGTGTTACACATCTAATTTATGGTGTTAATATAGATCAAGAAGTTCTCTGTCTGTAGAACAATAGGAGAGAGGACTGACCTTTCCCAAACTTGGGATTTTGTTTCTGTGGTTCTTTTGAGATCATCTGGAGTTAATCAGTCTGTTAACTTTCAAAACTCAGTACTGCCTAAAAAGATGTACACTCACTTTTGTTTTCAGTGGAGCAACGCTTACTGTAAGTAGAGGGTTAGGTTTTTTGAAACTTGAGTTTCAGCGTTCCAGCTCCACTGTGCACCAGCCTTGCTTTTAAATTTATAACCCTCCAAAATGAAAAGTAAATTGATTGCGTTATTCCCAGCCCTTTTATAAAAGTTAACATTGCAAAAACAGATGTGAAATGTGGCCTCGTAGATTACAGCCTGGGCTTGGGGTTTGTTTGGTTGGGGGTTTTTTTTTCACTCTCTCTATGCTGTGTCCCTGAGGAACAGAAATCTGCCTTTTTCCAGCAGGAGGAAAATTGTTCTGTGTCTAAATTGCCTCCTGCTACCCTTCTGCAGGATGCTGCAGGACACGGAGCTCAGAGGAACGATAATGCTTTTACAAAACCATGCAACTTAGCAGGGAATTTTTAATTATGAATGTGCGTGAGAGTTCAGATTGCCTGGGAATTTGGTAATGCTCTAGCAAGCCTCACACCTCTAGGATATCCACTCAAATATGGCCCAGGGAGACAGTGATTAAAAGGCACTGCCAAGTGGATTATTGGTCTCCAGCTTCCTTTTAGGAAGCAGGTGAGCATATCCTTACATCCCTCATCAGCCCACCACACCAGTCCTGGACGCAGCATGATTGCCTGGTCTGGAAGCAGGGTCTGGGCGCAGCCTCAAGCTCCCATGCTTTCTCCAGGCCAGGGGGGCTGAGCTTTTGGATGCTGTGTTGGAGCAAAGCTTTGCTGTATTGCAGCACTGGCCACCAAAATCCTGAAGGGGTGAATTTGTGGTCTTTTGAGAGAGAAGGAGTGTGCCTGGAAATGGCAGGTGAGCTTTAGCAGCAGCGGGGTCGTGAGTGTGGCAGAGCATCCTGGCTCCATAGCTCGACCCTGGGTTGCAGGGTGGGATGTGGGGCCATTCTTCAGGCTTTGTTGTATAATTACATGTTTAAAGCAAACAGAAAAAAGTTACTACTCTGTGAGAACCACTAAAATGGTTCCATCACTTCCATAAACCTCACACATATAAATTATTGTCTTCTATTATTCACTTAAAAGGCTAGGTTGCTTAATTATTTTGATCACAGTAATCACTTATTTACAAGGTGGGGAAAAATGCCAAGCATTTCCAAGCTGTGGTAGAGGAGGCAGGGCTGCAGAAGCATTTCCTTCCTCCACACAGATGCTTTTGAGTATCTTGGTTGCATCAGTGGTGGTGCCCACCCCATGTATACCCCAGGCTGTTCTCTCCTGCTCTGGCAGCAGTGGTGTGATGGAAACTGGGCCGCTCAGAGCCCAGGGTGGTGGGAGCTGCAGGAGCAGGTTTGGCTGCAGGGAACTGATTCGTCATGGAGCAAGGACTGTGGAAGAGTCAGGCTGTGGCTGGGTAGGAGGGTGGAATGGGACAGAAATGTGAGTAGGGAAGAGTAGAAGGAAAATGGTACAACATCTGCAGGGCCAGAAGATGCCCCTCGCACTGTTCTGCTCCACTTCACCCCATCCGGGCTAACTGCTCTTCTGTAGATGTGCTGCCTCACGTTTCTGGGGTGCAGGAGTGGTCCCTCCTGGTAGCAGGTGCTCTGATTCACAGCCTTTACTCACCCAGAAGAGAGGTTCAGATGGTAATTTTTTGGGGGGCAGGAGGAAGAAGAGGTGTGGTAGAAGTTAAACGTGTCCCTCCAAAACCTGTTTGCCACCTGAGGAAGGTGTTTGTTTTTTTTCTGAAGAGCTTGTCTGTTGTCCTCCCAGTCCTATCAGCCCAGTAACAAGGTATTACCTCCCTTCACAGCCTCACCTTCCAGCTTTCACCCTGTGTCTTCCACATGCTTAGGAATCCACCATGCCTCCCCTGCTTCCCAGCGAAAGGCACGCCGCTGAGAGCCTACCTCCATAAAAGCCCCTAATTCCATTAAAGTCCATTACAAGCTCCTCTCCTGCTGTTCCCGGAGGCACGGGGCAGCATCCATCAGAGACCACAAGAAAACAAATGGCCACTTTGAATAGATCCCAGGGCCGCTTGCCAAGCGGGGATTCCCAGCTATTTACAAACCACCCTCACTTCCCCCTAATAGAGGTAAAATGGAAGCAGGGAAAATACACATTTTAGAATCACCCAGCTTTAGTCCTTCAAAGGATTTATTACAACCTTTTATTTTCATGCGTGGAAAATGGAATCTTATCTGGTATGCTGGCTGGTCCAGCAGAAAGCTATCAGGCAGCAACCTTCAGGGGCACACTATGCCTGGGTGTTAAAAGTTGCTCAAATGCATTAAAGCAGTTGAAAAGTGCATTAAAATATGGAGCTAGGAGAGGAGATATCTGGGCAATTAACAATCTGATGCTTTCAGCAGCTGCTTGCGACGTCGATCCAGTGCATCAACAATGGGTGCCACAGATTTGCTGCAGAAAGGAAACACACACATTGGCCATGCTGCTGCCGCCAAAATCACACTCTCAAAGCGGGTATCAGCCAGCTAGCTTGATGTATTTGGGAGTTTAGCAGGGATCAGATGCAAGGGGTTGTCGGAGATAAATGCCTCGAACCCTGAATTTTAATTTATGTTGTTTGCAAGCAGCAGAAGTTGCTGGCGCTGGGGTGGTTTGTGTCCCCTCTGCTACACCGGGGAGCAGTGGCACTGACATTCGAAGTGCAGCAAGCAAAATCCTATTAAGATAACGTCACGGCCTTTCTGTTTTACTGTTTGCAAGCCAGCCATAACATCATTAAATTACACAACAGGGAGGTGCCTGCTGCCAAGGAGCTCTGCTCGAGATAAGATGTGGGTTGAGCTGCTGCCAAAATTTGAGTTGATATGACAAGAAATTTGGAGCCGGTTCAAGGCTTGATTCACACAAAACGATGCAGCATGCAGGTAAACACTGTGCAGGATTGGTCCCTGGGGTACCTCAGCTGCTCTGAGCTGGGGCACAGTGTGGGTTGTGCAGGCGGGCACTGTGTGATGCCTGTGCAAGGCTGGGCTAGGGCTGGAGACATTCTAGTACCCAAATTTGCACCCGTTCTTGCATTCAGTGCTGACAACCAGAAGACAGAATCTGGCAGGATCTGTAGGTGAAGGTGAGGCAACCGTTTGCAGGTCCTCACCATCCTTACCTCCACCTCCCCTTTCGCAGCCCTTTTGGGGGAGTCAAAAGCAGCCTGACAACTAAAGGGACTGACTTTGGAGGCTTGCAGTGGTATAAAATGCCTGCAACTTGAGGGCAGTTTTGATAGTCAGTTGTTCCTAGCTGAGATGGTTGGATGGGATCAGGTGGGTTTGGAGGGAGGTGAGTGGGGAGGAGTTTCCCCTAAGAGGAGAGGTTTGCTGGCTGGGTTACCCAATGGGCATAATTGGAACTGAGAGTACCTGGGGCACTGGGTTACTCAGGGAAGTTGCTTATTTTGTGATGTGGGCCAGCAGGAAAAGGAGTGAGGAAAAAGAGCTGCATTGTTAAAACTGCGTACAGCCTCTGTAACAGCACTGCAGCCTTGTTTTGGCAGACCCTCAGCATCACCCACCACGTCCCTGCCACACAGGCTTTGTGCCTCCTGCCCTTTGGCTGCAGCAGGTACTGAGGCTCTGGCTCTCCTGGAGCTCAGGTTTGTCTGTGCTGTCCTGCTTGTCTGGTCTTCAGGCTCCCTCTTTCAGATCCCCTGGGGAGAATTCCCCACCTTGCCATGGCTGAGCATTAACGGCCTTTTTCTCC
This sequence comes from Lathamus discolor, assembly GCF_037157495.1. Lineage (NCBI taxonomy): Eukaryota > Metazoa > Chordata > Aves > Psittaciformes > Psittacidae > Lathamus > Lathamus discolor. Next base: position 2,642,001 of record NC_088909.1, on the reverse strand, counting down.
TGCAGCATCTTCCAGACAGTGGAGGTGATGCACAGCCAGGGCTCTGGGTGCTCAGCCCAGCCTGTGGCACATGAAGTCATTCAGGGAATTCTGCAGAAGCACCTGGGCTCTAAGTGCAGGGATCCTTCCATCACCTCATCCTCCAAAGCAGGACATCAAGAAGAAATTACCTTAACAATTGTGCCTCAAAACAAGCTTTCTAAGCATTTTCCATTAGAGAAGTTCTGTTTCCATCAAAGAGTGCACACAGAAGTGAAGCCTGCTCTGCCCTGGGATTCTGTCTGGTGTTCCAGATCTGCTGTTACCACCTCCCCTTGTGCTGTGTTTCTGGCACTGCTTACTTTCAGGGTCCCAGATGTTTCTCATCCATGTTGCAGCAGAACAAGTACAAAGAAGCTCAGAGTACCTGTTATTGGGATGTTCTCTGCAAAGGGATGGAACAATGTGTAAAAGCACATCTCACGGTGACCTCCCTTCCCAGCACTGGCTTTGCACATCTTCCCTGCGAAAGGACTTTAGGCTAGCATAAGCAGTTTGTGCCTCTCTGGTGCCTCATCTCCTAGCCTGCCTGCATCCTTACGATTATGAAGCTGTGTGTGCAGGGGAGATGAGATATCATGCCATGTCAGGCAAGTCTGTGACCTTCCTGCAATTCTTCAGTTTCCATAACAGCAGGATGTTTGTTTTGTTGCCATCGGAAACCTGCCTGTGTGGGTTTGCAGGGTCCCGTGTTGTCACTACAGACACTGCCTTCCAGTGGGCCTGAAAGGAGCAGAGTGTCCCCAGGAACGAATCCAGTGATGTTTGCTGCCACCTCAGGAAAAAAAGAATGATAGATTGACAGTTTTGGAAGGCAAACAGAGCAGACAGCAGCATGGCAGAGTCACAGGAACGTGTCAGCCCCTGTCTCACAGTGGCTGCCCTCCTTGCTGCATCACCCGGCTGTGCAGGGTAAGAGGATGGTCCTTATCCCTGAGGACACTGCATATCTCGTACATCCAGGGTGAGTGGTGGTGGTGCCTTCAGCATCAGACCAGGATCTGATCTCCCAGCTGTGGGACAGTGGGCTATGCTTCCCTTACCTAGAATTATTTCCTGGGAGAGAATCCTGATAGAGGCTGGTAGGTGCTGCAGTAGAAGCAGGGTGCAGAGAAATCTTGTGAAGCTGGTCTGCATCAGGCCATCCAGGGGTCAGAAAGGACCATCCCTTTCCCAAAAGTATTTCCTGACCCTTTTCCAAGAGTATTTCCTGCATATCTGCATATGAGACCTCTCCTCTGACCGCAGCTGGAAGACATCAGCCTGCCTGGACCGTGGTTCCAGGATGGAAGCTGTTGTTTTCATATAACACAGATGTATGTTTCCAGTGCTTTTGGATGTCAAAGGCACTTTGGTGAGTCCTTCCACCTGAGGAGAGATGTTGTGCAGGTGGGCAGGCTGCATTGGAGGTTGGGAAAGGCTGGAAAGACATGTGGCGTGGGTCCTGCTTGTCCCCTACTGCAAGGTGGGGGAACCCATGCAAGGTGGTGGAGCCGATGTGGCTGCGGGACAGCTGCTCACTGCAACTCCCCGGGATGCATTCATTGTATGCTTGTCCTAGGTGACACCAGGTCTGGAAGGACAAGAAGGGGAGCTGCTCGTGAAGGGACCCTCTGTCTTCCGCGAGTACTGGAACAGACCCAAAGAAACAGCAGACGCCTTCACACCCGATGGCTGGTTCAAAACAGGTACCGCGATGCCTCCCTGCAGCGTATGGCAAAGGGCAGCGAGGGGAGGAGGAGGCAGCAGCTATGGATCAGCCCCTTGGGTTCCTGGCTGCTGGGGGGTTTGCGGATGGGGGATCACGGCCCAGATGGGGGTGCAGGTTGGATGAACTCCAGGCTCAAGGCGGGGCTTTGCTTGTGTTGGCTGTAATTAGCCAGTTGATGGGGTATGTTTGGGGTTGCTTGCTTGTGAGCGTAATATACGATGTTTAATGTTTTTTGGGGACTTAAACTTTGCAAAATGTGATTGAATTTAACTTACACAAGGACTACATCAGTGGAAAACCCCCACTAAGCTCCAAGGAGGGGGATCCATCCTGCTTCCCCTCTTGCTTCCATCATGGTGTCTGCAAGGGAGTTTGTCCTCCTGGTCATGGCTTAGTCAAAGGATTGAAGGCATGAGCATGGGCAGTGTGGCTGCATGGGGTGGGCTGGGACCATGAGGGAGCCTTTCAAGGGACTGTCATTTGTCAGTCAGAAACTACTAATTGAAGGAATTTTGAGCTTTCTGAGGAAAAATCCCATCAGGTGTCCTCAGGTTTAGGATGAGGTTTTGAAATTGCCAGAATATTTTTTTTCAATAGTGAAAAGCCTGAGTTTTCCAAATAAAGAGACCTTTTAATTTGAAACCGAGGCTCGTTTTATTTTTATGTGATATGTTGTGGAAATGCAGAGGAAATGGTGCTTTTTCTGGGTTTTTTCAGGGTTTTCCTTTCCCTTTCAAGAGAGGGAAGAGTTTCTGAAACAGAATGTTTCCCAGGGATGGGAAAACCTCTGGTATTTGCTTCTTTCGAATAAAACTTGACCAGAAGAGAATACCCTAATAATAGTACCTATTGCAAGTGGGGCCTGTGTGTGCCATGGTGGGTATTATCAAATGTTTGCAGACAGAATAAAGATCCCATTATCCCGCGATAGCAGCCGATGCCATCAGGGCTGTCCCTACCTGGAACTGCTGTGTCTGGGACAGCAAGTTCTTGGAGGAGAATTCGTAATGGCTAATCGTGCCCATCATGCGGGGTAACAAATTCAGGAGCATACCAGGCTGAAGAGCTTTCCCAGTTGGCACAGATGTGACAGGCCATGGATAAGTTATGTGCTGCAAATTATGCCTCCCACCCTGCGCGTGCGAGCAGTCAGAGGTCCCCTCAGTCAGAGGTTCTCTGCAATATGGATTATTGGCAGGCTCTGTCCCCAGCTCCTGGGTGGTATCTCAGTGAGCAGCCTTCCTGCTGCCCCTGCCACTGGCTGGGAGCTGTTTGAGCAGTGGGGTAAAGCCAGGCTGTACTAAGCCCAGCCACCAATTAATCTTGCCAGTGCAGAAGGGGCTGATGGCTCATTTCTGCTGAACCTTAACACAGACACAGCTCTAACTTCCTCATTCCCCTCTCACTGTGTGTTAGCAGTGCCATCGTGTCAGGAGTCAGGCTGGATTTCTAATGCCTTCTGTGTAATCTTATTTATTTATGGTTCCTGAAGAAGCTGTGATTTATTATCATTGTTATTCCAAAGCAGACATGGAGCTGCCCTGCCGGCAGTGTCACCACGGGTCCCCATCCCGGTGTGTACCATGGGCTGGTACTGGAGCATCATCAGGCGATGCGCAGGGTGTGCAGGGCAATCAGCTTTAAAAATTTTTTAGTCACCACTCCTGATGAATATTTCAGATGCAAAGGAATAGCATGCATTAATTATTGCAAAGAGATGTCTTTAGGAGAAAATGATTTTGAAATTCAGTTTAATTTCATTGTAATGCGCTGCAAACAGGAAGGGAGTATGTGTGTTTAATTGGCTCTCGGGGGTAAGGCCGGGAAGATGGCATGCCTTTGTCACAGGCCATTAGTGATACAGACTGCATAATGAGAGAGTACAATCAGCTCACAGCTGCTGGCTCCTACGGGGAGAGAATGATATTAAATAGAAATCAGTATAAATTAAACTTAACCCTTTCACCAGCTGAGCAAAACTCAGAGCTGGATATAAGGGGAGAGAAGAGACAGGCAGGGGGGGCTTGGAGGGTGCCCCAGTGGCCAGGCTGCCTCCATGATGTCCCCCACAGCTGTCTAGGGGGGCTTTAAATTCTCTTCCCCCTCCTGTTCCCCCCCTCTTTGCCTTTCTCTCCTTTCCTTCCTCTCCTGACCGCTTGCTCTGTCTCTCAAGGATGTCAGGTCAATGGGGCTATTTTTTTCCCAAGCCTCATTTAGCCAGTGGTGCTGTGAGCAAGCCACATTGCCCCTCGCTTTTCACCACTGTGACAGCCTCTGGAGATCACTCAGAGGTGGCGAGGGAAACAAGGAGGTTGTGTCCCATCATAGCAACTGGGATCTATAGTGTGAATTACCCCTGATAAGCAGAGGTGGGTAATTTCGGGACAATATGGTGACTTTGGGACCATACTGGCAGAACCCAAAAGAGGCAAAGCCCAGCTGCTGCCAGGCTGTAATCTGGTTCATCTGCCATTTGCATATCTTATAGGTCAGTGTTTCAAAGGTGAGGCTGAATGCATGCACATGGTGCTCCCAAAACCCAGGCGATGGTGTTCCTGACTCCATGTTAGTGTTCCTCTCACTGCCAGACTCGTGTATGCATCCCCACCAAGTGACATGCAGGTCACCTGAAGAGGATGACAGTGTGATTGCAGGCAATGACCAGGTCCCCTGTGTCTCTGAGGACCGGGAATGTGCACTCAGCTGCGGCAGGGATGAGTTTTGGAGAGGGTAAACTTGGAATCAGTGTAGGAACTCCCCAGCTGTTATTGTTGTTAATGGTGATCCGAAAACCCAGCGGGCCACAGATGAAGAGTAATCACTGCAGAGGGAATCCCAGCATATTGCTTGTGCTGCACCTCACTGGGAGTCTGTCCCTGGAAGGGCACTGCACTGGGGTGGTACATGGAGATGGGGCACATGGGGATGGGTGTCCTGCCATTGTATTTGCCGTATCTCCGCATGCCAAACACTGACTGTGGGCTCTGTGCATACACTCCAGCTACACACACAATGCCAAGAGTCACCAGAGCTCATTCCCTCCTTTGGTTTTGTGATTGGAGTTAACCTGAAGCTGCTGCATGGGGCTCTGTGGTCTGAGTGCCAGTTCCCTTCCATACTTGTCCCCATGGCGAGGGGTGAGGCTCAAAGCTTGCAAGCTGCCTGTTAAAGTGTTCCATCAGGTATTTTTCTGGGGTGCTTCCTGCAATGCAAGGCTCACATAGGAGTCTCGAGTTTTTAAGGCTTTTGTGGCTACAGGTCATTTATTTTTCTAGTACCTTCTTCAGTCCAGTTCTTTGTTTCTGGTTGCTGTTCCTGTAAATTGAGTTATCATGGGGTTTAGTATAGGAACACAAAAAAAAAACCCAGAGCAAACACTTCCATGGCAGCTGTCATTTTCCTTTCTGATTGACAGCTCCTTTATTAAAATCCCCCTTTCTCCCGTGAAGCTGTGTCCCCCAGGTAAACAACCTCACACTGAGGATGGTCATTCCCTCCATGATAGGAGGAAAAAAGAGTGATGCAGACCCTGCTCTCTTTCTAGGGAAGTCTTGGAAAGACCAAGTGCTTAGTGCAACAACTGCAAACCTATGCTTCCTCCTGCCAGGATGAGAAGCAAACACCATGTGAGGAAGCCTCTGCAGACCCCCCTGTGCTTCTCCTTATCCCAAACGTGTGTATGTATTGTAGGGAAAAAAAAAAAGCAGACAAAAAGGCATGATGCTGCTGTGACTTTTTGATGAATTCAAGACTGTGGTTCTTCTGAGGAGCATCTGAACTCGTGGTGTTCCATAGGTGATTTACTGTTGCTCCCATCCTCTTTATTCCCTCTGATTTGCACCGTTGTCTGCCTATTCTCTCATTTCCATCTGAGTGAATCTGATTATATTTATTGTATTAATGCTGTTGACAAAGCTGCTTAGATCACAGTCCCCTCCAGCCATTTCCAGGGAGACTGCTGGGTATCCACCTGCTGTCATACATCCAAGCAGCTCCAAGCCCTCGGAGACCGAGACAGACCCGAAGGAAAAATGCCTACAGCTGTCTGTCTCCTGTCACTGCGATACCTTCCCAGCTGTCCCGTGCCCTGCGAGGTGAGAGGCAACCTCCCAGCACGCTCACGTGCTGCTGAGAAGGAAGGGTGGAAGAAATAAAGAAGAAAGGAACAAATGTTATATGATGAAGGTACTAGAATGCTGGCACAGGTTGCCCAGAGTGGTGCTCCATCCCTGGAAGCATTCAAGGCCAGGCTGGACGGGTTCTGACAGGCTGATACGGTTGAAGATGTCCCTGCTTATGGCAGTGGGGTTGCCCCTGCACTCTGGTCTCGTGAGACCCCGCTTGCAGCACTGTGTGCATTTCTGGTGTCCTCAACATAAAAAGGACATGGAGCTGTTGGAACAAGTCCAGAGGAGGCCACGAGGATGATCAGGGGCTGGAGCACCTCCCGTATGAAGACAGGCTGAGGAAGTTGGGGCTGTTGAGCCTGGAGCAGAGAAGGCTGCGTGGAGACCTTATAGCAGCTTCCAGTGTCTGGATGGGGCTGCAAGGATGCTGGGGAGGGACTCTTCATCAGGCACTGTAGTGATAGGACAAGGGGTGATGGGTTCGAACTGAAACGGGGGCAGTTCAGGTTGGATATAAGGCAGAAGCTCTTCCCCATGAGGTGCCCAGAGAAGCGGTGAATGCTCCATCCCTGGCAGACCAGGTTGGAGCAAGCTGCTCTAGTGGAAGGCGTCCCTGCTCGTGACAGGGGTTGGAACTGGATGAGCTTTAAGGTCCCTTCCAACACAAACCAGTCTGGGATTCTATGATTAGGTGACATGATTCTATGAGCAATCACTGAACAAAGCAGCAGAGAAACACCAGCTTCTGTGGTCATCCCACTGCCTAATCATCCATCCCAGCACTGAGATGCTCATGTCCTTCAGGCTCTGGTGCTGTCAGGTTGTGTTCTCTCTGTCTAGGAGACAGCTGCTGTCGGGCAGGCAGTGGTTTTGGAGCTATTAGGAAGGGGACAACAGAGGGTTTGGGATCATGATGGAGTTGCACAGAGCAGGGCTGGGCTGGGTGCTCTCTCCAGCGGAATCTGGCGATACAGTGCTGTGCACAGGGGGAGAGATAGGATCAGAAAGCAGACTTCTTCCCAAGGGAAGGCCAGCTTCCATTCACATTTACTCATACATCCAGAAAATTAGAACCTGGTGTATTCAGGGAGATTTATTTTCAATTACAGGTTAAGGCTGAGACATGAAATAGCACCGGGTCTCAAAGTAGTGCATAAATCCTGCAACAAATCCATGTATCTCAGCTCCATATAATAAGATTTTATTGATTGCTATATTGTATCTGTCAGAATAAAACTCTCTTAATGCATGCATCAGGATGGGGAAGATAGAAAGCTTGTTGGTAGTAGAATCTGATTCAAGAATCAATGCACTTTGATTAATATGTCGTTAAGAAAGTAAGAGTTATTTAACTTGTTTGATGCACATTTCAGAATGATGACTCATATCTTCTAAGTTTCTTTCTTTAAGCTGCATTGGGAGAAACAGCCGTGTAGCTGTTTTTCACATGGCTAAGTCCTGGTTTATTACTGAATTTTTTCTAGATCATTTTTCACAGGTCACAAACCCCTCAGACTCCAATTAACAATAATTCCTATGGCCCAAAAAACTTCCCGCATACTGGTGTTGAAGACCTTAGATGGAGAATGGGGTGGACTTGCTATCTCCTTATTTCTGGATGTTCTGCTGTCAAAGGAGCTCCAGGCAATAAAAAAAAAAAAAAATAAAAAAAAAGGAAAAATAGGAGGAAAGAAAGGAGTTAATCTGGAATAAGACATCATCAGGAGAAATGAGAAGCACCCATCACTTCTGGCAGGCTTTCAGATGCTGCCAAGCTTGGGCAGTCGGCAGCACGCTGAGCATCTGTCTGTGCTTGCTGAACGTGCTGTTCTCTCAGCTCAGGCCTCTCCACTGTGATCCACAAACTTGGGCAGCAAGGGCAAGCCTTGGCTTGGTGGGGAGCATCCTGCTCAGCACTGCACTTCCCATTTGGATCCAGAAACGCACCATGAAACCCCAGTTGAGAGGACAAACCCAGTGACTCAGTCTGGTTTCAGGTACCTCCTGGTGTCTGTCCTTTTCCAGCCTGTATCCAGGTAGCTCTGCTGGCACCAGCACCTTGCCATTCGCAGCCCTGTTCTTTGGAGCTTTCCACCCCACTTGTGATGGAAAAGGCAGAATCCCTGCAGTTTTCCAGCACAGAGGAATCTGGGCTTGTAGGAAACATCTTGTGCAGGCCGTCCTTGCCCAGACACAACCCATTCCTCCTATTGGGCTGGTCTCCAAGGAGAAGGGGCAGGAGAAGCAGCAATCAGTGCACACCCTGTCCCTCCAACACAGGCTTTTTCCCTGGCACTTGCTTGTCCCCAGAGACAGGCAGGTGTTTCCCTGCCAGGGGAATTGCTTACATTCGTGGGTGTAGCACTGACACCTGAAACACAAAATACTTGAGCCTGATCAAGGCAGATTATAAATAGAAATGCATCCAATTAGCATCCTAATCTGCAGGTTTTCTGTTTGTTTGCAGCATCTTTCCTAGTCGCAAACCCAGTTAATGCAAATTCTATTTTTAAATAAACGATTCCTTAATTATAACATGGTGCAGACGATGTGAGTTACCGGTTTGATAAGCCCAGGGGATGAAGCACTGGCTCCCTCCAAAGCTGGGCTGAGGTTGCTTCTTTTTGGGTCTGCCATAGCTGAAGCTTGTTGAGTCAGGCAGGAGGGCAGCACTCACCTCCTTCCTTTGCTGGCGGCTTAGAACTTAGACTCACATTCCTACGAAGGAAAGGACACCCCAAAAAGTGCCACGGGTATCCCAAGCGTCGCTTCATGTGCTGCTTTAGGATGGATATCCCACTGGATCTACAGCCCTCATTTAAGACATGTTTCTAGAAGTAAACAAGGAAGATGGCATGGTGTCCAGGGCATCAGCTGTGTGTAAAGATTCCTTTCTAATTTCAGAATGTTCCTTCTAACACCGTGGAGAGAAAATTCACTTTTTCTGCCTCCTGCCTCGGTGTTCATTTTTTCTCCTTGAGAAGACACTATTACCAGGTTTGCCCATTGGCTGGAAATCTTAAGGTCATCAGGACACGGCAAAATGAAACCCTGCATTTCCGTGGCTGCTCATGAGACTGGTGTTTTCAGCCGTTCAGAGAGTGACTTGGGATTTTTGTAGCCATAAACAAGAGCAGCTTTTGGCACTGAATTTGTTTACTCTATACAAAGCTCTGCTCTAGTTGTATCAAACATCTTAGATGCCAACCCTTCACTTGTCTGAGAACCTCTGTTACACACGGTCCACTGTTCAGAGGCATGGAGCAATTGCACCTGAATCTGTGGGATCAGCAGATACCCACATCCCCAAAATCTAGGCTGTTCATTCTCAGGTCTCTATTTGCTTTTACCTTTCCAGCTGTGCTATGGCAGCACTGCTGTTATAGCCTAAAGGGTGAGGGGCTCATTCAGGCTCTGGCTGCTGGGAGTGATGCTTCCCATCCCAGGGATTAACACAAGGCATCCGGGCTGCAGCTCCAGCTGGGTTCTGTTCTAGAGACATCAAGCTGAGCTCTGCAAGCCTGTCAGTAGATCTAGTGGGACAATTGCAAGCCAGTAAGTGGGTTAAGAGGGGAAGTGCAGGATTGAGCTCAGGATGTGGTAAAGAAAGGGGCTGAACAATCATCTTATGATACTTGGCAGAGCCCATTGGATCATTGGCACGGCTTGCTTTCAAGTGGCTACTCGTGGCTATATAAATAATGCGTCTCCTCCAGTCCAGAATTAAAATCCCACAGGGGAAGGGTCAGTATCAAATCAGCTAAGTTCCTGCATCAGTTGTGCAGGGCACAGGACCATGGTCCCATCGCAGGCACTGTCAAAGCACGGCTGGAACAGGGTCCTGGGGATTTTCACTGGTCCATGCCCGTGGTTTGGGCACTGTGAATACCATTTTTGTGGTGTCTTTGCTGTCACTGGTTGCCCCATGACCATAAGGCTTTGGAAAGCCTCTCCAGCAGGATGGATGCACGCTGCAGGGGTTGTCTGCAGCAGTGACTGAGGGGTGGATTTGTTGTACCCTGCAGAGAGCATCAGGGTATGAAAGGTAACGAGTAAGACTGAATGTTAAAGTGATCACCCAAAATCCAAACAGCATTCAGCTTTGCAGATGTCAGGCTGGCAACTCACTGCTCCAAGGGAGAGTTGTGATCTACGGACAGACTGTTTGTGCTTTGCTCTTTAGTTCCTTGCCAAGCTAAGCCTGCTGCTGCCTGGCCTCATCCCATTCAATCTACGATGCCCAGCTCTTGGGATGGAGGTTTCACTCTGGCAACAATCTGGCAGGAGCTGAACCTGCCAGTTTGCTCACTTAGAGCTTTTGTAGGAGCTTCACCTTGTAGAGGCTGCAGGGGCAGAGAGCTGCAGCCATCGGCGGGGATGCTCAAGCAGTTGCACTTTGCGTGTTGTGTTTGATGGGTCTGTGTCCTCGCTTGTTGTTTGCTGGTGGGCTTCTTTGCACTGGGAGCTTCCCCTAAAGCAGCATGCGGGTGGGAAAGGCTTCTTCATGTCTGTTCTTCAAGCTCGGGTGGTGATGGGGGTGTCTCCAGCCCTGCCACTTGCCTGTCACCGGAGATGCCCGTCTCAAGAGGATATTTGTTGCAAGCAGACCTTCCTTCCACCCTTGGCAATCTATCATTTTTCTGCCTTGTGTCCTCCGCTTTCCCTTCCTCCTCGTTTGCCGGGTTTCCCTTTGCTCGAGGCACTCTGCTGGTGCCCAGACAATCTGTTTAGCTTGCTGAACAGTTTTCGGTGTTTGATTTACATAACCCGGCGCAGCCGTAAATGGAGCAGGGTCAGGGAATCGCACAAATTGATTACAGCTCGTAGGATGAGCCGGGAAACCAGTGGCCTGGTTTCCTTCCTTCCTTAGCACAGGAAAGCAGGGGATCGCTTTTAGCAGGCGTGATCCAAGACCTTGGTGAGGGTTTTGCTGGGTATTTTACTGGGCTGGTAACAGTGCTGAACATCTCTGGCTTTGAGAGGCTCTTTGCTTTCAACAAGAGTCATCCCTCTGGGTTTCACTCAATTGAGATCACATTTACTTACGCCTAATGGTGTTTTGCTGTAAGCAAAAGTAGAGGCTGCTGTATATTTAAGCAAACAATTTAAGGCAGATGATAGCGTTCCTCACATCCCACCACTGCCTCTCTTAGTCAACAGCCTCCCTTTGTTACCTCTGCTTTATTCAGTAGTTCATCTCACTGGAGACTGGGACAGGTCACTGCATGGAAAGGAAGAGGTAGTGCACTCTTTAGCTGAGGTGTAATTGATCTCTCAGCTGTTCTGCAGAGGGCAGAAGCCAAAGCGAGGGGTTTAGCCTGATGCTTTTCTTATTACAGTTATTATTTTTAGTTACCATGCTCATCAAAGTTTCACCAGGGGCTGCCACACCTTGCAGCATTTACTTATTTATTAGTCTTTAAGTTGTCTTTTTCATCTTGTTGTCTGCAGGGATTTCTATAAATACTTAAAAGCTAATGTGAAAAAAACCCAACAAAACCAGACCTCAGCGTTTTTCACTTTTACTTACCCATTTTCTTTTCTGGCTTGTCCTCTGGGCAAGCCCATCTGCAGTAATTCTGGCTGCTGGCAGTGGTGGGGCTCCTCTGCCCAGCCTGCTTGTGTTTGTATCAGTCACCATGAGGTCCTGCTAATGTTGAGTGAACCTACAACATCTCAGCCTCCTGACTTCACAAAGCTTGGCTGGTTTATCTGCTCTTTTCTCTTAGAGGCGTATGGCACCATGGAGCAGAGTGTGCAGCTTGGGATGGCTTCGTCTGCTGCTTGTCCTTCAGGTCTGTGATGTGCTGAAGGCTTGGAGAGGCTCCTGGTCATGCTGAGCTACATGTGCAGAAGTGAGGTACAGCACCTCTGCCAAGGGTAGGCAGGACCCAGGATGCTGCCACACTTTGCCCAGGGTCTGAGTTTTGTGTTAATCTGTTTGCTGTTCTCCTCTCCTGGCTAAAACCTGTTACCCAGGGCTTTGTCTGCTGGCATATGTCATATAAGGGGGGTCTGACACCAACCCAAGGCAAGGCTGGAGCAGGGACCATATGCAGCAATCTCCAATGCCCAGAAACAACCATACAGAGATAAGCCTTTGTATTTGCTAGCCAAATCCTGCTGGCCATTTGGGCATGCTGGATAAGCCTGTTTCACGGAGGGTGGGAGAAGGTTTGACATTTGGAGGGGATGCAGTGGATGATGCTTTCGAAGCTCCCCTAATGTGTCTGCATATGTAGCTGAAGCCTCTGCCTCTGTTCATCTGTAGGTTTTAGAGAGCTGCCACCACCAGTCTTAAACCAGCCCTTTGCACCCTTGGGATGAATCCTGCATGAAGGCAGAGTGAAGCAGGATACGACCCCCAGGAGTAAACTGTTCTTGTGAGCAGAGGCAGGTCTGTGTGAGGGTATGAGCCTGCTCACAGTGGTCGGTTGGGTCAGGGTTGTAGAACTGAGCATGGCAGGGGGATTTGCACCCAACATGCTTCAGGATGATGAAGGAAAGAGGATGTGCAAGCAAGTGGTGAGAGCAGCGTGGGGTCAGTGGGAGGAATCCTGGCTTCTCACTGCTGCCCAAGAGGTGAAAGAAGCTCAAGGAACCTTCCAAAATGTGGACCTAAGGGCAAGGTATCACTGATTTATCAGCTGAGACAAGGGGTAGCTGCACTCCCCATCTGCCCAGCAGCAGGTCTCTGACTCCCCCTGTCCTTTAGCTGGAAGTAGAGTGTGGGAGAGCGCTGCTCAGGATGACTGGATTGAAATCAGACTTGTCTTATCTGCACCTTGCACCTTCCAGGTAGCTGGAGATGCTGGCAGCATTCCCTGCACCGCTCCATCTCCCGCTCCACTGGCGCAGCCACCCAGCGAGGGGAGGAGTGCCTTATTAGCACAGCTCTTTGTGAGATGCCCTTGAGTGATTAGGGTTTTTTTCCAGGTGTAAATGCCAGGGGAGGCTGTTCCAGTGCTTCACATTCTTTCATCTCGGCAGGGTTTTGCCCTTTCTCCCAGCGTGGTTCTGACAGCAGGCTCAGCGCTGCTGCCTGTGGAATACAAACAAAGTTCCCCATTACAGAGCATGACAGGAATTCATTCCAGGCTTTTTATTTTTATTTTTTTCTTTCTGGGTTTTCGCTCTTGCTGGATGCTCCAGGGGTCTCTGGAGAAGTTTTGAGAGTGGGGATTCAGTTGCTTAAACCCCTTTCTCTTAGGAGCAGGCAGCGCTCGCAGATGGGGAGGATGGCAAAGCAGCTTGAAGCTGCAATGCAATTCCCATCCGCTGACCAAGTCAGGGGAGAGGAACCAACACAGCAAGCTGTCTGCATCCCTGCATCTCGTAGTAACAGCCATTAGGGCAGTTGGAGGGTCTGTTCCCCGCTTGCTGAGCTCACAGCGCCTGCCATTAGTGCTAATGGGAGTTAGGCGCGCACACGGAGAGGCGAGGATGCCCCTGAGCTACAAATCTACTTGGCAATTTTATTATGTAAATAAATGGTGCTTGCACATACACCTGCTGCTGCTGCTGCTTGTGGTGATGTTCATGGCAAGATACGTAAACAAACAGCGATTCCGTTCTAATAGATTTATTTCCTTTCTCGTGAGCCATTAAATTACCTCCAGATTTCACGCAGGTAGAAATCTGTAGCAGCGGAGGAATCTCGCTCTGCTTCAGTGGACAGTGGCCTGCAGAGCATGACAGACACATATTACTGTCAGATGTTGTTTTGGGGGCAGGGGTACGAGCAACTGGTATTATCCTTGTTATATGGGTGTCTTTGGATGCCCTCACTTCCCCGCAGGGCTCCCATCATCTCCGGGTGGTTTGCAGTGAGGGAAACGGCAAACATCCCCGTGTCTGGAGGACATTTAGGCTGACCCAAATGCAGACCCTTGGGGCAGCTCCTCTGTCTGATCAGAGGCTGAAGGGCTCTTACCTTCCAAGGGGTTGAAGCAGAGCTTGCTCTGGACCTTGAGGAGGCTCTGGGCTGGGGTTTCCTACAAAAACGATCACCCCTCTGCAGAGCATCAGCATCGGGGCTCACCAGATTCCGCACCAATAGATAGGATCTGCAAGCAGAACAACCAGCTCTGCTCTGAGCTGACCTGCTTGGTCTCAGCCACAGGAACCTATCTCTGGGATGCAGCTGAGTCAGTGCCAGGATTGCTGCTGGTTTGAGGACCACAGTGCTGGCTCTTGTCCTGGGGCAGAGCTGGTCCGTCCAGTGGCTCTATGGGGCAGAGCTGGCTTATTGGGAAGGGTTTTGCATTGCACCCAGGAGCCCTGCAACTTGCAGGGGAGGGGAGATGGCTTCCTCATGAATAATTGGTGCATTATTAATATGCATGTGTGTTTTGAAGAAGTTTCAAACTCTCCCCCTCAGGAGCCTTTGATGCTTTATTAATGATTGCGGTGCACACCAAACCCTCGGCATGCTGCAGCGGGAGCAGCCCCGTGCCACTGCAGAACCAGCCCATTTATCTTTGGTCATTGTCTTTCATGAACCCAGGGCAGGCATTTTACTGGTCCAAGTGACTCGTAGACGAACTTGAGATGCCCCAAAGAGCCACTGTGTGTGACAGGTTCTGGAAGAAACGGCAAGCTGCTCTGTGGGAGCTCGGCAAGTCTCCCTATTGTGGCTGCACAGGGTGGAGAAGGGTGCAAAGGCAGAAGTTCAAGATATCTTCAACTTTATGCCCTGGATCAGGATTAACAGGAGCTTTCTCAGGTTCCCTTGTAGCTCAAAAGAGGATCCAAGAACCTGCAGAAACGATGTTATCAGAGGTTGGCTTTGATTAACTTTGATGCAGGAAGGCTGCCAGAAAAGCCTGGGGTGTTCCCAGTGCATTTCCCATCCAAAGGGGTCTGGAGGACAGAGGGGGAATGGAGCCTGCTTTCAGAGACTCTGTGTGCTGCAGTGCTGGGGTGGATGGGGGTGAGTGGGGAGAGATGTGTGAGCAGGGACACGTGCTGTGACACAAGCGGCCTCTGTGAAGGAGCCCAGATCCGGAATTCCAGAGGTGCTAATTACTGTTAATTAGCTACAATTTGTGCTCATAACCTCTGCTCTTCACCAAGATGGCTGACAGCAGTGACGAACATTATTCATTTCCATGCAATAAATCAAACTAAAGTTGCTTCTGTTATTTAGCCTATCATTTAGCATTTCATTAAATAGATATGTGCACATACATCATCGTTGCCGAGGCTTTGTCAATCCCTTTCAGGAGCAAGGCTGCCTCTAATCAATCCCAGCAGTGCTGTGGAGAGGCTCTGGATTACCGTGTGCCAGGTTAACATCTCACTGAGCATCCATCAGGCATTGGTAACTCATCAGCTGGTTACACACCCAGCATTCAACCAGAGTTACTAGCTCTGTTGGTGGTGCTGTTGCTCCTAAAGGGAGATGTGGGTTGGAGAGACAAGGTCTCTCTTGTGTGGATGAGGTTGGATTCAGTTGGGGGCTGACCTGCAGCTGCCTCCAAGGTCTATGTCAGAGGAAGCTTCTGCTGGGCTGGTGCTGGGCTCCATGCATCACCTCCTGCATGGAAAGATCCAAGGGACTGATAGCGCTGAGCTTGGGCTCAGGGCTGCTCTGCATCATCCTAGCTGAATCTCTTAATCCTTGCATTGCAGGCAGAGCAGAGATAGATAACAGTTTATGGGGGCATTGCTGCTGTGGACAATAGCAATTACATTGTAAGGGTGAAGCATGGTGGCAGTGCCCCACACAATAGGACATGGTGGTGGTGGTGGAGGTCGAACAGCAGTGCTGTGGTTGCACTGCGCACTGGAAAGGTCCCGTCTGTTCACTGCTGAGCTGGAGAACGTATTCACTTTCATGGTAGGCAGAAGTAAAGGAGAAGGTGTTGCATTAAAATGAGCCTGGAGCTACAAAGAGAAGCAAAATCCTGGCACTGCAGTATTTCAGTGCTTGTGGCACTGGGGAAGCTGAGCACCAATGCAGAACAGCAGCTACAGTGCTGAGCTCGGCTCCTTATGCCGAGGAGCATGGGGATGCTGAGCAGGGCTGAGCTTTCTGCCAAAGCTTTCCCAACCCATCCTTGCAGTCCAACTTGGAGTGGGCTCTCCCTTTCCTTGCACAGGACCCTGGGGTCCTGCATCTGGACCTGGGCACCTCAGGGTTCAACCTGGGCCCTGCTTTGCCACAGCATCTTCTTACCATGGCAGCAGAACCACGGCATGCTCAGAGGAGGACTCTGCCTCTTGCTGCTCCAGGGCTGCCGGGTCCAAGCAGTTAACGGGAGCAGCTCCGTGTGGCACCACACGTTGGATGCCCTTCTCCCGGTGCTCCATAAATGAATTCCCCTAGTCCATCCTAGCACACTGTATCAATCTTGTTTAATAGACTGGAAAGCTTATTGCATGGCGGCAGGTCGCAAAGAGTGTCGAGGTGATGGATTGCACCTTCCCGGAGTCGAGCGTCATTGATATATAATGAAATATTTATGATTTATTCCAGCTAATAAACTGGAGTGAAGTGTGTGATGTATGTGAGCAGATGGGGGATCTATTGATGCAGTTTTCATTGTGTGGGGGGAAGGAAAGGTTTATGTCCGTGACGGAGACGTGTCGCACAGCGTCCTGTCCCTCTGCCCATCAAGGTGGGCACTTGGCTGCAGAGAGGACGGATGATCTAATTCCTATTGATGGCCTTTAGCACTCGCCTTCTAACCATTCGTCTGTCCCACATGTCTTCCTCTGCCTTTCTCAGGCACAGGAGCCTCTGGCAGTGGGAAGAAACCATTTCTTTGGGCAATGGGCTTAGGCTGAGATCTTGTGCCCAGAGAGATAGGAACACAGGCAGTGTCACTGCCATGCGACACTCTGCAGCTTCCTGCTCCCACTGTGTTGGTGTTACCTACAAGGAAACTATTTCCATGGATTTAGAAGACCATGAGACACTGGAAAGAGCAGGAAAACTTGAAACCCATGAAAAGAAGTGCTTGTCCGTGTGAGGTGTGATGGGTACATGAAGCTCATTGCTGTAGGAGGCTTCCAAAGCTGAAAGCTTGGTGTTCAGATTGGGAAGCAGTATTTCTGTGGTCTGCTGCTGGGCTGTGTGTAACAGCCTGGGATGGACCTAGTCTGCAGGCTCAAGGGCAGGAGGACCTGCCTGCCAGCTGTGCCTCCACATCTGCCTGTAAGTGCCTATCACAAGCCTCGGCTGGGCCCCTGTGTGCCCCCATTCAGCTTTGTGTGCTGGGGAGATCTGGGACTCGCTCCTACAAAGCCCTGTGAAGGCAAAGGGGGTTTAAGGGAGTTTCGCTTTGCTCTCTAAACTAATGAAAGGATCAGGATCAGGGATCAAGGCTCTGACTCTTCACCACCTGCCCAGACCAATCCTACCTGGAAAATCAATCTCTTAATCACTCATGTGTGTCTTCTTTGCCAGAGGGTAAGCTCTGCCTCAGCCTGGGATGAAGCAGGAGTATCAAGAACCACTGTAGGGGAGCGGGAGGCTGGTAAGAGTTAATCCCAGAATAGAGCAGAGATGCACCACCGCCTGCCCACTGCTTTGGGTGTGAGCAGCCATCCAGGCATCCCACCCTATCCTACCAGCTGTTCCTGTTTCTGCCTAATTAGCCTCCGGATCAGCTTGCTTGGAGATCCTCTGCTGAAAGGCACTGGAGAAGGGCAAAGACTGATTATTCCAACTGCATCCCTGTGAGCTTCCCGGGGCTCTGCCAGCTGGGACTCTGGTGGTCCCCCCAACACGATCCTTTGGCAAGAGCAGTTCCCCAGGTACAGGCAGTGCAGAGGAATGCTCCAGCTCTTCCCCCTGGAAATGAGGGATCATTGTGCCAGGAGAGCAGTGACAGCAGGGCATTCCTTCTGGATATTGAGGGGGGGAAGCATAAAGGTTCCTGAAAGAGCAGGTATTGAGCCTGGAAGGAGTGGGGCATCGGCAGCGTTACAATAGGGCTGGGAACCATATGGGTCCCTTCTGTATCCCTGCAGGTTGGTGTCTCCTGGAGAAGTGGCTGTGAGACATCCCCGCTCCCAGAGGAGCGCTGGGCTGTGCTCTGCATGAAGCGTTTGAAAGCCAAGCCTCCAATATCTGGCGTGATTCATTAACAGCAAAAGGTGTAATTAATATTAGAGAGCGCTCAAACCGCATTCTGCTGCTGGCAGGGAAGAGCCCACCAGCATCCCTCCTGCGCCGTGCCGGCCCCAGAGACCCGGCCTGCTTCCCGCAGCTCCTCACCTCCACATTTTTCCACAGGCGCTTCTGAAACCTGTAAAAGCTGCTCCCGCAGCCAGGAAACTGTTAAAGGAGCAGCTCCAGCCTGCTGGGTCAGCAAGCACTTTGCACCAACAGCAAATCACTTAGCTGGTACCATGGGGGAAGCCCAGCCTTGCCTGAGAGCACCATTTACCAGGGTGAGGGCTGTGCCCCACGCAGGGGAGTGTTTTGCAGCATCTGATCAGGTCTCTTGAGCTCCCCATGAGAGCATTAGCTGCCACCGTAGCAGGAGGGTAAAACGATCCACTTCTGGCTTCTCAACAGAATAGATTCCCTGTCAAAGGGATGTGTTTCTCTGTATTTTCTTCTGTGCAGCGCTTGGTCTGCAAAAGCACCATGTAACTGTGGACAGGAATGGCATGGACATTTGCAGACCCTTCTGCCATTGGGTGCCCTGGGGACTTGGAGTCATGGGTGTCCCAGCTCTCCTGTCCTTCTCAAGCTGGACCAGATTTGATGATATACAAAGCTGGGCTCAGTCTTTCTCCTCTAACACCACAGCTGGTCACGATGCTGCTTCTGGTGCCTCCTGTGGGCTTCAAGCAAAGACCATGGTGTGCTTCTGTCTTCATTGCCAAGCATTACCAGTGTGGGATCTGCCTAGCTTCAATCCTGCCCAGCAGCTGCAGCTGCAGGCATCAAAATCCACTTGGTAGGATGCTACCAGGTCAGGCTGTGTTTGTGGTGTTGGTTTGCAAACCTTGCAGCACATATCCGTGAGTCCCCGTCCTGTCCTGCCTCCCATCTGCTCCGGTGGCACAGCTTGGGGAGCGCCTGCCGCATCCCTTCTGGGGAGCCTCAAACACAAAGACATAGGTGTATAAATAACGTGGGGCTGGTGACAAACCTCCCAGAAGCCAGGACAGGCCGTGTGACAGGCTGCAAGCCGGCGTGGTGCCGCCTTGCTCTCGTGTTGTAGCAGCTGAAGCTCGCACGTCGCAGCGCAGCCGACACTGTCATTGCGCGAAGCTGGTGACACGTGTTACCAAACAAGCTCTCATCTCCCCGTCCTTCCAGGCACCCGAGTGACATCTGTCCCCGGTGAGCAGCGATGTTGTGTCGAGGGTGGCAGCTCCCGTGTGTCAGCCTCCCCCCAGCACCCGTTTGCAGGGATCAGGTCTTTGTTTCACAGAGCCTGGTCAGCCAGAACCATTACAAGGGCAGCTATTGCTGTTCATTCCTTAGGCAGTCCCAGCTCTGCATCGAGCTTGGGCTGAACTCGCTGTTCCTTACGATTTACCTGAAAAGTCTCATTTTTCCCTGCGCACTTCAGAACTCTCCAAGCTGCTCAGCACTTCATTTCTCCAGCCAAAGAGCTCTCTTGGTCAATAGTTGGTTCAAATGTTTGCTCATGATAACTTTGATGTGGAAGCGTTGCTGTGTTTGCCAGGAACAAACTGACCTGTGGGTGAGGAGCTGCAAGGAGGGTTTGCTCCTGTTGCTCTGCTCTTGGCAGCAAAGAGCCTCTTGTTCAGCACGTCCCAGGAGAGCAGCTCAGGCACTGTGTTAGTCACCGGGGGCTCTCGCTGCCCTGTGAAAGAGGTTGACAAAGTAAAGGCCATAGTGGCAGGATCACAAGGGCCCTTTCGTCTTTGCAGCGAGTATTGCACAACTTGAAGAACCTCATTGCAGAAATCACTGTGGTTTCAGTTTGGAAACAAGGGCTCCACTGCAGCACATCTGCTTCTCAGAGTTCATTTGGGCAAGGCATGCAGCTACGGGATGGCCATTGACAAGGAACTGTCTATGGACAACCCTTCCCATAAGCAGACCTTACCCAAAAGCCAGCCTGCTGCCTGTTATCTTTATATATACATATATGTATATACACACATATATAGGCTGCCAGAGGACTCTTCATCGGAGACTATAGTGATGGGATAAGGGGGAATGGGTTCAAACTGCAACAGGGGAAGTTTAGATTGGATCTAAGAAGGAAGTTCTTTACTGTAAGGGTGGTGAGGTACTGGAATGGGTTGCCCAGGGAGGTTGTGAGTGCTCCATCCCTGGTGGTGTTCAAGGCCAGGTTGGACAGAGCCTTAGGTGACATGGTTCAGTGTGAGGTGTCCCTGCCCATGGCAGGGGGGCTGGAACCGGATGATCCTAAGGTCCTTTCCAACCCTAACTATTCTGTGATTCTGTGTATATATATGTGTGCATATATTTGCATGTATCTATATGCATGTATATATATATACATATATAAAAGAGGCCATGTTGGCATGTTGGATGGTGTTTTGAGCAAGCTGCTCTAGTGGAAGGTGTTCCTGCCCCTGGCAGGGGGTTGGCACTGGATGAGCTTTCAGTCCCTTCCAACCAAGCCCATCTATAGTTCCATGATTATATATATGTATGTGCAGCCCCCCCCAGCTCAGCCGCGCAGGAGCCTGTTCAGTATGCAGCTCAGCAGAGCCTTTAACATTTCGCAGAACAGATGCCCACTGAGCATCTTGAAACAAATCCAAAGGTAGCGGTGACGGCTGCTGTCAGGGAAACAATAATCCCATGGCCTCGCCAGCATCAGCTGCGCCGCAGCACCGGAGCCGAGCCACGTGCGACGGAGGCTTCTGCTGCTGCCTGCTTTGTCTCATGAAAGGAGCCCGGTTGGAGGTGGCCCGGGCAAGCAGAGGCGGGGATGTGGTGTCAGAGACCGTAATCTTCTCATCAGCCAAAATCCCCTTCCCCATGCAGCTGGCTGCTCCTACCTCCATGCTGTGGGGAGCATCGGAGCACGGGCTCAGCAGTCCTCACCCTGCTGTTGTGTGCTGCCGGGGATGCTCCTGTGCCAGAGGGCTCCTGAAACCAGAGCAGGACCGGGGCAGCTCCGGAGGCAGGACAGGCATGAGGCTGCTATCGGGAGGACAAGCTGTACCTATGGGGTGGTGGGCTCCTCTCTGCCCACAGCAGCTCCAGAGCCCTGTTCTGAGGCATTTGAAGGCTTGAACAGGGAGGAGAAGTGGCAGTTGTCCCCATTTCACGCAAGCAGAGGTGGTGGAGCAGGCTCACACAGGTATTAAACCCTTCCACGGCATCCCTCCTGTCCCTGTGCCAATGCACTGGGTGTTCCCTGGGAACACTTGTGAGCCACAGGCACGGCCAACTGGAAAAGAGGGTCAACAGAAATGTGGTTTAAAGTGCTGTCATCTCATGGGGGGAGAGATGCACAGATCCATTCCCCACCCAGAAATCCCCCCCATTGCCTCTGTTGCCCCTACCTGCCCAGGAGGTACCCACATGGGCAAAGGACTGAGGCTGTTGAGCAAGGCGCACCATGGTCTGCAGCCCGCTGGAGGTGGCAGAAACAGCCGGGGCAGGCAGAATGGATGGAGCTCAATGCCTCCATGGGCTGCCTGCAGGGGCTGGGTGGACGCCTGCACCACCAGGCACAGGGACTCATGTCGGGAGCCCCGAGGTGACAAGCACCACCCTTGCCATTGACCCTCGGTGCATTGCTAGGGTTGGAAATGATGCTCGCAGCTCTGTTCGTAGCAGCATGTGGGGGTGAGTCGTTAAGCAAACAACAGCATCCTTTTAACTAGTCTCCCTGGCCTAGGAAATCCCCGCTGGCCTGGGAGGCAGCAAGCGCTGGATGTGCCGGCGCACATGCTGTCTTGATGTGCTCGGCTGGTAGCAGATGGCGCGGGGCAGAGGGTAATGTGGCTGTCCTCAGCGGACGGCGGTCCCCTGGAGCGAGCTCTGTCCTGTCAGCTCGGGAAGTGACAGCAAGACCCTGACAGGAGAGAGGAGGCAGAAAGAAAGAGATGGGGGGAAATTACAGAGCTCGTCCCCGAAGCTCACAATAGTCACAATAATAACGCTAACCACCCGTCACGCTGTGCTGCTGACGGGGCTTGAGGGATGCGTGTGAGATGCTGTGATGGTGTTTGTGGGGAGCATGGGGGTGGAAGCTGTGTGGTGAGGAGGGGGTCTTCTCTCCGTGCCCAGTGTGTGAGACTCTTTCTCCTGCCCTTTGCTTTGTGGGGGAACATAAAGAAAGGCAACACCTTGGGAAATGATGGTGGTTGCCATGCAGGGATGGTGGTGGTGGCTATGCAGGAATGCTGGCGACAGCCATGCAGGGATGATAGTAGTGATCATTCATACACTGATGCTGGTGGTGGCTATGTGGGGATGCTGATGACAGCCACGCAGTGATGCTGGTGGTGATTGTACAGTGATGCTGGTGGTGGCCATGCAGGGATGCTGGCAGTGGCCATGCTGGGATGCTGGTGGTGGCTATGTGGGAATGCGGGTGGTGGCCATGCAGGGATGCTGGTGGTGGCCATGCAGGGATGCTGGTGGTGGCCATGCAGGGATGCTGGCAGTGGCCATGCTGGGATGCTGGTGGTGGCTATGTGGGAATGTGGGTGACGGCCGTGCAGGGATGCTGGTGGTGACCATGCAGGGATGCTGGGGGTGGCTCTACAGGGATGCTGGTGGTGGCCGTGCAGCGATGCTGGTGGTGGCCATGCAGGGATGCTGGCAGTGGCTGTGCAGGGATGTTGGCAGTGGCCATGTAGGGATGCTCACACAGGCACTGAATGCTCAGGCTGCTGCCAGCTCAGGTGTTTTGTTATGGTACAGATGTGCCCTGGAATCCCAATGCCACAAGCAAAGCACACAGAGTTCCAAGACTGGAAATGGGTTCTGAGGCCAGGCAATGCTGGGGTTTGACTATCTCACTCTGCCTGGACCCCATGTAGAGGGGGTGGGAGTGGGACAGAGACAAGACCTTGGTGACAGGCTCTGCCCTGTTAGTTCACTTTGCAGACAAGCTCCAGAGAAATCATCTTGGGCTGACACGTCCCCAACAGACTCAAGGACACAAAGGGATGTGAATGCAGTCCTTGCTCTTTGTAGGGAGAGATAAGGGGAGTGATGATTGTGCAGGTAAAGAGCCCTTCAGCTTTCACATCACAAGACCTTGGTGCAAAGAAATCTCCTGCCCCCGCATCCCGGCCGTGCCTTGGACCTGTCCCTGGGACCATTCTCCCCATCACGGGGAAGAGGAAAATGCAAATGTGGCAGCTTTCATGTGCCTAAACCCTGAAGAGCTACATGGGAACTGTGTGTCATTGAACCAGGTCTGAATTCCCTCTCTTCTCCCTGTCTTCTCTGTATGAATAAGCAGCTCCTGATCTCCCTGCCAAAAGCTCATGGCTCTTGTTCCCCCTCTGCCATGTTTTAATTAACGTTTGCTCTCCAGTCCTGTGTCAGTCACACATGCCACAGTGATACTGGACGTGGAAGGTAGTTTATCACAGCAGTAACGAATTCCTTTCAACCCAAGCAGCCAAACACCCAGAGAGCCCGAGTTTAAAACTCTCTCACAACTCTAAAATATTCCAGACAGCCTTCAGCATCCACAGGAGTGCCAAGAGACAGGCAGGCAAATACAGCACCAATTAATCATTCCCTGGCTGAACTGAGCAGGATGAGCTGCTCGGGATTCTGGCATGTGCCAGCTGAGCAGGGACGCGGCTCTTCTGGGGAGCAGCCCAAATTTCACAACTGATTCTGGTATTTCACTGCTCTGACTCTGTAAATCTCTGAGCGCTCGCTCCGGTGCAGACACCACATTGCGAGCTCTGCGGCGTGCCAGAGGTGAGCTGGAAATGGGGTTTTGTAAAGCCACGGGGCCGGGGGTGTGTGCTGCGGTACCTGGCTTGAGAAGTATGCTGGGAGCACGGCAAAGCAGCACTGATGGGGAAAAAGGGGCAGAGGGGAAAAGGGGAGCAAAGTGGGGTTCAGTGATATGAACACTGGGGGATGCTCACCTCTGCTGGGGTGACACTGAGCCCCCCAGAGAGCTGGATCCCCATCCCTGAAGGGGGGAACTGGGGTCTGCACAGTCTCTGGCCCTGGGGATGCTCTTCTCTTGGCCACCCAATGAAGTCCCCATCCCAGTGCCCTCTAGAGTGCTCCTTCCACAGCCTCTCCCCAAAGCAGAGGTCCAGCGCATCCTCCTGGCTCAGTGGGCTCCCAGCCACAGGGATGCTGGTGTCAAGGACCCCATCCTGTCCTCATTCCCCATACTTTGAACATGTGCCTGGATGGAGGGCAAGGCAAACACATGGAACTCCTGCAGCATGAGCGGTGCTGCTTCACCCTGCTTTGTTGGGAGCTGCTTTTTCCTCACTGCCAGTCTCTGTGTCACCTCCATGCTGGGGCTTTCCAGCAGGCAGTGCGATGAGTCTGTGAGTGAAGCTGCAACGGGGAGCAGGACGGGTGTGCGGACACAAAGGCAGCACATATCATTAAGGAGAGGATGGAGACTGATGTGCAGGGGAGAGCTAAGGGCCCCCCTGGTGCTACCATCAAGGCTCTGAAATGGAAATGCGAGGTCCCCAGCCCCCCCCTCTTCACCCACCGGTTGGCAAAGGCTCTATTAGCAGGATGTGAGTAATCATCTTAAGTAGCTATCAAAGTGCACCAGCTTGTTAAGCATTTAGCCAGGTTGTGCTGACATGACCTCTCTCCTCAATCTTCCCAGCGTTGGCTCAAGCAGCTAATTACTGGATCACACCTGCCACACGCCTGCGGAAAGGACAGGTCGGATCCAACATGTTGCTTAGGACAGTCTCATCTTCCCAACATCATCCCCAGCCTTCTTCTATTAGGAGTAGCTGCAGGAGAGGAGGGAAGCCCCCTTGGCAAGCAGCGGTGCTCCCAGCTGGCAGTGCCCAGGGCAAGGGCTACTCCAGGGGATGGCAGGGGCTGGTGGCTGTGGTCAGAGCACGTACATGGTGCTTTTGCTGCTGGGAAAGACCCACTGCGGGTTTCATGGGCTGCTGGAGGAGGGTGTTTCGTTACTGGGAGGAAGAGGAGGCTGGGGACTATGCGATGGGGGATGAGCAGCCCTGGTGATGGCAAGGATCCAGGAGGAATTGTGTCCCGCAGGGACAGGACAACTGAGATCCTTGTGACTGGTGATTGCCAGAAAGATGAGGAAGGGGCTGAGCTAGAGCCTGGTTGTCCTGTGGTCGATGTTGAGAGTGTGCTGGGGAAACATCCACCTGCAGCGATGGCTCCCATTTCCATTGCTTCCATACTAAATGACTTCTGGCTTCATAGCCTTATTCTTCCCTTTACCACCACAGAAAAGCAATGGCTGTCTGCTCTCTGTATGACCCTGGGAGCAGGCTGTTGTGTGGGGAAGTCTAATACCCCATCCATGGGGTCTCTGCAGAGATGCTCTCAACTGTAGGGCTAAGTGTGGCTCACAGGGAGCTGGGCTTGGTGCCTGCTGAGAGCATCACAGGCTGAGAACACTGGGGCTGTTGAGCCTGGAGAAGAGAAGCTGCCTGGAGACTCAGAGCAGCTTCCAGTGTCTGAAGGGGCTACAAGGATGCTGGGGAGGGACTCTTCATCAGGGACTGGAGTGACAGGACAAGGGGTGATGGGTTCAGACTGAAACAGGGTTGGATCTAAGGCAGAAGCTCTTCCCTGTGAGGGTGCTGAGGCGCTGGCACAGGGTGCCCAGAGAGGCTGTGGCTGCCCCATCCCTGGCAGTGCTCAAGGCCAGGTTGGACACAGGGGCTTGGAGCAAGCTGCTCCAGTGGAAGGGGTCCCTGCCTGTGGCAAGGGTTGGAACTGGATGAGCTTTAAGGTCCTTTCCAATCCAAACCATTCTGTGATCACTTGAGCATCGCATCCGTGTGTCAGGAAAAGCAAGAGAAGCAAGGGGATCGCCTCTGACAGATCCTGCTTTGCTTTTCAGGAGACACAGCAATGTACAAGGACGGTGTTTACTGGATCAAGGGCCGCACCTCAGTAGACATCATCAAAAATGGGGGATTCAAAATCAGCGCTCTGGAGGTGGAGCGTCATCTGCTTGCGCACCCGCACATCACAGGTACGCTCCCTGTGTGCTGAGGAGGAACGGGGGGTGTGAGCCCAGATGTAGGGACAGCCCTGGCTCTGTGGGTGCAGACATGAGGCTGCCCGAGGGCTGATGATGCCTGGAGGCTCTTTTCCAACCACCTCATTAGTGGGGCTGGGCCCCGCTGTTGTCTCCTGGGGCTGAAGCCTGCGGCTGGGTGCTGAGTCAGCAGCAGCTCCCATCTGATTTTGGAAATGAGACTATAATTAAATCTGTCCTACCCTTGTGTGCGACCCTGCACGAGGGGATAGCATCAGTGCCCCCAGCTCCACACCATCCTCCTCCCTGTTGACTCTTAAATACCTCAAACCATCGAGCTTCCTGCCTTTCCCTAGGTGAAAAGCCCTGTTCTTGTGTCAGCACAAAAGCACCCAGTGTTTTCCTGTGCTAACACCCCATGGAATTTTCCTCCAAGCACTGCAGGGCTGAACCCCTCTTCTACCCTACCCTGACCCCCAAATTCACTCGGGTTTCTCAGGCTCTCTCTGATCTCTGTGCAGATGTGGCTGTGATCGGACCTCCGGACATGGTGTGGGGCCAGCGAGTCAGTGCTGTTGTGCAGCTGCGCAAGGGGGAGATGCTCTCTGTGAAGGACCTGAAGGACTGGGCCAGGTAAGATGCCACAGAGCAGTGCATGGTGAGCAGCATGGCACGGGGAGAGCAGGCCCAAAGCTCGCAGCATCCTCATCAGAGGCAGGTCAGCGGTGGGATGAAGGGATGGCCAGCAGTGACACAGTGCCTCAGGCTCTGGGGATGGAGAAGAGACCACAGTTCCAGCCAGGTCCGGAAGCACGCGAGATAAGGGAAGTAAATGAGCCTCCTTCTTACCCCAAAAGTGCCTTGATAAACAGCACGCATGGTGCAGCCAAGTGGCTCCTACCCTGCAGCCCTGAGCCCAGACACTGGCAGATGGCACGGAGCAACCACCGGAGCAGGGGAAGCTTCGTGTTTTCTCAGCAGCAAGAACATTTGCTCAGCTTTTCCCCAGTGCTGCTGTGACTGCTCCCTCCTGCTTCCTACCTGCTGGAAGCCAGCCCAGCCCCAGCAAACCCCAGAGACCTCTCCCGTAGAGTTTAGAGAGTGTGGGAGACACCAAAGCTCCTTGATCTCACTTGAAGCCGTCACAGTACCAATGAGCATGGCACAAAGCAGCCACCTGCAAGGGTTCGGTGTGAAAACCTTCACCTCCTCATTCAAATCAGTCAGGGAGCAGCCAGTGCCAAAGTTCTGGGCGTCACTCATGGGAGCATAAGCAGGCGGGAGCCAGGAAGCAGAATCAGTGGGTTTATCACTAATATTCCATTAGCAAAATATTTAATAGCAGATCCTTTTCCTGGCGGCTCCCTCCTTCAGGCTGCAGATATTTTTGGTGCTATTTTGCAAGCGGCAGGAGCACTTGTTTCATCAGGGGCTGCGCAGCAGCCAATTAAAGATTTCCCCTGGATTTGCAAAAATCACAGTTGGGGGACTGTGATTTAGCAAATGCAAGGAGGATGCTGGCTGGCCGCTGCTGCTCTGATTAAACAGTTACGTACTGGGGGAAGAGAAGCAAACAAAGAAACCAAAGCCATAGGAATGGCTGCGGGGGCAGGTGGGGGCAAGCCCCCGCCAGGGTGTCCCTGCACTGCGCACACACCTCACTCCTTGGGCTGCTGGTTACCTGGGACTCCCACTCCATGGAGTGCAGCCCATGGCTTATGCTGGATCTCAGTCATCCCAGCCTGGTTTGTGTTGAAGGGACCTTAAAGCTGATCCAGTTCCAACCCCTGCCAGGGCAGGGATGCTGTCCACTAGAGCAGCTTGCTCCAAGCCCCTGTGTCCAACCTGGCCTTGAGCACTGCCAGGGATGGGGCAGCCACAGCTTCTCTGGGCACCCTGTGCCAGCGCCTCAGCACCCTCATAGTGATGAAGCTGATGAATTTCCTTTATGTTCTGCCCCTTCTTAGCCAGAGTCAGCCTGTCCTGGTCCATACAGGGTCTAGTGCTCTGGGGTTCTCCATCCAGGACCCTGCTCAGCCTCAGCACAGGGCAAGAGTCATAGAGAGCAGGGAAGGGATGCTTCACCGTGCTGCATGTTGGCTACTCATTCCTAAGCCTCCTGGCAGGAACACTGGTGACCCCAGCAGATCCCGTCATCCATCACCCATGGCTGTGCTTAGTGGGTCACCCAGGTGTCCCTGGCACAGACCAAGGGGTTGCACTCAGCCCCTCATGTGCTTCCCTTCTGGGGTGTTCCCCTTGTCCCTGCATGTCTCTCTCCATCACTATCCCCAGCTCTATGGATAGACATGACCCTGTTTTCCCCATGCAGAGCAAGGGCAGGTGCCCTTGAAAGAACAGCCCCCGGAGGGCCGAGGGGTGTCTGCCTACCCGGCTGCTGCTCCCTGCCCAGCGCTGGCTCCAGGCACCGCTCCGGCTCCCCGCTCCTGCCTCTCCCTCTCACCCTGTCTCTCCCCTTTATTTTTTATGTCACTTAACATTCGCTTGGCCCCTTTTCTCGCACTCCCTGGCAGGAGACACATGTCCCTCTTCAGAGTGATTCATTTTGCAGCTTTTGCCTCCAATCGTGCTTCCCGGCGACAGGCGCCATCCTGAGTTAGAGGCATCCATATGGCAGGGGGTGCTGGTGGCAGGGGGAGGAGGGCTGGGCGATGGTTGAAGGGCTCAGCAGACTTGGCATCTCGCATTAGAACCAGTGCCAGGATGCTGCCGGAGCTGGGCACAGCCCCAGGTTGGTGACACACAGGCAGCAGAAGGCAGGAGAGCCCCCCCTCTGTGTTCTGCAAAGGGCACAGGGACGATGCTCAGTGCTGAGACTCCCCCCCAGTGTAGGAAGAACCCCCGCCATGGGCTGGAGCACACAACTGTGAGTCACTGGCAGGTCACCAGCACATGTACCTGGGGACGTGACCCACCTGCAGTCTTGGTCCTCAGGGACTGGCACCAGGAACACGTGGGGTCCAGCATCCATCTGCATGGAAAGTATGCTGCACACACAGTTTTCCGATGCCATCCCTTAGCAGTGGGGCTGAGTACAGCAGATAGAGCTTGGGTACCAGTAACAGGGCACATTGCCAGCCCAAAACACAGCAATCAAAATCGTAGAATCAACCAGGTTGAAAAAAACCTTTAAGATTACCAAGTCCAACCTTTACCCCAGGACCACTAAGTCCATCTCTAGATGAGCCAGGTCCACCTGTGGCTGGGGCAGCTCAGTTGTACCCCATGACAGGCTGCAGGACACAGGGTCCCAGATCAAATCCTCCACATGTCCAGTGGCGTTTGTGAGGGCTCGGGATGGGCTGGAAGTGCTCCTCCTTGGTTCCACACCGCACTTGTGCATTGCAGGGACATCATGGCACCGTACGCCATCCCGACCGAGCTGATCGTGGTGGAGGAGATCCCGCGCAACCAGATGGGAAAAGTCAACAAGAAGGAGCTCCTGCAGCGCTTTTACCCAGCCTAGTGCACGGCCTGGGGCCAGGACTGGGAGCCTGGGGAGTTTGGTCCTCAGACACATCCATTCTCTCTCCACAAAGGCACTCACAAGGTGCCAGCAGTGATTAGCAGATGTAGGTCTGGGCTCACTGCAGTCTGGTCCATGAATAAAGTCCAATGAAAGTAGGATTCATCCCATATAGTCTCTTTGGCTGAACTGAGCCAGAGCTGCAGGGCCACCTTGCTCATGGGTACTGGTCCCTATTGCCATTACAGCTCTTCCTCGGGCCACGCACAACTCATCCCCGGATAGAAGGACTCTTTAAAGTAAACTCCTGCCTTCAGACAGCTGTGGGGATGCCTGGTGATTTTGCATCTTCTCTGCCCTTTCCCACGGACTCAGCAACATAGTTTATAGAGAGGAAGAGCGCCAGAGAGCGAGCGGGTTATAGAATCACAGCATCGTAGAATAGTTTGGGTTAGAAAGGACCTTAACATCATCCAGTTCCAACCCGCCTGTCGCTGGTGGGATCCTGCTCTCCGCAGGATGCCCCATCCTCTGCCGCAGATGAGTACCATCCACCTCCCTGCTGCATCAAGCACTGCCTGCATTTCCCAGCAGACATGAAGAATGAGTACAAACCCACAAGTAACTACCGGCCGTGTGTAACATCCCAGTGCATCCCCCACACAGGAGGTCCCACATGGAGCGACAGCAGAGGTGCCAGCACCTCGGGGACAGTGGTCGTTCCTCCACCTGCGACATACATCCTATAACAGAGAGGGAAAGACTGGGGCAGGGATAGCTTCAAGGGGCTTGCAGTGACCCCCATGTGATAAGAGAGCCTTGAAGCATCAAATCATATGCAGAGAGCCCAGGAAGATGGGGAGGAAGACTGTGGCCAGGCAGGTGCTGGAGATGGGCTCGGTTTTGGGCATACTGGTCCAGCACAGTGTGAGGGCAGAGCTGGGCAGGGTGTGGAAAGCACTGGGGAGCTGGTGCAGCATGAATGACGCTGCATGTGTGCTCACACGTGTGTCTGTGTGTGTGCTGGCACCAGTACCCACATCTGAAGGTCACTGATGTCCTAGAGGACAGGCAGTGTGGATAAACCCTGCCTTTATACACAGGATTTTGTCCCATTTGACTTCATGTGTGAGCTGCTGGCCACATTGCAGTGGGCAGTGAGGGTCAATAACATCAGCAGGGAATGGTGGCCATGGGGACAGTGCATTGGGGAGGCAGCATGTCAGCAGGATGCTGCTCTGGTCCTGTCAGTGCCAAGGGGCTGACAGGGAGCTCAAGATTTCCTCATCAGCTGATATGGCCCTGGAAGCACCGGGGAGGACAAGAGGAACAGGGAGCAAAGGTGATAGCATCAAATCCCTTTGTGAGGGTCAGTGGAGCCCTGAACATCAGGGTGGACAGTTAGTGAATGTGGAGAGGGCATGGAGAGGACGGCTGGGCAGTGGGAGCAGGGATGGGACAGGGATGGTGAAAAGGGGAAGAGGATGTGGATGGAGACTTCTCCACTGCCATCCCTCCACCCCAGCCAACCTGCATGGACAGGTCCAGCCATGTCCATGCGCATCCGGGTACCCTGCCCACAGCAGCATCCACCAGCTCAGTGCCAGCTCCTGGATTTTGGTACCTCGGGTTCAGAAGGGGTCAGGACAGGACCCCAGGTACCACCAGGGACACACAGAGCTCACGCAGCCGTACCTCACTGTCCCACAGCACCCAGCATGTCCCTTCACCACAGTGCGTGGAGCCGAGCACCAGCAGCCCTCACCGGTCTGTGGGAGGGACCGAGCGGATCCTTTGTTAAAACATCAACGATGCAGTAAATTTTTTAACTTACCGAATAGATCAATATCAAATTATCATGTCTCACATTCATAACTCTTAAGCAAGCAACAATGGAGAGAGACAAGGTCACTGGAGAATAAATAGCAGCAAAAGCTCTTAATGATCTATCATTCTCGACAACCCCAGGCACCCAGCACCAGCCCGGTGACAAGATCATTAATAAAACTCTGCAGGAACGCTATCGATTGCTTTGATGGATGATCGCAGGTAGCAAATACTGTAAAACACCTGGCTGTCACACACTGAAAGCAGTAGCTTGACTCGCACCTCAGCGCAGGGACCTGGCTGTGCCACGTTTTCTCCTTGGTGGCCAGGAGGCTGGTCCCCCCACTTTGGAGCTGCCATCCGTGCTGGACCCCGTGATCCCCACCTCCACTTCCTCAGCACTATTTGTCCCTATAGATAGGGATGTTAATTAGAAGCCTCATTAAAGCACCTGGGTATGGTGCCCCAGAGCCCACGCTGGGAGCTGAGGTTGCCAGAGATGGGTTTTGGTGACCTGTGGCGTTGGGTGAACCCAGAGAGCTGCTCTATCCCTTCACCGCTGGATGCAGCCCCAGGACACCAACACAGCCAGGACCTCAGGGACAGATGGGGGTCCTCAAGGCATGGGCTCTGCTCTGCATCCACCAGGGACACAGGGGGTGCTGCCTGCATCCCCCCCACAGCTCCAGGTGCTTCGCTTGCGAGCCACGTCCGCATTGACGGTCTGATCATATGTACACAACCATTCAATTACCCCGTAATGGCTACAGGCTATTAAGCCATCAATCTCCTTCATTAAGGCCTGCCAGGCCTGTCCCCACACCGTGCAATAAAACCATTAAAACAACAACAACAACCCAAAGTAGCATCTTTAATGCTTGGTTCTAACACCCTCCCCACTGCTGATGCCGGCCATCTCCTGCTGCCTGCAGCCAGCCCTGGGGCACCCAGGGACCTGCTCGCCTCAAGTGAGGTATTGCCTTGCTGGGGGGTCCCCAGGGACCCCCCCACACACACCTCCGTGCTCCCCTCAGCTGCTCCCAGCAGCTTCCCCTGCCCCAGGCTCAGCATGCTGGAACCTGCTCTTGCGCTTTATAGCTGACATTATCTTTTATTGCCATATAAAAAACAAAGCTCCAGTGGCTTTATGGCTGCTGTGCCGGCGTTTGGCACCTCGCTGCTCGGCTCTGTGCTCCTGGCTGCTCAGCGTTACCCATCACTGGGCCTAGTGGGGATAGGGCAGTGCCCAGATGCCCCAGGCCCTGCACTGGGGTCACAACTGGTCGCACTGCATCCACAATGGGACCATGAGTGGTCCCGGCACCTACGGTGGAGGTCTCAACACCTGCAGTTCTTGCACTGAACCAGCCAGATCCAGGGGTGTCAGGTGGGAAGGGGGGACCTGGCCATGGGGAGTCATAGGCCATGGCTGTCACAGCTTGGACCCAGCATCTGTGGGACCTCCAATCCCTGCACCCCAGTGGGAGCTCCGTTTGCAGGGAAAGAGAGGGGAGCAGGGGATGTTGGTGCAGTGCAGCCAGAGCAGTGCCACGGGCACCAGGCATCTCCTATGGCCAGCAGCACCAGCAGGACCAGCACCACGAGCTGGGGCTGGCGCCTTGTCAGAGCCTGTCACATCTGCCACTGCCGTGCCCTCACGCCGCGGTGCCGATGGCAGGGAACATCTGCTCGGCCGCCCCGCTGCCACGGCGCGTTAGGGTCAGGGGCAGACACCAAGACCCCCGGCCAGCGCTGGCGGTGCAGCTCCTCACCGTGACACTGATGCAAGGCGGCAGGGAGAGCAGGGCAGACAGATAGGATCAGACAGACAGACAGACAGGCAACCGAGTGCCACTGCCTGCGCCAGGGCCCAGCCATGCCGTGGGTCACTGGCGCCCCAAGCTCACCCGGTCATGGTGCGGGTCCATGCCCCTGGGGACACCGACAGCCCCACCACTGCTGTTCAGCTTCTGGGGGTGGGCAGGAGACGTCCTGCTCCCGTGTCCCGCATCCCTCGTCCCTTTTCCCGTGCTTTGTACCCTACCCCTCGCTCGGGGAGCCCCGAACGATGCCGCACGGGGGGGCACCGACGGCACCTATTTCCGACGAGAGGCGCGGTGCCGGGCGGGCGGGTGCCCACAGCAGCCAAGCGGGGACCCGGCGATGCCGCCCGTGTCCCCTTAACGCCGCCCGTCCCCGTGCCAGGCCGAGGGCTCGGTCCCGTCCCGACCCCTCCACCGCCCCGGGGGTGCTGCCCCTCAGCCCTGCGGCAGCCCCAGGGGCCCGGGGCCGGCGGCCGGGGAGCGCTCCCCGCTGTGGCACCGCGGGAAGCGGGGACCGCCGGTGTCGGTGCCGGTGGCCGGGACGATGCTGCCACCTGGTGCCGCGGCCTCGCGGTGCCGCCGGGACCGGCCCCGGCGCTGGGGGTCGAGGGGGGCAGCATCGGGACTGGCAACGGGGGTCAGCGACAGAACCGGGACCGGCCCCAGGGACCGGGGGGGGGGGGGGGTGGGGTGCAGCGCCGGGAGCGGCAGCGAGAGTCGGGACAGGACCGGAACCAGCGCCGGGGCTATCAGCGGGGTTCAGGGGCAGCACCGGGACCGGCCCCGGGGGTCGAGGATAGAGCTGGGAATAGCCCCTGGGCTCGGGGCCAGCACCGGGATGTGCCCCGGGTGTGAGGGGGCAGCACCGGGACCGGCCCCGAGGGAATCAGGGAGCAGCAGGGCCCGGGGCCTCGCTGTGGCTCCGGGAGCATCCCAGGCCCAGCTCCGTCCCGTCTGAACCCGCCGGGACCGGGACACCGCGGGACTTGGCCGTTCCTCTCCCGAGCCCGCACCGGCCCCGACCCCGCTGCCAGCACGGGCGACCCCGGCCCCGTAGGGGACCAACGGCGGTGGCCGAAGCGACTCTCCAAGATGTGGAGCTCTGCGGAGCGGGGCGGGCAGAACCCCCCGTCCCGATCGCGATCCCGATCCCGGTCCCGGTGCCGGTCCCGCCGTGGCAGGGACAGCGGGGCCGGGTCTCCCCCTCCAGCCCGCCCCGTCGAGGCATCCCCGGGGTGCGCCCTGCGACAGCTGCCGCGTTCCCCCCGCCCTGCCCCGGGGGCCGCTTCCCCCTCGGCCCCCCGGCCCCAGCCCCGGGCTGCGGGTCCCCGTCGTCCGTCCCCCCCCCCCCGGGTCCCTCCCCGCTCCCGCCCCGTCGGGCCCCTCGGCGGGTGCAGGCTGGCGGCCGGGGGCGGCGGGGCAGGTGCCGGTGCGGGGGGGCCCGGCCCGCCACAGCACATGTGCTGTCACTCAGCCAGCCCCGCCGTTATTTTAGCTCGGGGCTGGCGGCCGGACTGCGCCCCGCTCCGCCATGGGCCCCCCTCTCCTGCTCGCCTGCCTGCTCGCCCCGCTCTGCGCTCGGGTAAGGGGTGCGGGAAGGGGGGGGGGGAGATGGGGATGGGGATGGGGTAGAATGGGGACCCCCACTCCATGGCCCAGGAGGGCCGGATGGGATGGGGAGACTGGATGCGGTGCTGGGGGGCGGCTGGACAGCAGACCCCGCGGAGGCACATCCTCTGGGGCAGTGGGGATGGAGATGGGGGCTACGGGGGCTTGGTGCCCCTCTTGAGGCATTTTCTACCCCACAGATGGCAGTGGCAGAGGGGGGCCTGCGGCTCCGGCACACTGCCCGCCTTTGTGCGCTGGGAGAAGGGATTTGAGGCAGGGTTAGGCACTCACAAACACCCCACTCCCCTTTTTGCCACCCCACCTATCATCCCAGACCCCTCTGCACCCCCCCGTCCATGCACGTCTCTCCAGAGCCCCTCACCATGGTCTCAAGCCTGAGCCACATGGAGCCGTTGGGGTTCTGGCCTGGACACCATGGCCGGGTGCTCAGGGCAGGGAAAGGAAAAGGCACACGCAGCGCAGTCGCCCCCTCCCCATTGCCCCCCACAACCCTCCCCATCTCCCCGAGCTCCCGTGACCTCCTGGGGAAGGGGGGGTCTCCTGGGGAGGGCAGAGGGGGAGCTGGAAGCCATGGGGCAGCTCCCGCAGCAGCCTCGGAACAAGCCCTTTGTCCTGCCCAGCCCTGGCAGGCAGCCCCTGCCCTGCACAGGACCCCTCTGCCACCAGGGACCCCCAGCTCAGACCCCCCTGCCCCGGCACAGTGCACACAGGGGGACCCAGGGCACCCAGTGCACCCCAGCACCCAGCGCTGTAACCCAGCGCAGATGCAGGTGGGTGCAGATGTGGACGCAAGGCACGATGCTGCCCAGATGTGCTCCCTCCCCACGGAGGGGATGGTGTGGGGACGGTGTGGGTCCCGGGGGCCAGGACAAGGATGCACCCTGACAGTGATGCATGGAGCTGGGGCCGGGAGGGGGGGGGGGATAGGCTGCATGCCCCGCTCCCTTCTCCTCTTCCAGCCCCCATCTCTGTGCCCCCACGCCTGCTCCCCACAGCTCTGGATCCCCGTGTCACCCACCAATTCCCTGACCCCTCCAGCTCAGTCCCTCACAGCCCCTGAAACCCATGCAAGCCCTCACAACTTGGTGACCCGGATTCCAGCCTCCTCACCCCAATAGCTCCTGCTCCCCAGTCTCCATTCCTAATCTCCCCCACCTCACAGCCCCCACCTCCACCCCAGCACCACAGCTGCCTGTACCCCACAGCTCCCTGTGCCCCACAGCACCCCTGTGCCCCACAGCACCCCTGTGCCCCAGCCAGACCACCCCTGCAGCCTAAACCGACCCCTGACCCTTCCACCATGTCCATGCAGTGACCATGACCTGGGCTGGGGTGCCACTGCCAGCCCCCATTGCAAGGGTCTCATGGGGCACTGCCCAGCCGTGGCGTGGGGCCGTGCCCAGTGCACAGCCGGGATCACTCGTGAGGCAAGTCCCTGTGGGACACCCCTCACCATCACATCAGGATGTCAGGGGACCACTGACACAAAGCCCCCAGAGGACCTGTGTGACCTCCCTGCTCCCCAAGAACCAACCCCATCACTGCGCACCCCATCACCGTTAACCACGTCACCGTGCACCCGTCACTGTGCATTCCATCCCTATTCACCCCAGTGCTGTGCACCTCAGAACCATGCAAGTCCCTGCTCAGGGCCCCAGCACCGCACCCCACATGGGAGGTTTCAGGGTCACCGGCAGCACCGTGTCCCCCCGCAGGGTGCCAGCCCAGCCCAGCCGGGGGTCACAGTCCTGGGCAGCCCCCAGGCCTGGCAGCAGCACGAGGCTCCAAGGCGGGTGAAGAGGGCCTGGGTGATCCCTCCCATCAGCGTCTCGGAGAACCACAAGCGCATCCCACACCTCCTGGTGCAGGTAGGAGCCCCCCCCAACTTCCAGGCTGTGGGGGACACCCTGGGCAGGAGGACTGCATTGGGGCACCCCAGGAAGGAGGATGTGGCATGGGGGGAGACTCAGGGCAGAGGGGGACCCCAGGCCGGGGACAGACCCCACAGCCCCAGGACCATCGGCCCTGCTTCCCCCAGATCAAGTCGGACAAGCAACAGCCTGGGGGGGTGATCTACAGCATCAAGGGGCCCGGGGTGGATGAGGAGCCCCTGGGCATCTTCTCCATTGACAAGTTCAGCGGGAAGGTGTTCCTCAACGCCATGCTGGACCGGGAGGAGAACGACCGCTTCAGGGTAAGGATGCTGCCTGCCTGCCCACACTCCCCTTGCCCAGCCCCGCAACCACCCCCAGCCCCGCAACCAGCCCCAATTGACCTGTTCTATGCCCACAGCTGAAAGCCTTCGCGCTGGACCTGGGTGGTGTGACACTGGAGGACCCCACCGACCTGGAGATCATCGTGGTGGACCAGAACGACAACCGGCCGCTCTTCCGGCAGGATGTGTTCACAGGGCGCGTGGTGGAGGGTGCTGAGCCAGGTCAGACCAGCTGGGGGGTGCTGGGGAAGAGGAGGATGAACCAGCCTCAATGCTGGCACCTACCATGGTGCTCCTGTGGCCGCAGGGACCTGCGTGATGACAGTGGATGCCACCGATGCTGATGACCCCGACACGGACAACGCAGTGGTGCGGTACTCCATCCTGGAGCAGGGTGCTGGGGGCATGTTCAGCATCAATGCAACCACCGGCGAGATTTGCACCGCACGGCCTGGCCTTGACCGTGAGGTACTGGGCATGGGTGGCACCAGGGGGGCATCGGGGTGGCACTGGGACTGTGGACTGGGAGATGGTGGAACCACAGCTCCATCCCTGAGCAGACCCAGGCATGGGGATGCGATGGCTGGCCTCTGGGCTCCTTGAGGGGCTGAAGAGGCTCAGCACCGGCCCCCTCCTTCCCTGCAGACCATGGGGGTGTACAACCTGACGGTGCAGGCAGCTGACATGTCCGGGGATGGGCTCACCACCACCGCCATGGCCGTCATCTACCTGGAGGACATCAACGACAACCCCCCCGAGTTCACCAAGGAGGAGGTAGTGGCTGGGGCAGGGTGGGTTAACACGCAGGGGGACAGCAGCACCCCAAGGGAGCAGACACCATCCCCACACCGCTCCCCCCCAGTTCTCCATGGAGGTGGAGGAGCAGGCGGCCGGCGTGGACGTGGGCAGGGTGTTCGTGCACGACAAGGACCTGGCCGGCTCGCCCAACTGGCTGGCCAAATTCACCATCCTGGAGGGCGACCCCGAGGGCGCCTTCGCCATCCGCACCGACCCCCACACCAACGACGGCGTGCTCTCCGTGGCCAAGGTGGGCGCAGGGCAGCCGGGTGGGTCGGGATGGGGGGTCCCATGGCTCGGGCTGACCCTCGGCCCCTCTCTGCAGCCACTGGACCACGAGGTGCGGGACCGCTTCGAGCTGACGGTGTCGGTGCAGAACGAGCGGCCGCTGGAGCCCACGGCTCCTGCCAGCCCCCGGGCTCTGGCCACCATGCGGGTGCGGGTGCGGGATGTCAATGAGGCACCCGTGTTCCGGGAGAACCCGCGGCGGATCAGCGTGCTGGAGGGGACCCCCCCGGGCACCCCCGTCACCACCTACACTGCCAGCGACCCCGACACGCGCCAGCTCCAGACCCTCACGTGAGCCCCAGCCCATGGGTTCCGGCACCCTTTTAGTCATTTGTGGGTGTTCTGGGGGGTGTCATCATCCCCCCCCCCCTCTGCACCCACAGCTACACGCTGCTCTATGACCCGGCGGACTGGCTGCGGCTGGACCCCCACACCGGCACCATCCGCACCAAGCGGGAGCTGCTGCACCCCTCCGCCTTCCTGCAGGGCGGCTGGTACATCGCGCTGGTCCTCGCCCGCGATGACGGTGAGGGGACCCCTCCCCACAACGCCACGTCCCCCCCCCCCCATAACCCCCGCTCCATCCATCCGGCCCTGACCTCCGCTCTCTGTGCCCGCAGCCGAGCCCCCGCTCTCGGCCACCGGCACCCTCTCCATCGAGATCCTGGAGGTGAACGACCACGCTCCGGTGCTGCAGCCGCCGGCAGCGCTGCTCTGCGGGCGGCCGGGACGCGGCGGGACCCTGCTCCTGGGGGCCACGGACGATGACCGCCCCCCCCACGGCGCCCCCTTCCACTTCCAGCTCAGCCCCCAGCACCCGCAGCTCGCCCGCAACTGGAGCATCTCCCGCTTTAATGGTAAAGGGGCTCCGCGGGCGCTGCTGCATCGGGGGCGCTGGGGGACCCCCGCTCAGCCCCGCTGCCTGCCCGCAGTGACCCACGCCGTGCTGGCCGTGCTGGCGGAGCTGCCGGAGGGGCTCTACTCGCTCCCGCTGCTGGTGCGGGACTCGGGGACCCCCCCGCGGGAGCAGCAGCAGCTCCTGAACGTCTCCGTGTGCCACTGCGGCCGGGAGGGCACCTGCGAGGACAGTGCCCTGGCTGCCGCCGCTGCCGGGGCCGGCATCACCCTCGGGGCTCTCGTGATCATCCTCGGCAGCAGCGTCCTGCTCCTTGGTGAGTGAGACCCCCCCACCCCTCCATCCGCCCCCACCCCGCACCCCAGCCCTGCGCTCTTCCATGCAGTGCTGGTCCTGGACACCCATCCCGAACCCTACCAGCGCAATCCGTCACCTCTCACCCCATCATGGTCCTGGCCTCCCCACCCAGTCCCTGCCCATCGTGGTCCAGAGCACCCCAACCTCTCCCTCCCACAGTCCCCATCACCCCATCCTGGTCTAGAACAACCCAATCTCTCCCTGTCCACATCTGTCATCACCCCGTCCTATTCCAGAACAACCCATCCTACTCATGCCCCTCAGCACTGCCCCCCAGCAACCCCTTCTCACCTCTTCTAAGACACCCCCAACCCTTTCCCTCTTCACCCATCCCACCCCGTTGCTCCCAAATCCCTTCCTGCATCCCCATCCCACTCCCCCAGCCCCACCACCACCACTCTCCTCACCCCCTGTCCCACTGGCTCTGGCTCCCCCGGCCTGGCACCCATGGGCGCTGTGCCCGCAGTGCTGGTGGGGCTGGGGGCCGCCCGGGTGCGCGGGCGCCGGCGGGCTCTGCGCAAGGGGCTGCTGCAGCGCTCGAGGGACGACCTCCGCGACAACATCCTCAACTACGACGAGCAGGGTGGGGGCGAGGAGGACCAGGTCAGCAGGACCCGGGGACACCCCCGGGGTTGTGGGGGGGGCCATCCCGGCCCCGCACCGCTGCTGACCCCGTCCATGTCCGCAGGATGCCTACGACATCAACCAGCTCCGGCACCCCGAGCTCTTCTCGGCCCGGGTGAAGCCGCCGCTGCGCAGGGACGCCCCGCTCAGCTCCACCACCCCCCTGGCCCCCCGCAAGCTGCCCAGCGGCCCCTCTGACATCGAGGACTTCATCAATGAGGTGGGCACAGGGCTCAGCGCCCCATCTTGCCCCCAGCACCCATCCTCAGTGGGGTGACGGTGCTCCTCTGTCCCCGCAGGGGCTGGAGGCGGCTGATAGCGACCCCAGTGTGCCCCCCTATGACACGGCCCTCATCTATGACTACGAGGGCTCAGGCTCCGTCGCCAGCCCCCTCAGCTCCATTGTCTCCAGCCTGACAGACGAGGACCAGGACTACGACTACCTGACCGAGTGGGGGCCACGCTTCCGGCGCCTGGCTGACCTCTATGGGCAGTAGCAGGGATCGGGGGGGGGGCTGGGGATGGGGTCACCCCACTGTCCACTGAGGGGCTGGGATGGGGAACCAGCAGTGGGGATCTTGCACACGTATGTGCACAGGATGCCCAGCTGCAGCAGCTTTGCATATGGACACGCACAAGATGCAGGGGCTTTGCACGTGCGTGTGCACCAAGAGAGGCCTCAGTGCAGGGGTTCGCACACCTGCACACACCATGGACCCCATGCCCAGCAAACCCCAGGAAGGCAGAAGCTGGGGACATGGGCAGCCCTGTGGAGGGGAATGCCCCGGGGATAAGCCCCATAGAGCTGGGGACCCCCATTGCCCCCATAATAAAGATCCCAGAGAAGGGGCCGGTGGCAGGGGCACTGTGTGGGGCCCCAATCTCACCAGCCGCCCATAGAAACAAGGCACTTTTATTGGCAGCCTGCGAGCCCCTGGTGCAAGCACTTTGCGGGGGTATCACCCCTGCCCCAGGACTCCCAGCAAAGCTCTTCCTCAGGCAGGATCCACCTCCACCGTGGGGTTGGTGAGCTGCTCCCCCTATCACGTGTCCCAGTGCATCCCATCATCCCCATGAGCACCCAAAGATGGGGGGTCCCAGCACTGTGTTCAGCAGTGGGGAGACACCCATATGGGGTGGGGGCACGGCTATATCTCACTGGGAGTGACCATGGAGCCCTTCATCGATGTGGTGGAGGTGGTGAGGTTGGAGTAGTTGTGTTGGCTGCCCGGGGTGGTGAGCAGGGGCACGCGGTCCTCGCGGGGTGGCTGGTGGAAGAGCGGGGACCGGTGCTGCCTCTCACCATCCTCCAGGGACTGGGGTAGGCTGTGGCCCTGGCTCTCTGGCAGCAGCATGATGCTGAGGATGCTGAGGATGGTGAAGGAGGCGAAGACAATGTGGTGCAGAAAGAAGCCACGGCTGTTGGGGATGGCGGTGATGGGGGCTGCTGCCTTGCCCACGAAGCTGGCACCCACAATGAGGCCTAGACTGGCACCTCTGTGGTGTGGAAATGCACTTAGAAGGGATGCAGGGGACCCTGCCCGGGTCACCCCGGGGTAGCACGAGGGACGTGGCAGCTCCCTCCTTACCTGACCACAGTGGGGAGGACCTCGCTGGCAAAGAAGATGCCAAGCATGGTGACAGCATGTGATGTGGTGATGCCAACCACAGACAGGGTCAGGACAATGCACTCCAGCAAGTCTGGGCGAGGGGGAAAAGCACCATTAGTGGTCACATCCTGCACACAGCCCACCCGAAGCATCCTGTTCTCAACCTCGGCCGGGAGAGCGGGGGAGCCCTGTGCCCATCCTTACACTGGGTGAGGGCCAGCAGCAGGAGGGAGCAGATGCCGGTGAGGACAGTGCAGAGCAGGAGGATGGCTCGGCGCCCGAAGCGCTCGGCTGTGAGGAAGACGAAGAGGCAGGCGGTGGCCTCGGTGCCCACCAGTGTGAAGTAGGACGAGAAGAAGTGGGGCAGGTGCGGGGCCAGGTTGCGGGCGAAGCAGTGGCGGATGC
This sequence comes from Lathamus discolor, assembly GCF_037157495.1. Classification (NCBI taxonomy): domain Eukaryota; kingdom Metazoa; phylum Chordata; class Aves; order Psittaciformes; family Psittacidae; genus Lathamus; species Lathamus discolor. Next base: position 2,600,079 of record NC_088909.1, on the reverse strand, counting down.
CGGAGCCGATGAACCTGTGGGACAGCGGGATCAGGGGGGCTGTGGCAGGACCCCCTCACCGCCCCCCCCCCCCCAGGCACCTTTCCCCTGCTCACGCTGCGAAGCCGAGGATGACGCTGTTCTTCCAGATGACCCGGGTGCTGAAGATCTCGCAGACAGCGTGGTACCGGGGCTGCGGGGACCCCTCGGACAGGGACTGCAGCTCTGCAGCGACACGGGGACACGGGTTAGGGCCGGCACCATCCCACCACCACCACCTCGGCCCTGGGGAGGGCACGCACCGGCGCAGAGGCTCTGCTGGTGGCAGGAGCTGGGGTCGGAGCCGCTGCCCTTGGCCAGCGCCTGCAGGGTCTTCCTGGCCCTGTCCAGCTGCCGAGTGGCCAGCAGCCAGCGCGGGGACTCCAGCAGCAGCACCGGGCACCTGAGACAAGAGGGTTGGAGTCACGGCCCCCCCCATCCCTGACCCCTTCCCGGCCGCAAAGCGGCACAGCCCAGAAACCCTCGAGTTGGAGCCTGGGCAAACATTTACCCGGGGCGGCTGGAGAGCCCCGGGCAGCCTTTGATCACCCGGGCAGGGTGCGCTGCGTGGGGCACTGCTCCGGGCACTGCTCAGTGCCCCCCCCCCCGGTCCTTACCACCAGAAGGCAGCCAGCAGAGCCAGGATCATGGTGACAGCGCCCTGCAGCACCCGCCAGTCCCGGCACAGCACGGCCAGCCCCGGCAGCAGCAGCTCGCCGGCGATCCAGAAGAAGCTGGCCACTACGGTCACCCTTAGCCGGTGTGGGGGGTCACACATCTCCACGCCTGGAGGGGGACGAGGGGCGCACCGTGGGTGCCACGGCCATGGGGTGGCCTGCACCCCACGGCATCTGGCACCCCGGAGCGTCCCGCAGCCCGGAGCGTCCCGCACCCCGGCGCGTCCAGAACCACGCAGCACCCTCTGTGCTCGGGCACCATGGACCGCGTCGCAACACTCACGCCCAACGTAGAGGGAGAGGAAGGCTCCTGCCAGGGCGGCTCCGAAGAGCAGCCGGGCCACGAGCACCATGGTGAAGTCCGCGGCCAGGGCCACGCAGACTCCCAGCGGCACTGCCAGCACCAGCGACACCACGAAGGCGCTTCTGCGGCCGAACCTGCCGGGGGACGGGGCTGTGAGCGCGGCCGGGGCCGGGACCCGTGCGCTGGGTGGGGAGGGGACACCCCGGGGACCCCCGGGTACCTATCGCAGGCCAGGCCGGCGGTGATGCTGCCCAGCGTCCAGCCCAGCAAGTGCGTGGTCTGCTCCAGGGGCACCTTCCAACGGGAGTGGCACACCAGATCCCACTGCGGAGAGCGCGGACACGGCGGGGACATCAGCACGGCGGTGCCCATAGAACCGCCCCCCCCAACACCTCCGCTGCCCGCAGGGCTGGGGCGGGTGAAGCCCCGTGAGTTACGGGGGGGGCGTTTTGCTTTTGCCCCCTCCCCGCAAGCAGAAACGTGGGTCCAGAGGCGATGGGACGGTGCGGACGGTCCGCACTTCCCCGTCCCCTCTATCCCGCAGAGCCCTTCCACGGGGGTCCCGTCGAGCACCCTCATGGTGTCGTGTGTCCCGTGTCCCCCCCCGGGAAGCAAACTCCGCCCACACCCCAGGCCGCTCCCCCTGCGCACCCAGCGCTTTGCTGGGACCCCCCCCCCCCTTCACCCCGCCGTGCCCCCAAGCCCCCCCCCCCGCGGCCCCGTACCTGTGTGACGAGGTTGGAGCGCAGGCCGGCGGCAGGAAGGGCATAGTGCCAGCCGCGCGTGCAGGGCCCGGTGCCGTTGGGCTGCGCGGGGCCGGCGGCGGGGCCGCGGTACCGGTAGAGCTGGCAGGGGCTCCAGCCGCCGCGGAGGCGCGGGACGGCGGCGCGGAGCAGCGCGGCTCCCGCCAGACGGCGCAGCGGCGGCGGCAGCAGAGCGGCGTCCGGGCGGCAGCGATGGGGGGGGGCGGCCCCCAGGGCCCACCCCAGCGCCCACGCCAGGGCCAGGGCCAAGCACGGAGCCCACCCCCCCGCGGCCAACCGGCCCCGCGGCCGCCAGCCCTCAGACGCCATCGGCCGTCGCGGCAGGCGCACGGCCAGAGCGCAGGGCCCGCGCCGGGCAGCGCTGCCAGGTGAGGCTGGCGCTGGGGCAGAGCGAGCACCACGGGGACGGCCTGGCCCAGCCGGACATAGACCCGCCCTCGCGGCACCACCGCTACCGCAGCCCGGGGCTCTGCCTCGGGACGGGCAGCCCCGGAAGCTCCGGTTCCACCCTCCAGGACCGGGCCTGCCCACAGCTGGACCTCACACTCGATACCCCCTCCCCACGGCCCCCTTGCTCCCCCGGCCCGGTTCACACTCACGCCCCCTCTCTGCTCGATTCGGTTCTCCGGAGCCTGTCCGCCGCCCTCCCACCTCGGTGCGGTATCCCCTGAACTCAGGTCGTCCCCCCCACAGCCTGATCCACCTCCTCCCGGGGCAGCCCGGTTCACCCCCAGGGCCGGGCAGTGCCCCGCCAAGCCCCGTTCGCAACCACGGCCCGGTTCGCCGCCCTCCAGCCTGAGCTCCCCTCCTCTCCTTCAAGCTGAGATCACGCCTCACCCTCTATGATGCTCCGAGCCAGGAGCCCCTCGGCACCGCGGATGCCAGGACACAGCCGCGCACACCCACAGATGCTCCTGGGTGCACCTAGGAGGCTGGTGGGGTCTGGTCCCTCCCCTGGGAAGGTGGGGTCAGCGCTCCCCTCGCATCCAGTACCGGCGAAGCCGTCAACAAGCCTTTTGTTTTTCCCTCCTCAGGAATTATTTAACAATCACTGTCCCTGAAGGCCAGCCGTGGAGCGCCGCCGCTGCAGAATCATATCTGTGTTTGCTTTTGGCCTCGCTTTGTGGGAGCCGACAGCCAAAGGGGTGATAGGGCTGCGGCGGCACAAAGTAATGCTGAACAGGGACATCCAGGTTGACGATAAGGAAGCTCTTCCCTGTGAGGGTGCTGAGGCGCTGGCACAGGGTGCCCAGAGAAGCTGTGGCTGCCCCATCCCTGGCAGTGCTCAAGGCCAGGTTGGACACAGGGGCTTGGAGCAAGCTGCTCCAGTGGAAGGGGTCCCTGCCCGTGGCAGGGGTTGGAGCTGGAGGAGCCTTAAGGTCCCCTCAACCCAACCAACCCAAACCAGTTTGTGCTGCTGTGCAGGGCAGATGGGGACAGCACCACATGGTGCTCCTGGCTGTGCTGCCCAACACCAGCCTCACACGGGTGAATTGAGCCAGCACCGGTCCCTCAACCCGCTTCTGAGGGTCAGTATTAGAACAGGAGGTGGCAGGAGTGTGGTGGTGGCTGCAGCAGCACCCTGGGAGTCCAGCAGGCCTCATCCCCGGGCACAGAGGCAGCATCCCAGAGGAAGCACTGCTGCCTGCAAGCCCTGCTGCAGGCTCCAGGGCTCCAGCTTGCTCTGGGTGCTGGGAAGCCACCTCCTTGCCTGGGGAGGAAGGACAATGCTGATGTGGTGTTAAAAGTGAGCATGTAGAGACCCCCTTCAGCATGGCCCCACAGGTCAAACCGCCCCTCAGTACCTAAGCACACCAGACAGGCTCCTGAGGAACACTGCACACCATCCTGGACCATGTTTTCTCCTTGCAAGTGCTGCCTAGGGTGAACTATACGTACAAAGATAATTTTAATTAATTTATTTATTTCTTTACACATAACTGAAAGTGATGTTACAGTACATAAGTTATTTACAACTGTGCAGTAATGTGTTGCAAAATAAATTATCTAGAAGGCAGCAAAAGTACATTGTTAATGTATATAAAAACTGTACAGCATTTATGGGATACAATTTTTCTTTATATGAGTATTGGCTCTGTAGTGTTTTCAAGTTATGTTCTCAGAAAGAGAAACGAAATGCCCAAGATTAAAGGAAAAAAAATATATAAACCACATGGATTTTACTCCATTAAAAACACAGTTGGCAAAGTCCTTTCTCTGCATCACCACTTGCCTGCCCGGCCGTGCCGCTCCGGCAGCTCCTGCGCTCTTCCCAAAGGCTGTCGAGAGGCTGCTGCGGGTACCAGAGCTGTCCTCACCTCCAGAGCCACAGCTGCCCAACCCGGACGCTGTCTGTTTGCTTCTACTTGTTTTTGTTTGCTTTTTTATTCTTTTTTTTTGAAGTTTTTGTCTTTTTTTTTTTTTTTTTTTTTAGATTTTATTTTTTTTAGACATACCCAGGATGGAACGAGAAACTCAAAACACCACCCCCCCACCCCCCATGGTTTCCTACTGCAGCTTCTCCGAGCGGAGATCCGCCATCGGTGTTAAAACAGAGAGCTGGAAAATCACGGTGTTCACAAGTACATGAATCACTCTGGGTCGCTGGCCCTGCTCAGCAGCTTCTGCAACACACAGACGGTGTCCTTGGCCTCCCCCTCCGCGCCTCTGCCAGTCTCTTGGCCGGTGCGTGCCCGCTGCCCGTGCAGCCCGGCTGCCTCCCTGCAAAGGAGATGCGCCCTGGTCCACTGCCCAGCAGGGCTGCCTTCAGTCTGGAAGCGAGGGACACGTTGTGAAGAAAGTGCAATTATTTTTCTCATTGTTTTGTTTTCTGACGATGGCTGCTTCCTCCTCCTCTGACCAGGGATTCATCAGCAAGCGGTAAGGGTGAATGTGAGCTCGACCGCCCGACCTCGGAGGGCTCCCGTCCGTGCCAGTGTTCAGTGATGTCTCCTGGTTTTGAACTGTCATGCCGGCAAGAGGACAAAGTCATCGTTCACGTCGACCATTGGCACATAGAAGGAGGGCACCTCATTCACGCAGAGGGATTTGTGCCCCGCAGGGTCCAGCTCCTGCACCTTCAGCTGCCACTCCATCCTTTGCACTGCGTTCAAAGCAGCAGCTTCGTGTTGCTGGCGCATGAGCAGGCACGTCTGGATCGGAGGGGAAAGAAAGAACAAGCAGAGAATCATCATTTTAGTGCCTATAATGTGTATCCTTGTTGGAATGAATGAAGGAATTCAGTCTTTAGCTAGGAATCATAAACGGTCTCAAACACAAAGTGAATGTGCAACCTGGTCTAGTGGAAGGTGTCCCTGCCCATGGCAGGGGGGTTGGAAATGAATGAACTTTAAGGTCCTTTCCAACCCAATCCTTTCTATGATTCTATGAGGGGTAAGCAGGAGAGGGCAGGAAAGGCCCCTGCTGCATGTTCCACTTGGCAAAGGCAGGGGACATGCAGCCATCATGGTGGGCAGAACAGCAAAGGATGCCACAGGCATCTTTTTAGGAAGGCAACCTGGACTTGGGATGTCTGCTGAGCCTAATTCCAGCAGAAGCAGGGGTGAACCCAAAAGGGCCTTCTGGGATGGCTTTTGAAGGGTCATAAGCACTCAAGAGCACTGACCCTGCTGGCAGCAGACACTCCCACTGACCCTAACAGTGGCCCTTTGCTGCCCAAGAGCAGCGTCCTGCTCCCTTCTTGTGAGCTGTCACCTCCCTCCATGTCACCATCTGGAAGCACAATCATCCCTGCTCCCTCCTGTGCTATCACAGCTTTGCAGAGCACTCTGCAAATCACTGCACAGACCCCTTTCACCCTGAAGTTCACTACAGGCTTTCAGCTTGCTGCAGCACACATTGCTGGTGCAGAGCAGGCCCTGACTGACCCTAACTGACCAAGAAGTTCCAGACCATACAGCATGAAGCAGAATCCCAGACAGACAGACAACCCTTAGCAGAACATGCCTCCCACCCCCTTTTGGAACCAGCAGAGGCAACTGTGCTCCCCAAGTAGCCACATAAGGCTCCCACCTCTCCACCACGCCATACATCCCACCACAGAAGCATTCCACCTGCTCTAGTGGAAGGTATCCCTGCCGTGGCAGGGAGGTTGGAACTGGATGAGCTTTAAGGCTGTTTCCAACCCAAACCAGTCTGGGATTCTATGACCCTGCATGGTCCAGTGCTATCCACACCACCTCAGGCCTCCTGCTCCCACCGGGGTTTTGGAAACCACAAAGGCAGCTCCCAAGCTATAGCAACAGCCAGGACCCCTCCTGGAGAACCCCCTCTGCCAGAGAACCCCTTCTGCCAGGAGGAAGAGGAGCAGGACCTGGTACCAGCCATGCACTGGTGCTCCCAAGCCTCTCACCTTCATTCGATCGTACTTGTCATCCACGTCTTGCAACCAGGAAATGAACTGTCGCGCATTGAAACGGTCTCTGACCGATTTGTTTTCATCTCCCTAAGCAAAAGACAGCACAAGGGAATTACGCAGGAGAATGTTCTTGGTGTTACTTTATGCAGCTACAGGTCTACCAGGCCATGTTCCAATTCCTCTTAGGGCATACACTCATCAGAAACAAGAAGGAGGGAGGGAGAATAGAGCACACTGCTCCCAGCTGCTCTGGCAGCCCTCTGCCAAGGCTTCAGCCTCAGGCAGTGATGCACACAGGCATGCATGCATGCACTCCCCATGTCTGCTTGCTTTGCAGAGAATCTGTCTGTGCCAGCCCATCAGCTCACATCTCTCTTGTCTGCTTCAACGCATGGCCACGACTGTAATGTCTTCACTGTAAAAGCACAGACACTTGGCTGGGAAATGCTGACGGATAAATCAAGGCTCTGGGATTAATACTCCAGGTCACTAATGAACTCCAGGATTCTATTCCTGCACAGGATCCCTCCTGCAATGCAGCAGTGTGCTTCCCTGAGCAGCCAGGCTGGCAGCAGCTGCAGGGCTGCAGAGGGTGCTGGCAGGATGGTGTGGGACCAACTGCAGCCACACGGCCACCAGCTGCAGAAACTGGACACGATTCCCCCTTCCCTGGCACAGAAGGAAGAAATAACCATTTCTTGTGGCCTGTGAGACAGAGCCTGGCTCTTTCAAAGCCCCTGTTCAGACACAAATCAATTTAATGGTTCTCTTCCCTTCCTTCAATAGGAAAGGATATCTTAGAGTGTAATAAAAGAAACCTTTTCAGGGTGTAGATGATCCTGATCAAGAAAAAGGGCAGACAGTCCTGAGACTCACTGATAAACACAGAGTCATTTCTGCTTATATCAGGACAACATGCTCCCTGTATCCCCACATTCTGGATATATTTCCTTCCCTGGCACACACATGGGGTATCCCAGAACATGTGATACCAGAAACTGAGTCGGAGTAGGCAACCTGCAGGGTCAGACAGGAGCTGCAGGGCTCTTGCAGCATGTTCTGCATCTGTGTGCCATGGTGGGAGGAAGGCACCCAAGCAGAGAGAGCATTAGGAACTCCTCCCTCCCTTCATCCAGAAAAGCACATCTCCCTCGGGGTCTGGCACAGCACCTTCACCATCAAGACAGGCACTGACCTGATTTTCTAGAGGCATGTTATAGACCTCGGAGTCCAGCAGCATGGTGCAGGCACTGAAGGGCACAGCCTGGTTGGCAATAGTCCTTGCTGCCCGACAATGAACTCTCAGGATCTCCTGCTCACAGGAAACGATGAGCTTCTCCTGAGGAAGAGCAAAGGAAGCAGTGAGCGTTGCAGCCTCAGTCTCCCCAGCAGAGCAAATCCAGGACCTCCTCCCGAGCAGGAGTTCCCCGGGAGTGCTCCCTTACCCGCTCTATGCTGTGCTGGAGACGCAGCTTTCCTCGCACTGCTTCCTGCTGCTTGAAGAGCTCCTTCAGAGGCTCGGCGAGCGATGGTGGCGGTGCGATCTGTGGGCACACAGCAGCAGGGGGTTAGAGCCAACACTGCTGCTGGGTGCCTTACCTGCACCCAGCACCCCCTGCCATGCGGCAGCACATTGGCCAAGGGAGCTGGTGCCACCCTGCAGGGTGATGTCCTGAGATCGCCACAGGAGAAACTCTGCTGGTGCCTCAGCAGGCAGGTGGCAAAGGACAATGTCCTGACTATGCCTAGACCACAGCAAGGGGGGAGACAACAGGGCAAGAGGCATCCAGCGCTGAGACACGAGCTCTGAGACACAGAACCAGAGCTTACACCACCCCACGTGATTCAAAGGCAGTCTGTAAACAGGCCTGAGTGTGTCTGATGAAGGGGATGACGCTGCTGGAGAAATACTGCCAGGAGCAGCCCAGACTGTGCACTGGTGGGAAGGGTGCCTGGGTCCTGATGTGTCCTGCACACTCCTGGGGAGCAAGGTGCTTCACAAGCACAGCCCAACTGCAGAACAGCGGAGTAGGGGGCTCTGGGTTAGACTAGGAAGGGACAAGCAGATTTGAACACAGGCTGCAACCACTGTGGTGCTGGGGCAGACAAAGCAAGTATTAACTCATGAAAACAATATGGACCACCCGCACAGAAATACCCGCAGACCAGGACATTCCAGCTGCCTGCAGCAGGCAATGAAGCCCGACTTAAGTTGGTCATGTTGACCTCCTCCTCCAGGCTGGATCCTGCGTTTACTTCCTTCAACACTGTTTATTGATGCACCTGTATTAGCAAGTCCATTCATGCAGCACAGCAGTGAAATTGAGATCCGATTGCCAAGGAGTGAGTGCTATTGGCAAGTCAAATATCAGAGCTTGGGAAAACAAAGGCAGGAGTTAAGAGCCATCTCTTTCCCACTAGTTCATGATCTAGGTTCATGATCTAATTATTATACTGCTTGGAAAAGCAGTTTTGCCTTCCAGCCTCAAATCCAGTGGATTCGTACAAACCTTTTCTAAAGCCTGAACACAGCCCAAGGTCTCCTCTGCAAAAACACAGCGTCTCAAGAGAATGCATTTATCACGCAGCCATCTACTTACCGAGGCTTTGATTTGTCATCATGGGCATGTTCTAAAAGTAGGCTAACACCATGGCTGGGCACTACTGGCACTGCAAGGGCGCTCACAGTGCGCAGGGGACAATCTGTCTTGTAGCAGCGAGGGGACAGTCCCTGGTGCTGTGGTTTAAAGAGAGAAGGTGACTCACCACTGGAATATGGAGCTTGCTTAGAGGCTTGCCATCCAACAGGTAGGAGCCCGTGTAGGTGACATACTCAGCGTAGCATTGTGGAGCTTGGGGAGTAATATAGCAGAGGATTTTCCGCTTCTCTTCAATCTTTTTCCTGATCTGGAGGTACTCAAAATAGGGGTTGGACCTATCGCTGTGGTAAGGTTCGATGTCATCCAGTTTTATAGCATCTACGATAGCTGCCAGTGTTTGCTGTATCATTTCCCTCGTCTGCTGGGTGGACGTGTTGATCTGCTGCTGTAGCTGCTGGTTGGAGCGCTGGAAGCGGCGCTTGCGCGGGTGCTGAGCCTGGGAATCATCGTCCTCTGTAACGCGGCTCTTGGCACGTGTGACAGGCGCAGAAACAGGAGGAAATTCCTTCTCAGCAGCAGCGGCGTTCTGCTTGTTTTGGTTGGCGAGCATCTGAGCCCGGTTCCTGGTAATCCGCTGAGGAATCTCTTCTATTTTCGGTGGTTTGGGAGCTTCTGCTACTGGTTTTTGCACTGGTTCGACGGTTTCTGTTTTAGCATTGCTCGGAGGTGCTTCTGCCTGCGAGGAGGGGGCTTGGCTCACAGTGCGTGCCGCAGCACCCTCCTGCGGGACACTGCTCTCCGTGGTGGCCGCGGGTTGGGGACAGCTCTGGGAGCTGCTCTCTGCCACCCCACCTGAAGATGACTTGTCTTCACGTGCAGCCTCCGCCTCTTTGCTCTCTGCCTTAGCAGATTCAGATGGGGTCTGCTTTGAAACCTGTGCTTCCGAGTTCTCCACTCCCTTTTCCTGGGCTACATTCTGCGCTTCTGAGGTGGCTTCTTTTGCAGCTACTTCTGGTTTCTGCTCCCCTGCTTTTGGCTCTGTCTCTGCAGGCACGACAGCAGTTGCCTGCCTGGCTGGAGCCTCCTCCGACTCACCGGATGCTACTGTGGATGCGCTTGCTTTGATGACCCCAGCACTTGCTTCTGAACCTGCTGCTGCACTTTCCTCTGCTACTTCTGCCTTGGTCGCCTCTGTCTCTGCATCCTTAGGTTGGAGCGGCAGTTCTGGTAGCGAGAAGGGGCCGAGGTCCAAGTCATCTGTACTGGTGAAGGGATCAGGCCACGTTACTGCCCCCTCTGTATTTGCAGGTGCAGCTTTATTATCCAAATATTTGTTTTCTTGTGCGCTACCAACTTCTGCCTGAGGTTCTGCTGGCACACGAGGGGGCTCTGGAGGTATCTCGGGTGCTGCTTCTGAAATAGGCTTGCAGTTATTGAAGAAGGTGTCTAACCTGGTAGGGGACATGTATGAAGCTTGCCCTTCAGCTTTCACTGTTTCTCCTGGAACTGCTTCCTCAGCATTCTGCTTGACTTCATCAAGCCTTGGTTCAGACACTGACAGAGGGTAAGATATGGGAGAAACGGGGTAGGAAGTATCTGAGGGAATGAAGGCTACCGGTGCAGGATGAATCGGCTCTAGGGAACAGAGTGGTGCTTTAGGGGACTCGGAGAACCTCTGGGGAGATTTCATCAGAAGCTCTGAGCCCATGGACCAGTTGACTGAGTGCTCTGCTGGGTTTCCCATGAGGCTGGGGGGAATGCCAGTGTCAGTGTTCCTGGACTGAGTGTTATCCCAGTCTACGTTGTTCTGTTCCGGCATACCTGAATTAAAATGGTTTTCTTCAATTGATGGTAAGTAAGTAGATTCTGGTGGCATAATGGAAGCTGTAGCTTGCTGCTCTTCGGTGGTATCCAAGGGCATGCCGAGGTCAGGGGGAAGAGCACTTTCTACTGAAGGAGCCAGCAATTCATCTCTGTGGGAAGGGGAGGATTTTGCTTGTAAACCAGAAAAGACACTTTCAGGCGACTGGGAAACTCCGCTGACAGCTCCTGGTGCGCAGTGCAGAACTTCTACTTTGGGTGATGAAACCCCATAATCTGGTGAGTAATACCCAGGAGATAAACACTGGAACTTCTCAGCAGGGACAGAAGGAAGGGGAACTTTCTCCTCCATTAAGTGTGGCACTGAGGAGTCGTAATTTGACGTTGCTGGAACACTTTGCTGTCTGAAAAATTTATCTCCAACACTGAATTCTTCTTCAGGTGCCCTTCTGATATCAACTGAGATGGAACGATAAAGGTTTGTGGAGGGTATGGTCCGAGACGGGGTCTGACCGGGGTTCTCAGGGAGCACACTGGAAACGTTGGCGTATCTGTCGAAGAAGGATGGAGAACAGGCGTTCATGGACATGGTGGATATGGGCAGTGAGTGCTGCGAGTCCGCACATTCAAACATCAGGTCTGTGTAGTCTTCGTTGCTGCATGAAGGAGTCCTAGGTGTCTGCATCACCTCCTCGTAGCTTGGGCAAGAGACGACAGATGCTGGGGTTGGGACTCCCGTCGGCCGGTTCTGATCAGGCCTGGGAGATGCTGGGAGGATCTCCTTCAGCTGAGGACCCGTTATCCAGTCCTTAGAGTCTGTCCCAACAGCAGGCTGGGCCTTGTTTTCTGGTGACAGCATAGGAGTCAGCGGACCCAGCTCTTTCAGCTTCTTGTCCTTGAGCTGAGTATCCAGAGTTAAAGGCTTCTTCGTTGCCAGATCCAGACTCCTCTTGCGTGCATCTTCTGAGGTTTTAAGTTTGTCCTTTAATTTGGGGTCTCCAGACCTGTGCCTCATTTTCTCCATTTGCTTCATTCTCTCTTTGTGCCTTTTGTGCCGCTCCTCGATTTCCAGGTCTTTCTGGCTCAGCATCCTTTCAAAGCTGGTCATCATCAAATCACCGTCTCCCAGAAGTTTCTCCCTTGGCCTGGCTTCTTTCTTGACGGTGTCTTTGGAAAGGGTTATTTTTTCATTCCCGTTGCTTATTTTTATTGACTCCGATTTGTCTTTCTCTTGGTTCTCCTTGAGCTTTTCCTTCAGTTTGGTCTCGCTGAATTTGAGGTTGTCCTCCTTTGATTTATCTTTAAAGGCGGTAACTTGAGGACTGTCCTTAAGTGTTGACTTTGGATCATCTTTGTGATGTTTGAAGAAACCATCTGCATGTTTGTCTCTATGTTTTTCCTTTTCCTCCTTCCATTTTTCCTTGTGTTTATCTCGCTTCTTCTTCTCTTTAGCTGTGCTGATGGTGCTGGAGCCGTAACTCTTGTCTTTTTCCGCCTTCTTTGACAGCTCTCTTTCAGAATCATTTTTATCTTTCTTTTCAGAAAATAAGTAATCAATGCTTTTCTCTGGTTCCTCATCAGCCTCTGTCTTCACATTGTAGGAAGTGCTAAAAGCCTCCCCATCCACAGAGAAATCTTTTTCATAATGAGTGGAATCCTTTCTGCTGCTGGAGTCCTTGAATTCTTCTGGTTTTTCCTTTTTCTCTGTCTTCTCCTTCTTTGCTTTTTCTTTCTCGTGACTTTTCTTTGACGAAGATGAGGAATGTCTGTGTCTCTCCTTCTCCTTCAGTTTGTCCTGCAAGCAGGTTAAAGGGAGAGAGTCCTTAAACTTTTCTTCAGTGGCATCGGTAAGAGAGAGGTTAGAAGACTCAAAGAGGCTGGTCAGTCCCGGATCTTGTCCTCTATCTGTGAAGCTGTCAGAGGAGATCTCACTGATTTTGTCATTGGAGTCATCTCTATAATCGTTCAGAGCCTCCTCCTCCAATTTCTCCAGCAGGCTCTTCTCTGACTCCCCTCCTTTCGAAGATTTCTTCTCTTTGGAGTGCTCTTTATCTGGCTTCTCCTTATGCTTGCTTTTCACCTTGTCATCATTGGCATGTTTCTTTTCAACCTTTTCTGGGAGCTTTTGCTTGGTTTTCTTCTCTTGAGTGGAATCTATGGACGTTCTGTCTTTCCTGTCCTTGTACTTTTCAGCAGAGTCTTTATCTTTCTTCTCTTTGTGTTTTTCAGAGGAACTCTTCTCCTTCTTCTCTTTTCCCCCTTCTGATGTCCCTTTGTCCTTTTTCTTCTCCTTGGAGTCCTTATCCTTCTGCTTCTCTCCTGAGTGCTGCCTGTCGGAGGAGTACTTGCGGTGCTTCTCAGGGTACAGCTCCTTCTCAGCAGCTGTGCCGTCCTCCTTCTCCTGCAGACTATCCATACGATGCATGTCACCCCCAGCAGAGTCGCCAACTTTGAACCCACTCAAGCTGTACTCCTCCCTCTCGTCTTCGCTTTCATCTGTGAAGATGTCTGCAATGCTGTACCAGCTTTTTTCCTTGCCCTTCTTCTCATCCTTTTTCTCGGAGAAGTCCTCTCGATCTGCGGAGAAGTTTTTATCTTTCTTGTCTTTAACCTGGTCAAAAGAACTCTTCCTTTCTTTGTCTTTGCTGTGTGGGTCTTTGTACTTCTCTTTAGTTTCTTTTTTCTCTTTGAAACTCTTGTCAAGTTCTTTGTCTTTCAGGACTTTCTCAGGAGCAACTTTTTCATTTTTCTCCTTGTCGCCTTCTTTGGATTTTTCCTTGTATTTTTCTGGCTTCGCCTTTTCTTTTTTTTCTTTATCAGGAACATCTTTCTTCTCCTTTTCCTTCCCAGAATGGTGTCTCTCCCAGCTCTCCAGAGTTTTACCACTGAATTCAGGGTCAGGCTTATCCTTGAAGAACGTTTCACAGCCATATTCTTTAAAGTCATCTCGATAGGGCTCCTCCTGCTTCGTTTTGGTGTCTTTTCTATCTTTAGAGCCATCAGAGGAATCTTTTCTGTCTTTGGTGGTTTCACCTGCATCTTTTTCTTTCCTCTCCTTGACACTCTCCGCAGAATCCTTCCTCTTCTTATCCTTTTCAGGCAAATAACTAGGAGGAACTTTGTGTCTGTCCGTTTGGTCCTTTTTCTTCTCGGAGCTTTTGTCCAAGTACTCCCTTTCTTTCTTCTTTAAGAAAGTGTCCTTTTCATTACGTTTCTCGTTGTATTCTTTCTTCTCTTTCGTTTTGTTTTCCTTTTTCTTGTCTTTAGTTTCCTCTTTTACAGGTTCTATGATTAGTTTTGCCACGGTGTCATTTTTAATCTCCCTGAAATCTGTTACTGGAGAATCCCAGCTATCTTCACCTTTGAAGTCGAAGGATGAGTCAGAAGACAAGTCTGAAAACCACCTCTCTTGCTGATCATCTGAAAGGCTGAACTTTGTGTCCTCACTTTCGGGAAACTGGGTTTTGTTATTAAACTCGTCGAACCCAGACTCATCCCTGTAAAGTTTGTCTTTTTTGCATTTTTCTTTCTCTTCCTTGAAAGCTTTTTCTTTCTCTAGTTTAGAAACCTTCTCTTCCTTCAGCTCATTCTTCTTTTCAGATTTTGACTGCTTGTCCTTTGATTTTTTCTTTCTCTCCTCCTTGTGTAGTCTTGGCTTCTCCTCCTTGGGAGACTTCTCCTTTACAGGTTTCTCTTTCTCTGATTTACTTAATCCTTCTCTGAAGGATTTGCTCATGTCTTTACTACCATCTTTGACTTTTCTTAATGATTTCTCCTCTTTCAAGGATTTTCCAGTCTCATCTTTAAACAACCACTCCTTCTCTTCGGCTTTACCTTTGGGGAGCTTTTCCTCCTTCTTACTGTGCTCTCGCTCATGCTTTAACACCTTTAGTTTGTTTTCGACTGGATTTTCTGTCTCTACTATCAAGCCTTTCTCAGGCTTTTGTTTAGAGTCCTCAAACTCAAAAGAAAATGTTTTGATTATTTTAATGTCTTGGCTGATGGGACATTGCCCCTTCTCCTTGTTTTTATGTTTGTGTTTTGTTTTATGCTTTTTAACAACCTTCCCCTCTTTGTCCAGCTTTGGAATTGCTCCATCCACATTGCTATGGAATGAATTCTTTTTCTCAGAAACAGTGTTGTGTGTGGTGTTTTTCTTTCTGTGCTCTGTTTTCTTCCTGACTGGCTTTAGTGACTCTAAGCTCGAGTCCTCGGACGAGTAGTCTGACTCGCTCGTCAGTCTCGTCCTGGTGGAGTCCGATAAGGAACTGACATCTGACCAAGCTGGGGAAGATATGGTTTTCCAATTGTCCGTCCTCCAGTGCTTGGAGTGCTGTTCTGTAAGATTAGCATTATGTTTCTGGGATGCTAAACTCCCATGAGAAGAGGTCGATGAGGCAGACAGAGAGTTAAACAAGGAGGATTCCTTTAGCACTAGCCTGGAGTCCTTTACACAGCTAGAGCTCTGAAGAGAGTCTCTATCATCCTCCTCACTCTCCACGTTTTCACTCTCTGATTCAGAGGAACAAAACTTGTCATTTTTTTTGCCAAACCGAACCTCTTTGTTTTTTGTCTCCTTCTTCCGCTTCTTTTTTACTTTGCTTTTCTCCTTCTGCGGCTTTGTGCTGGCGGGCTCTCGAATCTTGCTGCTGGGCAGTATCGAGTGGCTCGAAAGTCGCAGCTTCTCCCCTGTCCCCACAGCAACACTGGTCTCCTCCTCATCCGAGCTGTCCGACAGGATGCGGTGGGCAGCTTTCTTTGGTGTAATTGTGTTATTTTTAGTATAAGTTTTCACTTCCATTTTGGGTATGGAAATGAAACTGTTTGCTTTAGTCTCTTTTCTGTAATCCTTTTTCAGCAGATGTTTGTCATCAACAGGCGGGACCCGGTCCTGCTCATCATCCTCATCAAATTCATACTCATCTTTCACCGGGGTGATGGTTTTGGGGGGCTCCTGGGCCTTGGGCTTGTGCTTCAAACCCTTCTCAAACTCTGAGTCTGTGTTATTGCCATCAACAGAGCTGGAGGGAGCGAAGGAAGGGGCATCCTCCTCTTCTGAGGTCTCTGCAGACAGAGAAGAACAATGTGTTAAGGGCTGTGAGGGGCTTTGGGGAGGTAACATCATCAGTTTGCTGCAGATGTGACCCCTGTGAACACCCCTGCCACCCTTCTGCCTTACCCAGCCTTTGCTAAGTTTGCAGCTGATAGCTCAAAATGTTGGGTTGGGAGATCTTTTAGAAAGGAACAGCTATCCAGTCTCAAACCTGCACAGGGTGTTCCTCAACATCCTGGGTGGATCAAGAGAAGAACCTGTTAACAGGGTTATGACTGCACAAACCATAGGTCAAGACTTCCCATGAGATTGGAAACTTTAATTAGCATGGATTAAAACCTGCAGCATTCCCCACCCAGCACAGCCATAATGGTGGCACTCACGCAACAGGCTGTAGCAGGGAGCTCTGCTGAGGGATAGCCCGGGACCACTGGTACGGAGCACTGTGCCCTCCAAAAGGGGAGGGATGGGGACACACGATGAGCATGCAAACCTCCTCCTCTCTACACACAAGCTGGACTGTGGTCAACTGCTAAGGTGAGCAGCTTGAGAGAGGATGCCTTCAACACCTGAGCGGGGCGAAGCTCAGCGTCCAGGAGCCTCAACTCAGAGCGGCAAGAGCCTCAAGTCCTCAGCTGATGCACGCAGGGACTCACAGGGGGTGGCGACAGGAGGGACAGCAGCCCTGACTGGGTAAAAAAACACCCCAGGGAGTGGGAACGATCAGGAGTGTGGGGCGACAGCTCATGCGGGCAGGCGAGCAGGATGGTGAGCACCCATCGTGTGAGCAGGGCCCGCTCTGGGAGCTCCGCTCTGGCTGCCCCGGCAGTGGCCAGCGTAGGCACCCAGACAGAGCCGGTGAGAGGGGAGGCTGCAGGGCAGAGCTCGGAGGGTAGAGGGTGCCTGCACTGCTCTGGGGAGGGAACGGTGCACGATGGGCAGGGCTGCACCCGCTGCTCCCCGGTGCAGGTCCTCCTGCGGGGGCTGAGCTGCGGGGCGCTGTCAATAGGCTGCAAGATGCCAGGGAAGCTGAGAGGAAGCAGGGCTGCTTGCTCCAGGCCCAAACTGTGCAGGGGCCTCAAGCATCCATCGCACCTTATGCAGGAAAGAAGGAAGCCGTTAACCCAGGAAGATGGGAAATGGTAACATAAAAAAACAACAAAAAAAGGAGGAAAAGGACAATTAAAAGCAAGGGGCTTCCTCCTAAATTCGTTGTCCCCACCCAGAACCGCTCCACAGTTCTGCAGGGGGCTAATGAGGAAACACACTTGCACCATGAACAACCGGCTGATGCACTGCTAGAGAAGATCACTACTGGTGCTGCCAGGAAAAAGCAGTGGGTCGTAGTGGTAGGGGACTCTACTTCGAAAGGCACAGAGCACCCATCTGTCAGCCTGACCCGGTCTCAAGGGAGGTGTGTTGCCTACCAGCGGCTTGCATCAGGGATGTTGGAGAGAGGCTGCCTCCTCTAGTAAGTCCCACTGATTATTACCCACTTCTAGTGATCCATGTGGGTGCTAGTGATAGAGATAGTAGTAGCCTGGTGAACATTAAGAAGGACTACAGAGCCCTGGGAGAGGTGGTTAGGGGCTCTGGAGCTCAGACAGTCTTTTCATCCATTCTCCAGGATAAAGGGGAGGACCTTAAAAAGGCTGGGAGGATCGGGCAGGTTAATAAATGGTTAGAACGGTGTTGCCATAGTCAAGGGTTTGGGTATTAGAACATGGGACTGGAGTTGGGAGGCCAGGTCTGCTGAGGGCTGGTGGAGCTGGTCTGATGAAGAAGAAGAGGAAGAGTGGTTTTGGTAGGAGGCTTGCCAGGCTGGTCAAGGATGCTTTAGATGTGTTGGGGGAGGGGGGCATCATTCCATCCCAGCACTCCCAGTCAGTTGCCAGCACCTATAATAAATGCTCGGGGCAATGTAGAGATATTCCAGCCACTCCAGCCAACCAGCCAGCTTCATCTGGAGCTCGGCTCAGGTGCCTCTGTACAAACGCCCGTAGCATGGGGAACAAATGAGGAATTAGAGATGTGTGCACATCTACGGGGGTATGATATAATGGGCATCACAGAAACATGGTGGGATGGCTCCTGCGACTGGAGTGTTGGAATGGAAGGTTACAGGCTCTTTAGAAAAGACAGGCCTGGCAGGCAGGGAGGGGGAGTTGCCCTTTATGTTAGGGATAGGCTGGAGAGTATGGAACTCTGTCTGGGCGCAGGTGAGCAGTTTACAGAGAGTTTGTGGGTCAGGGTTAAAGGGAAAACAGCTGTGTGAGACATAACTGTGGGGATCTGTTACAGACCGCCTGAACAAGGAGAACCTGCAGATGAAGCACTCCATAGACAGACAGGAATAGCCTCACGCTCGCAGGCCCTTGTTCTCAAGGGGGACTTCAACCACCCTGACATCTGTTGGAACGGCGGTATGGCCCGGCACAAGCAGTCCAGGAGGTTCCTCGATTGTGGAAGTTGTGTGAAGACAACTTCCTTCTGCAAGTAATAGAGGAGTCAACAAGGAGAGGTGCCATGCTTGACTTTGTGCTCACCAGCAGGGTAGGGCTTGTTGAGAATGTGGTACTGCAGGGCAGCCTTGGATGCAGTGATCATGAGATGGTTGAGTTCAAGATCCTCGGGACAGTGAGAAGAGCGTGCAGCAAGCTCACTGCCCTGGGCTTCAAGAGAGCAGACTCTGGCCTCTTCAGGAGCCTGCTTAGTAAGGTTCCATGGGATATAGCCCTGGAGGGCAGGGGAGGGGCAAGACTGTTGGTTGATATTCAAGGATCACCTGCTCCAAGCTCAGGAGTGCTGCATCCCAACTAGAAGGAAGTGCAGCAGGAGGGCCAGGAGACCTTCTTGGATGGATAAGGAGCTGCTGAGGAAACTTAGAGGGAAAGAAGAGGCTTATAAAAGGTGGAAGCAAGGACAGGAGGCCTGGGAAGAATACAGGGATGTTGTCTGGGAAGCTAGGGACCAGGTTAGGAAAGCTAAGGCCCAGTTAGAATTAAACTTGGCTAGGGATGTGAAAGACAACAGGAAGGGATTCTATAGTTACATTGCAAATAAAGACAGACTAGGGACAACGCAGGCCCCCTGAGGAAGCTCTCGGGAGAACTGGCTACACAGGATTTGGAGATGGCTGAGGTTCTGAATGACTTCTTTGCCTCAGTCTTCACTGGCAAAGGCTCCGACTGCACCACCCAAGTCTTGGAAGGCAGACGCAGAGACTGTGAGAATGAAGACGGTGGGTCCACTGTAGGAGAGGATATGGTTCTAGATCATCTTAAGAACCTGAACGTGCACAAGTCCATGGGACCTGATGGAATCCATCCATGAGTCCTGAAGGAGCTGGCGAATGGAGCTGCTAACCCACTGGCCATCATATTTGAAAAATCATGGCAGTCAGGCGAAGTTCCCGACGACTGGAAAAAGGGAAATATAACCCCCATTTTCAAGAAGGGGACAATGGATGACCCAGGGAATTACAGACCAGTCAGTCTCACCTCTGTGCCTGGTAAAATCTTGGAGCACATTCTCCTGGAAGGCATGCTAAGGCACATGAAAAACAAGGTGCTTGGTGACAGCCAGCATGGCTTCACTAAGGGCAAATCCTGCCTGACCAAGTTGGTGGCCTTCTATGATGGGGCTACAGAACTGATGGACAAGGGTAAAGCAGTTGATGTCATCTACCTGGACTTGTGCAAAGTGTCTGACACTGTCCCACACAGCATCCTCGTCTCTAAACTGGAGAGACATCAATTTGATGGATGGACCACTCGGTGGATAAAGAACTGACTGGATGGCCACACACAAAGAGTTGTGGTCAATGGCTCAATGTCCGGCTGGAGACCAGTAACGAGTGGTGTCCCTCAGGGATCGGTGTTGGGACTGGTCTTGTTTAACATCTTCGTCGCTGACACGGACAGTGGGATTGAGTGCGCCCTCAGCAAGTTTGCCGATGACACCAAGCTGTGTGGTCCGGTTGATACGCTGGAGGGAAGGGATGCCATCGAGGGACCTTGACACGCTTGTGAGGTGGGCTGATGCCAACCTTATGAAGTTCAACCATGCCAAGTGCAAGGTCCTACACCTGGGTCGGAGCAATCCCAGGCACAGCCACAGGTCGGGCAGAGAAGAGATTCAGAGCAGCCCTGCAGAGAAGGACTTGGGGGTGCTGGTCAATGAGAAAATGAACATGAGCCGGCTTCAGTGTGCGCTTGCAGCCCAGAAACCAACCGTATCCTGGGCTGCACCCAAAGGAGCGTGACCAACAGGGCGAAGGAGGTGATCCTGCCCCTCTACTCTGCTCCTGTGAGGCCTCACCTGGAGCATTGTGTGCAGTTCTGGTGTCCTCAACATAAAAAGGACATGGAACTGTTGGAACAAGTCCAGAGGAGGCCACGAGGATGATCAGGGGACTGGAGCACCTCCCGCATGAAGACAGGCTGAGAAAGTGGGGGCTGTTCATCCTGGAGAAGAGAAGGCTGCGTGGAGACCTCAGAGCAGCCTTCCAGTATCTGAAGGGGGGCTGTAGGGATGCTGGAGAGGGACTCTTCACTAGGGACGGCAGTGACAGGACAAGGGGTAACGGGTTAAAACTTAAACAGGGGAAGTTTAGATTGGATCTAAGGAGGAAGTTCTTTACTGTGAGGGTGTTGAGGCACTGGAATGGGTTGCACACGGAAGCTGTGAATGCTCCATCCCTGGCGGTGTTCAAGTCCAGGTTGGACAGAGCTTTGGGTGACATGGTTTAGTGTGCGGTGTCCCTGCCAGTGGCAGGGGGGTTGGGACTGTATGATCTTAAGGTCCTTTCCAGCCCTAACTGTTCTATGATTCTATGACTAGTTCCCATATTGTAAAGGTAAGACATCCATTTACCTGCAATTGGCTTCCAATCCTACATCTCGATTGCACCAGGCAAGTCATCTCAACGTAGGCTTCCAGGGCAAACAGCTAGAGCTCCCGGAGCTAAAGCGGGTGGTTATGTTGTCTGAATTTGGGTTACAGCTACAGATGGACTCCTGACCGTGGCAGCAGCGTGCAGGTATTCTGACATGAGTCTAACTTCACTGTCCTCTTAACGTCTCTGTATTAACAGACAGCTGCAGGCCACAACCATCACTCCTATGTTCACATAAAAGTCAATCTCACCTGTCGAGCTCTCTTCGCTAGAGGGGTATGTGGTCTTTCCCAAGAGCAGATTCACCATGGTGGGAGAATTGGCTACTTTTAAAGGTGTCTCGCCCTTCCTGTTGCTTTGATGAGGATTCCCTCCATAATGTAGCAACAATTTCACCACCTGAAAACAGAAATTGAGACTTGAAGTCACTCATGACATTTTGATTCCAGGCTTTTCATACAAATTTCATACAGAACTAAAAGGGGGATGTCCTCAAGCAGTCTGTTCTCAGGACATGCCTTAAGGTACAAATAGTCTTCAATAACACAGGAGACAAAAAACAGCAACATGAACCAACTTGAGCAGGAAAGAAGGGAAAAGAACAAGACATTTTATCCCCTGCAATAGAGGAACAGCAAAAGTAAAACACAGAAGTTAATAAAAGTAAAACAAAAAAACAGCACCAGGGCAGGGAAATTCCTGCCCACTACTATCAGCAGCAAATGATAATAACATCACAGAATCCTAGAACGGTTTAGGTCGGAAGGGAGCTTAGAGATCACCTAGTTCCAACTCCCCTGCCACAGACAAGGACATCTCCCACTAGACCAGGTTGTTCAAAAAACCGTCCAACTGGCCTTGAACACTTAAACAGAGTCTCTGGTTTTGCACAGCTGGCTGCTTAAGGCATGAGTTAGAAAAAAAGTTATTAAAAACAGAGCTATGGAGTCCAGCAAAAACCAACCTTGAAGTGCCCGTTGTTGGCTGCATCGTGCAGGGGGGTGTCATCATCCAACCCCTTTGTGTTAACTTCAGCGCCCGCAGCAAGCAACTGCTTTGCAACATCATAGTAACCCCGGTTGCAAGCCTCGTGCAATGCTGTCCAGCCTGCAAGCAAAGGGACACTCAGAACATGGACATTACCTTCAGGGAGAAAGTTAGGGATAGTGAAAATCTCACACTGTGGGTATGAATGTGTCAAGGAGTCTGTTCCTCTGATGGCCAACGTGATGGGCTTGTTTGCCTGGCTCCCCATGGCATAGCAGGAAGAAACCTGCAGCTCTGCCTTTGTTACTCCAACCAGGTGGTAGCTGAATCAATCCTGCTTTTCCCTCTGGTCATGCAATGTGCTACACACATCTAGATAGCTAGACCATCTATCAGAACGGACACAGCCCTGGGAAATTAAAAGGCAAAGTTTTATGTAGGAAATAAGAAGACTTGCTGACGCTGGGTGAAAGCCATCACCAAGGCCTCAAATCCTTTCCCCTTCAAGCTCCTCCATAAGGGCAAAACACTGCTGCCCATATCAGGATGAGCCCTGAGCTACAGACATGGCTCCCCCACACAGACCTCACAAATATTTTCTGTGTACTCCCCAAAGCAAGCAGCTATTGCAGCTGCAAAACAGGCCCCTGACTTGGTGAGAAACCAAACAGCATTCCTCCACAGTAACAGTGGCTCAGGTTCTCAAACAAACCTCCGAGAAACACAGAATGAAGTATTTTATCACGTTCAAACAGACTATTTTTAAGCAGAAATTGTTTTGCGGTTTCCCAGCAAATGTGCTTGGCTCCTTCGGTATTTTGCTGATAGCATCGTGGGAGCTCGTTCCGTTAACTTCACTTGGAGCATTAAGAAGGAGCACCTGTGACCAGAATTAATCACAACTGATACTTCAGCCTAGCACTGGTATTAATCATACAGGCAGAGGAACATGCAGATCTATTCATAGCTCCAAAATCGTGCAAAGAGAACAGCAAAGAGCAAAGTGAAGCTCTGGGATGTGCTGGAAGAAGGGCTAATTCAGCCCCATCACTGGCACAGGTGTGCACCAACAGCACTGCTCGCCACCTCACGGCTCAGGCCATCTCTCATCACAGGACTCGGGGCTGTTCCCATTCCAGACTCCCTGGCCCATTCCCACCACCAGAAGCAGGAGCTTGCTGGCCCTCTGAAGAGGACAAGGAGATGGTGAGGCTCCTCAGTTGAGCGTCAGGAGGGTCAATGTCTCCTCTCACTCAGACACTGCGCTGGTGCAGCTGGGAGCCTGACCCCAATGTTTAGTACTTAAAAACAACCCCAAAAAGCTGTAGGCATCAACCAGTCAACCCTGGAGCAATGACTTTACAAACCCACTCTTGTCAGTGTTTTTGTGCACATGATTTCTTATATTTTAAGTAAAAAAAGAGCTAAACCGGCCCACTTCCCTTTGTGAATTCCCCTCAAGACTTCCAAGAATACACCCTCTTGGAAGGACACAAGAAAATGGAGAAGAGGGTCCTTGTTCACATAAGAGTGTGTAGCTGCAGCAGCCCCAGGGATGGCTACGGATCTAGCCCAGCCCAACATCACTGCCCTGAGTAGGACCATGTTCAGAGCAATAGCACAGCCTGGGAATTCAGCTCCCAAACTCCAACAAGGTAGCTGGTGCTTTTCAGGGATTTATTATTTTGACAGACTTGACGTAGGGTTTTGTCGTTTTGTTTTTAGAGGATTCCAAGATTTTTTTCCTCCCCAAAGGACAAACAATTTTTGGTTAAGCCCTTATTTACAAGTCACAAACCCATGTTATAAAGAAACTGCTTTCTCTAATGGGAGCCATTCTTACAGGTAGAACATTCAACCAGGTTGGGAAAAGGTTCAGCTGCCAGTGCTGAAAGGTTCCCCACAGTGCTGCCAGCAGGCTGGTTACCTGCGAAGTCTTTCACATTGACATCTGCACCCTCGATTATGAGCTCCTTGATGCGCCGGGCATCTCCTCGGATGGCAGCTCGATGCAGCCGAGTCTCTCCTCGCTCGTTTCTCTTATTTACTTTATCTTTGGTTTTGGAGGCAGAGTTAGGAGTTCCCTTCTGACAAACTGTAGACTGAGAGGGATGCTTTGGTGTTGTGTCAACTGCATGGAGAAAAGAAACAAGAGTAAAGAACTACTATTCAAAGGAAGCCTAAAAATCCCTTAGAGGGAGCTCTTGCAACGCGTTTCACCTTGCCTCTCCCTAAAACGCTCACCATAAGGCACGAGAGGCAACTGCACCTCTGAAGTCGCTGTGAAGACAGAGGAAAGCCTGTGTATGCATAATGCAGATATTAATTGCAGGCTGCCAAAGCCCACTGGAGAGAACTGCAGTCCTTGCAAAGACTGTAGGCAATCCCAGGATTTGGAAGCAGATAATGCAGCTCCTTACCCTAAAACCTCATTTCCTAAGGGAAGCTGCCTTTAACAAGTGAGGTCTGACAGCTTTGGGAGGAGACTGCACATTTCCTGAGAGAACATCTGAATGCTCTGAAGACTACGCAGCTTTTCTGCCCCCTCTTTTCCTCACCCCAAATAACAGCAACACAAGCAGCTAGATCCGTGTTAAGAAGAAACAAAATACGTGGCTAGAGCTGCAACATCTGTGTGTAGGGTGCAGATGTGCTCATACAGAGAGCACAGTGCCTCTAAAAACCCTGGGGGGTCATGTATGCAGCAGATAAAAATGACTAAAATACAAAATCCATGGTAAACACGTTCCAGCTGCTCCACATCTCACGTTACAGTTGCAGTGGTTACACATCTTATCCCTCTCTGCAGGAAGAAACCTTAAAAAACCCACAGAGGAAGATATTCACAATGTTCCTTTACTGAGTTAGCCCCAGAGCCATTGGAAAACGTGAAGCTCTAACACGAAGGAGCTCCTGTGGAACCGAAGCTGCAGTTAAGCAGCCAGGGCAGGCTCAGTGGTGGCTTGGATTTGGCCCACAGGACGTCTGCTACTGCCTTATGCTCAAGAAGGAAGGGCAGCAGCAGCCACATGTGAGCCTATCTATGGCAGTGCCTGCAGTGGGAGTAGGTGTCCTGCTGCCCTGCTCCTGCATCACACCTTGTGCACTATGAGCAGGGAGACCTCATGGAGCATCCTCAGGGATGAGCTGCCAGGGGGGTGCAGCTCACCCCTGCTGCCTTCAAGGAGCTCCCTTAACCACACTGAGCAAACCCACCCTCTGGACCTTACCTGGGCTGTTTGCAGACTCTTCTGCTGTCATCTGCATAAGGAGAGCAACTTGCTGGCGCTCGGACAGTGGATATCCTGCCCGGATCCCCGAAAGGCCCATTCCGAAGAGCAAGCCAGGTTTTCTGGTGGCAGGTTCCTTTTTAATTCTCTTCCGTTCAGGACCCTGCTTTTCTGTGGAGACACAGAAACACAAGCTGTGAATGCTGCTGGAACTCAAAGCCATGTTTGCTTCTGAGCGGTGCTAACAGCTCTTCAATCCATTTCTGTAACTCACAAATAGAAAAGCCTGTGGAGAAGGATGCATCCCTGCAGTGGGAGCACCAGCACCCAGGGCAGCTGGGACACACACTGATCCTGCTGCCCACCAGCTCTTCTGACAGCATCTCCCAGTATAGGCTTCTACCAGTTCTCCCCCCACCATCAAAGAACAGCACAAGAGGGAGGAAGCAGGTCCTTTGTGGTCTGTACCTCCCATCTTGCTTCTAGGAGCCTCCATTTCATGCCATGGTGCTTTGAGGAGCGTACGCAGCCTTACACCACCACAGCACGGACTGAACTGGAGGCATCTAAAAGCATTAACAAAAAGTGCTAACAAGACACAGGCTGACAGCTTGGAAACGTTACCATCTCATCCCCTCATTATCATCAAAAGGGTGCACTGCCCCTGGGAGTACCAGGCTGGTCCTCTCCTCCCTAGTGCAGAGCACACACCTGCAGGTCAGGCAGATGACTTCTTAGCCATATATATTCCTGCATCCCTCTTAAGAAAATCCCGAACAGGAGGGCAGGAAGAAACTCCTGTGCCTGGCTTGTCATCCCCCAAATCCCAGCCTGACCCTCAGTCTCCTAAATCACACAGCTACAAAGGCAGCTCCCACCGATGGGCTGAGCGTGGCCTCCTCTGAAGTTGGAATTTGCTGTTGGAATGCCATATGCACAGCAATGAGACAAACCCCAGCTTCACCCTGCACCTCCAGCCTTGCTCTCAGGGAGCCACGCAGCAGCAGCCTGCTGCAAGCTGGTGAGAAGTGGACCCTGCACTGTGCAACTTGCTGCGTTCCTCCCCGTGCCCAGCTCAGGCATCCAACCTCTGTGAGAAGCCTGATACTAATACAGCCTTGTCTTAAGTATTTTCCAGTCTTCTTTTCTCAAGTATTGATCCTTTTCCCATTCAAGGAGAGTCAGCAGCTCTTCCTCTGTGCTTCTGGTTTGTTTGCTTGCTTTGTTGATGCTGTCTGGTGAAAGCACAAGTTCTGCTGCATCCTCCTCTTCAGTGGGTCCACAGAGCCACAGCCATGCCAGAGCCACAGAATCATCACCCTCACAGGGAAGAGCTTCTGCCTAAGAGCTCATCTCAGTCTCCCCGCTGGCAAGTTAAAGCCGTTCCCCTTGTCCTGCCCCTAAAGGCCCTTGTCCAAAGCCCCTCTCCAGGCTTCCTGTGAGTCCTGCTGAAGGGATGCAGTCAGCAAACAAAGTTTCAAGGTGCCACTTCAAGAAAGAAAAATGAAGTTTTCTTTCAAGAAGCCAGCCAAGCAAGAGACAGAATTATCTGCAGAGCAGCACGGCAATTCCTTGTCAGCAGCCAAGCTGCATCCCTCCTACTAGGCAACTGTCCTAAACCCACAAAGAAGCATAAGGAAGATACGGTGCATGCAAGTGGAAAATCCAAACTTTGATCACGTCTATTTCTGAGCACTGATACAGTTTGTTTAGAGCCAGCTGACTGCAGGGCTGGTACCAACATTCTGAGCAGACACAGCTACAGACGTTATCAAACCCAGGTGAGTGGCAGCTTGTCCTCACATCACACACTCAAACACCAGCTTGAGTCAAGGCTGGCTTGATGCTGCTCAAGAAACCTGAGCAGTAGAACACCTCACTGCATCCTTGATGTAATGAAGACTGCAGAGACAAGCTGTTCAACCCTGCTAAACAGGGATATAAACAGGGACTCTGTTCTCCAACTGACCACCCGTGCTTTTCAACAGAACAAATCCTGCCTGTGACTTTGAAGCACGAAGTAAACACCTTTTTAATGAAAAGGAGTTTTGCACAGCCACCAGCCCCCAGCTCACAGAGTCCCAGACTGGTTTGTGTTGGAAGGGACCTTAAAGCTCTTCCAGCTCCAACCCCTGCCACGGGCAGGGGCCCCTTCCACTGGAGCAGCTTGCTCCAAGCCCCTGTGTCCAACCTGGCCTTGAGCACTGCCAGGGATGGGGCAGCCACAGCTTCTCTGGGCACCCTGTGCCAGCGCCTCAGCACCCTCACAGGGAAGGAATCTTTACTGTCCGCCCCAGCAGGGATGGGCACTCGCCAGGATGCTGCCAGGAGACAGGCACTGAGAGGTTATTATCACAGCAAGCCTGTAAGTACCTGCTCTCCTCAAAGAGGAACACTGTGACCTGGAGCACTTTCACATGGGCTGATTACACTGCTGATATGGTACACTGAGTCCTCCAGCGAGGCAGGATAGGCATAGGATCTCTTCTACTCAAATGTTAGACTCTAAACACTCTGATTATTTTAAGGTATTCTGAAAACCCTAGAAAGCATTAGAGGAATAATACACGTAGGTCTGTGAACAAGTAAATGTCTGATAATGCCCCTCAAGAAACTGGGCTTTGACTGCCAGCAGCCAGGGAGAGGAAACCCCACCATGTAACCACCCAGCACCCTGAAACTGGTAGTCAAATGTATGGGGGAGATGTAGAACTCCAAGAGGATATGCAGTGGAACACACAGATGCAAGCTTTATGGATTAGCTGCATCCAGTCTCTTCCCTACCACGAGCCCTGTGCCAAGGCAGGGTCTGGCAGCCTGCACCCTACAGCCCAGCCCTGCTTATCCGGTCGTATTTGTTGTTTTGAGAAATCCATTGCGGTCTCTGGCACATGGCCACCAGCAGGACAGAGCCTGCTTTGCCTCCACACAAAGTCCAGCAGGTCAGGAGAAACTGTGATGGATGGGTTTGAACTCACTCAGTGGACTTTGCACCAAAGCACAGGTTTCCTCATTCAAACTGCCAGTGGAGTAAAAGTCTCTGGCATTCGAGAGCAGCAATGTGTGGGGTCATCTCCACTGCTCCAGCTCAACTCATGCCACTTGCATCTCCTGCACACCCCTGGCCATCATTTAGCAAGCAGATCCAAAACTCTTGCACCAAAGTGCCACCCTCTGCTGCTCTCCCTCTGCAAAGATCTGGCCCAGAGCAAATGATTTCCATTGTCCCCTGCACCTGGGATCCTGTCCATTTAAGAAATGGTAACTCCATACCAGGCAATTTCTCTAACCAGACAGCACAGGTCACCCTTCTTCAAGTAGAAGCCCTGGAAAGACATCGGTGCACTGAATGAGAATACTGGTCTGCTTCTCCAAAGCCACATTTCAGTCACCCTGGCAGCTGTAACACAGCTGTAAGATGAAATCAGACCACTTGAAAGCGGAGAGTATTTTAATGGTTTAAAATAAAATCAAACTCGATGAGCTTATGGTAAGAAAACAACTGAGCCCAGGCAGTTCCAGGAGCCGAGCAGCCAGTCAAGCCAGGCATACCCACCCGAGCACAGGGATACCTCATCTGCACAGGCTGCTCCTCGCTAGGCTCCAGAGCTCCTGCTTGTTAAATGCTGCTCAGCCAGGCCCAGCTTACCCACACACCTCAGCTCAGCTCAACAGGCAGCTCCTGGTCGCATCCTGCCTTGTCACGGAGCACAAGGATGCTCAAGGAGGGTCACACCTTGGCTGGTGCCACCAGGAAGGGGCTTTGAAGTAAGGGCAATGCACAGCAGTTGTATGTGGTAGAGGGCTGCTCTGCGTGTGTGGAGGGAGCCACCGTTAGAATGGGAATGTTTTCGTTTCACTATTACTGGGCTGCTGCAGGCTGTCAGCATGAGCCTGTGATTTGCAAGAATTGATTACCGAGTTCACTCGAAACCCCCTTAAACTTCTATTAATCCTGCAGTTGCAGAACGTCCTCCTCCACAGAACATTTAACATTAAAAACCAGGTGATCAACAAGATATAAAACAAATGGGAAGCGACCAGCTCCCCCTGGCTATGGTGAGGCAGCCAAGGACTTGGGATTGTGTGTGTTTCCCCCTGGGAAGGCGGCATCACCTAGCGCTGCACAGGATCACATCTAGTCCTGCGTGACCACGGTTTCACACCTCAGTGTCTCCTCCTGTCCAGCACGAAAGGGATTCCTCCCTCTGGTTCTGGGGCCATGGGGCTGCAAACGTGTTTTATTTCAATTCAGAAGACTTTACCCAGAAACTGATTTTCAGCAGATTTTAAAGGGCACCTGCACAAAGGTCTCTGCTCAACGCTTCAGGTGCCACTGGCTCCTGTGAGCTGCTCCTTCTCCTCTGTTAAATGCTTCTAACACCTTGCAGCAATGTGGAGCAAATTAACAGGAATGCTCACAATAGGTAAAAGAACACCTCAGCAATCAGGAATAAAGGTTATCTTACACTAAAATCCCTTCAGCAGGCTGTATGCATGCCAGTCTTTGGGTGTAAACACAAAAACCAGAGGCACAAGGGGGTGTGCAGGCAAGGAGTTATCTCAGTGCCCATCTCCAGAGATGGTGGCTGGACCAGGCACACTGATCCTAACGGGAAGGAAGATGACAGCAGCCCAGCGATGCGCTGTGCACCTCCACTCAGCTGTTTTTAAAGTAGCTCTTTTGCTGCTTGCTTCAGCCCTCTGCAAACCTCCAGAGCAAAGCCTCAGCCTGGCGCTGCGGTGGTTTAATTTGGGGATCCTGCTTGGCTCTTCCCTCACGCTGACGCTGGCAGGAACCGCATGCACAGGCTTAAAGGGGAAAAAGCAGGATCTGGGCAGAGTTGCGGCTGCCCAGCACAGCCGGGAGCTGCTGCTCCTTCCTTTCATCACACTAAACCCAGGAGGCTTGTGAAAGGCGGGACAGCAGCAGGTTCACAGGACAAAGAGGTTTGAGCATTAGCCCCGCAGGTGGTTCTTGCGCCCAAATTAGAGTGCAGGTCATGCAACGCTCATGCTGCTGCAATGGGCACTAAATCCAGAGCTGCTGGAAGCCCATCAGCAGCTCTGCGGAGGTCCCAGGGCACAGAGGTATTCAGGGCTGTTGGGCTGGCTCTAGCAGGCCCGAGCCAAAATGGGAGAGAGGAGAGAGGCAGGGAAGGACAGAGAAAAGGGTGGTGATGGAAAAATCTGTCTCGAACAGGCACTGTGAGATGCTGGCAGGTTGTGGGGACGAGAGCTCCAACCCTGAGCTGTGGCTGAGCCGCTCGGCTCCTCACTCCCCACGAGCACATCGTACCCTGTAATGCAAAAAGCATCTGTTTAAGCTGTTCCAACATGACAACGCACGCATGTAAGGTGGTACCCTGAGGAAAAATACCGTTTCCAAACCAACCAGCTCACGCTGAACATCTCAGCGTCGCACAGAGGAACTGGCTGTTGGCTTGCCAGTGAGTGGGGATTTAAAACAGTTTATTTGCCGAGCAAGCACACAAACAAAAGATCAATGAGAATAAATTAGACCGGCACAGACAGCAACAGAGACTGCATTGCACCCCCGAGAGACTGCACAAGCCTCTGTTTTCCCCATCCCCAGCCTAGCATGCGTAAGAGTGACTCATTTTTACTGCAGAAGTTGTAGGGCATAAAACATTTTGGAGCATGTCAGCTCAAACCAGGAGAAAAGCAGGTTTAACCTGAGCACAAGCAGCCTGGAGCTCACAGGGCATCTGCAGACATGGACCAACGCGTGCTGAACAAGGCTGATCATGAGCCAAAAGGTTTATAGCACACGATACAGCCACGTCAAGAGGCTCCGCGGGCATCCCCAGAATTTAAGGACAAGTGTACAGGATGGTGCTGAGTGGAAGGCTTCAGCGCTGCAGGAACATGACGGTGGTGAGAAATGGGAACAGTGGAAACAGCACAATGGCATGGGCAGATAAACAAGACAAGGGCAGTGGAGAGCAGGACAAAAGCAAGGCAGTGAGGGAGAAGGAGGAACGGGGATGGCATGGCTGCATGGAGACCACCAAAAAGCAGAGGAAGGCAGCACTGGGGCTGGAGAGCTGCACCTGAGGACCAGGGGAGGCTCTGCACCAGGAGGGCACGGACATGCTGCAGAGCCTGCAATACACACAGGCTAGGGGGGCACAGATGGGAGATGATGTCTGGCTCATCAGCCAAGTGAAAGCAGGTGCCAAAAGGAAACCAAAGAGGAAAATGAGAGGAAAAGCTATAGCAGGGTCTGCTTCCACAGAACGGCAAAGAAGGCACCTGAGCCTCTCCTATACAGCAGTGAGCTGCTTTCTAATTTGAACGATGGAGATGGACCAGAGCCAGAGCCTGATCCTGCACAGCTAAGCTGAAAGGACGGTGAAGACATTGGCTCCAACACTCAGAAGCGGAGAAGAAGTGTCAGCAAGGGGAACAAGCCCATTTATAACCACATCAGGTCACTGTGTGTGGGACTGAGACCCATCAGCCTGGGGGCAGACAACCCACAGGCTGGACCCCAGTGTTTGCAGTACCTTTAAAGGCATCATTCTGCTAGAGAGATTCAATGCTGTGTGATCCAAATACAGGCATTCTCCCTCCATTTGCAGGACAGACAATACCATCTATGCATGTAAACATGTAAACATCTCTTCTCACCAGAGCAGCCACTGGCTAACAAACTGCTGCATGAGGAATCAAGGGGCTGATACCAGAAATAAATCTCCATGTTAAGCATGAATAATTCTGAGACCCCAGTTTTCAGGTCCAAACCTTTTCATTTCCCACAAAACAGAGGGAGATGAAGAAGGGCGGATGGGGATGAAGGCTCCTGACATTCCTCCCCTCCTGGGAGCCAGGGGTAGGACACTCTGCAGACAGAGCTGATAAAAGCTCTTGTATGAAGCAAAAAGCCATCATTGATAGATTTTTGGTTCACAGAGACACAGCACACTGCAACCTCTCACTCTGCATGTTAAGGAGGTGACGAAGGGGGGAGGAGGGAGATTTATGGCAGCTCCCATCATAAAACGACCTGCTTTTTCCACACAGCACTTCCCAGATGGCTGATGCACACGGGGAGTTTCTAAGGGTGATCTGAAGGCTGGTGTTTGCCAGTCTATCCACACTGTACTGGCATTATGGAGCCCAGCTAGAAACGGAGAAGCTCTGACATTCACTCTCTCCCTGGTTGCTAGGTGAGAACAGTTTCTTGACTATTTTAGTAAAAGGACTGAAATTATACAACCAAAGAAAGACCCAATGCAGCAGAGCCCATTAGAGCCCTCCAGCTGCACACAGCCGAGCGCAGCCAGCGACGGAAAACGCGCACAAATAAGAGTTTCGGAGGCAGATGCATTTTTTAATAAGCCAGCAATTTGCTTCTCACGGATTCCCTCGCCAGGCTCCCAACTTGTGACTAACGAGCCCAATCCCATGCAGGGGCACTCAAGCCCCTCTCAGGCATTAGGCAACCCAAGAGCCGGCTCCGGGAGAGGACCAGGGTTTGGGTCATCTGATTCATCAGGCATTTTCTAACCTAGCAATTAGCATCACGTAACACACTCAGGGGATTATCATGAAGGAGGCTGCAAAGCAGCATGAGTTTTAAACTTGGAGGACAGCTTCTGTTGACCATCCTCACGCTAACCCTGGTCCCCTAGCAGTATACAAGCCCTTGGGCTCAGCCCTGGGCAGTCCTCTACAGCCATGGAAAGGCATGAGTGCACTTACCAGCTCGCAGGGCTGGCTGGGGTTTTGTCTCTCCCTTCTTCCCCCAAAAGCAAAACCATTCTGTGCCAAAGTGGGGCCTCAAGGCAAGCGCTCAGGTGCTCTGCAGAGGGGCAAGGGCATCTCTGGGGTTTACGGCTGCTTACTAAAGAAATATATTATATAGGGGCGACTGCAACACAAACCTCACAAACCTGCTGTCCGGCTGCGAATGGACCTCAGGGTGGGAGCAAGGAAGCTGCCAGGACATCTCAGGTCAGAGAGGAGCTGGATGGATGGACATAGCTGCGGTGTCACCAACACCCCCCAAAACACCAGCAGAGCTTTATGGGTAGCTGGGAGGAATAGCAAGACAGAGCAAGGGGTTGGGGGAGGCAGGAGGGCTGGGGACATCAAGTAGTTCCACCAGCTTCTTACTCTCAGCTTACACCTACTTTATTATTCAAGAACTTAGAAGCACAACATTTCCTTTCTTTCTTTCATCAAAGCAAGAGGCAGAAACAGCTTAAAGACTTCTACATTTCAGCTGTAGGCCTCTCAGGCCATGTTTTCCATTCCCCCTCATCCAATCTAGCCATCTCTCCCCGCCTCCCCAGGCTGAGATGACCATCAAATGCCACGAGACCACAACAGATGCAGATGACGCTGTTGTTATTTCGGTCGGCACGGGAAGCTGCTGCTCTCCATCTCCAGAGTAGGAGCCTCCTCCTGCTCTGTGCCCTGCACCACGGCAGGTCCCCCACCTCCGCTGGCCCCAGCACGGCATCAGCATCGCTGCCAGCACAGCCTGCGTGACATTTGGTTCAACTCAAACAATTAGGGCAACAACAACATCAAGTGATGCTGAGAAATCCCATGACCTGAAGCCATAATGCTGCTAAACCACACACTGATCACCCTTCCTTCCTAGCCAGAGACTGAAGCAGCAACGCTCAGGTGGCACAGGGAGAACCAGGCTCCTGCTTGGCCATGAGCCACTGCTGGGCTGATGGAGGAAGAGGCAGCCCAACATTACTGCAGGACCTGAGGGCTCCAGCTTTCAGATTATCACCCATGGGATTTAAAGGGCATCTAACCCACCACAGATCCCCATCTGCAGCACTTCCAGAGGCACTCAAACCCCTCCTGCCTCCCCCCTGTTCCCTCCTCAGGGGACTTTAGGTCTGCAAAACACTCAAGAGCTGCCAGAGACATTGAAGTCTCCATGACAAAACACTTCAAAATGAGGATTTCTCTTGTGTTTGGGGAACTTCATACAAGTGAAGTGTTTTTGGTTGTGGACCAGGAGAGGGCCGGGTACCCCATCTGCTGCTCTCACTGACCAATAGCAGCAGACACTTCACTAGCTCTGCATGGCCACAGCTGTGAGAAGGAGCACAGGATGGCTCCAGGGCCCCATTTTAAAGAGGACATTTATTTAAGCCTGCATGCTATTTGGCAATGGCAGGATTTGTACATGACCTGGACTAAACTAAGCTTCTCTTTTACATGCACTGATTTGTCACCAAGCCCACATAAAACCAATCCTCAAGATTTCACTCAAGCCTGAGGAGGAGCAGCAGTAGAACCTGAAGAGTTGGGAGGCACAAAAAATACAGCAGCAACCCTGCGAAGGGAAAATAAAACTCCAGTGTATTCCTCACTTCTCCCAAGCGAGTCCTCGGAGGAGACAGACCTTCTGCATCCAAGGGGGTAACAGGAACCAAGCTGGTCCACTCCTGTGGACCTGCAGTTGTGACCAAGCCTTGCTCCCAGGGAGAGCTCTCAGAGGCCAAAATTAACTCACAGTGCTCACAGATTTGTATTAAGTCCTAACTCTCCCCGGTGATGATGATGATGACTAAAGGTCTGGAAATCAGAGCTCAACCTCGAGCCAAGGGACTCAGGTGACAGCCAGCCTGATGTCCAGCTAAAGAAACTGCAGGACGAGTGGGTATCATGGTTTTTACACTCCAGACTGTGCATTTCACAGCTGACCTTCGAGCAGCATTACCCGACCGGGTGTACATGACATGGGGCAGTCAGAAACCTGCTCATGTGAAGCCGTGGGGCTGCAGGGAGGTGCGGAGCGCCCGGCCCCACGCCGCAGTCTGGTGCCGTTGAGTCAGCCCTGTGAGTCAGCCGTGGCTCAGCACTGCTGGCACCAGTGCCCCAGGAGCACAGAGGAGGAGCATCTCTGTGCCAGCCACCCCAGCGCACCTCTCCTGCATCTCCCTGCATGTGTATTCCCAGCAGCATGGTCCCCTTCTCCCTGCCGTGGCCTGCAGGATGCTTCTTAACATCACCATGAAATGCCTAACCTGCTTTCAGCGCAGGACACAAGCGAGAAGCTGCACCAAGCCTCAGAAGCTGCCGAAATTGCTGGGAAAGAAGCTGGATGTACTCGTTTGGAAGCTGCCAGGCAGCACGTAGGCTCTCAGCAACGTCTGGAGATGTGGGGAGATGCCACAAGAGTGAGAGGAGAAGGAAGGAGGAGAAGTCTCAGGCAGAGAGATGCTGCTCCCACAGTACTGGATCTGTAACACGCACGGTCTGCAGGCTCACGGCTTTGCGCCTATTTTTTCTCCTAAAGACAGTTTATTCCGTTAACTTTAAGGAACCCAAAAGCCAGAATTGTTGCTCTAGAAACGATTTTGAAGGAAACAACTTTAAAAGCTTTAGCACTGAACATACTGCACCCAAACCACCCCCTTTAAACCAGTGCTGGGCTCCTGGAGCCCATCTCCCGCAAGGGAACAAACCCTGAGCAGTGCTGGGAGCTGGCTCAGCATCAGGGCGCAGCGAAGGCACGCTGGCTGGGGGCAGGCTGCTGCAAGCAACACCAGATCAAGAATGAAATCGCTTACTTGTTCGCTTTCTGAACACCTCAGCACTCTGCCAGCAGCGCATGCTCCTCAGCCAGCTCGGTGAGTGGGCTGCAAGAGCAGCGCTGAAGGAAGGAGGGCAGGTTGAGCTGCCCTACTGCAGCATGAGCTGGGACAAACCTCTGCCCTCAAACACTCACCTCTGCCTGGGTGCAGCTGGAAAAGCCATCCCAGTGATGGGAGGCACTGGTGCTCAGGGTAAGTACTACGAGCACACAAGGGATGGAGGTTAATGTTTGCAACCTGATGGCAAGGGGACAGTGCCATCTGTGCACCAAGGTGGCAAACACAGGCCATGAGGCATGTGGGCTCATTCCAGCTATCCCAGCACAGGCTGTCACATCACACTGGGCCAGGGTGGGCTTTGCTGTCCTTCCACAGCAAGGCAAACCCAGGACAGATGCTTTCTTGCACCACACAGAGTGCACGCACGTCAAAGCTGAGCCAGAGCTATTCAGGGACAGAAAAACAGGCAACAGATAGGCTGTGCTAAGGAAAATGAGTCACCGCAACAAACCAGGATGAGGATTCACTATTGTTTAAACATTTGAAGAGGGGAAAAAATAGGCCACTACAGGCAAGAAGAGCACTCTCCTAGCTCTCAGCTCCCACATCCTCACAGCCGAGTTCCACTTGGCTGCGGAATACCCCAGCAAAACTACCCTTACACACACAACAGCCTGTGTACAACAGCTTAACTGCGTTACATAAATCATCTAAGGTCAACCCCGCAACTGGAACGCCGATGTTGCAATCCTGCTTCTCCCAAGAGATGAAATCAAGGTTGAGGAAGAGACCAGGAAAAAGCAGCCTCCCCATCCTCATGTTCTGCCCAGGGAAGGAGCAGGGGCTGCAGGGTGGGTTTGCTGCAGCCCTTTTGTCTGAGACAAAAGCCCGTCCTCTGACAGCCACGCACGCTTGAGGAGGAGTGTGCGGTGTCAGACCCATGTTGTTAGATGAGCACACCGATCCCATGGGCATAGGGCAGCCCTCTGCACTGCAAACATGCCTCTACCTGCTCAACGAAAGCCATCCTTGCGCCAGGACAAGGAACACAGGGACCTGAAACACCCCACGGTTGCAGTTGGGTGGTGTAAGAGGAGAGCAAGGTGCCAGCAAGTAGCTTCCCATCTCAAGCATCTGATTCCTGGAGTAAAGGATCTCAGAGAAGAGGAACAGGCTCCTACCAAGTCTCGGTCTGACTGCATGTTTATCTGCAGCTCCCTGCTGCTATCTCCTCCCCAATGGCTGAGTCACTTCCTCTCCTCATCTCCACCAAACAGGTTGCTAGAGCCTCGCCTACACCTTCACAGCGTCTGTGGAGCCCAGTTTGTCTTTAAATGTGTCTTTGAGCACCATGACCACCTCTGACTGTCCTGTGTGCAGGTGGGAGCTGCGCTGCTGCCCCTCGGCTCGGCTCTGATGCTCGCATACCCGCTTCCCCAGGAAGAACAAGCTCTGAAGAGGAAGAGGAAGACAAGACCGAAGAGATAGAATCCCACTCCTGCTGAAAGCAGGGTCCGACGCAAAGTGGTGTATCACGGGCTGTGGTGATGCTCCTCTGCACCCTGCAGCAGCCGCAGCCTGTCCCCAGTTTTCTCCTCTGCTCCCCTACCCTGCTGCTCTCCTTTTAGTTTCATTTCCTTCTCGCTGTTGCCAGCAGAAAGATTTCCAACACCTCTGCAGCCAGAGACCAGAGCCCTCTTAACTGCTGGCAGTCATGGAAAGCACGCTGGTGGAGCCCTACCATGACATTTTAGCTGTCATGAGGGTCAGACAGCCCTGAAGCGAGTTTGGGCAACCAAGTACTGAACATGGCAGAAAAAGCCTTGACAAAGCAGAAGCTATGGTTCCAGCTAATCAGTTTTGCCTTGCCCTAGCCATCCTCCCTCCAAAGGTAAAACCCCTTGACATATTCAAGTGAGCCACTAGAGACGATGAATGTACTTGGGAACACAGGGCTCCGACAAGCACCACACTGCTTGGAGAGCAAGCAGGGATCACCTGTGTCAGGCTGTAACCCCCTCTGCTGCACAAGGGCAGGGGGCCACCCCTCCTCCCACCACTGCAAACCCAAACTGATTCATTCTCCAACGCTCTCCCATCCACATACCCCAAATGCAAACCCAACACTTCATCCCTGCCAAGGCCCATTGGTACGAGCTGTCCTCTAACAAATGAATTCATGTTTTGAGACTTTCTCACCCACAGGGAGCTCAGCAACTGTGAAAATTACCATTTGGCACATGGAAACCCACAGAAAAACCAGGCCAGCCTCAGGACACTGGGCTCTAACTGCTCTGGTGGCTCTGACCTGTTAAGATCTGCCCTCCAGACTTCTGAACCAGAGGAGACTGGTCAACAGCTCCAGTAGGCTGACATAGCACAGACCACCTCACATGCTCATAGCCCATTTTATACCATTGCACAGTTACTGAGCCTTACCTGACCAGAAGTATTTCCAAATGCAGATTTCCTAGAAACTTCCAGAGAGAACCTATGCCAACCTCTGCCCATAAAGCCACAGCTAAGCCCCTTACAACCAAACAGCATTATCTGCTTCATGTCTAAGCTTTGCTACAGCTCTTCCCAACTGCTTACCAATCACACAGCCCGGTCACCATCTCTGTAAACACACAGGGCCATGGTGGGCAAGAGCCATGTATACCAGCCACTCGTCTCCCATGACGTGACCTACCTAACCATGACACAGCCAGGCTGAAACACCCATAGCAGCACCAGTGCTTCCCAGAAACAAGGCATGTGTTGAGGATGCAGACATGCTGCATCCACCAAAGCAACCTTGGCAGCGGGTTGAACAGGGGCAGACAGGTGACCTTAATGACTTCAGGGTCCCAAGGACCACTTGTACCAACCCCAAAGAGCTGATCTAACCACTCCAACAGGCCCAGACGGCCACATCACTAAGTCACACCTACAGCTCACCATTACAGCCTCTAGACAGATTTACACACGTCTGACAATGCCTGTGCACACACCAACTGGAAATAATTGTTCAGTTTAAAGCCCCAAAACAACAAAACATGTCTGGAGAGGATACAGATGTATTTACACAGACATACACGCATACCTCAGGTTTACTTGAGGCAGATGCATGCAAGTTCATGTTTTTACTACTTGTTTTTCTTTCAAAGAGTACTCATGTTTATCCTCTGATTTATCCTCTAAATTCTTATTAGCAGGCCCAGCACTGTTCCTTAGCTTGTCTAAGCTACAGTTCATGAACTGGACTACTTAGAAATAGAATGGGCCCCTAGCCAGAAGAAGAAGTGCCTCCCCACAAAGCATTCTCTTGCTCCAGTTAAACACTGGATACTGTGTGTTCCCCCCAGCCCAAACATCCACATTTTGAGGGTGGACTATGTAATTTCTGTACCTGTGTCTGAGTCTTTTTGATCTCCATTTGTTCCAACAGTGAAAGGCAACTTCCGTTTGGTCGTTCGCTCCTTCACCTCTTTGCCGCCATCGCTCCGGTCCAACTTCGGAGTCTTGGTGAGAGAAACTTTATCTTTATCCTACAAAGAGAAGGGACCGGATTAGCAAGAGCCTTCCCCAGACTGTGTTCACCTAAACCCCCCAATGTCCTACACCAGCCTCATGCAGCACTTGTCCTTCCCTTTTCACCTTGGGTTTCCAGCATCTGGGTTTAACATCCTGCTAAAATCAGCATCCACCAAGCTAAGAACCAAACCAGAGAAGAGCAAAGCCAAACAAGGTTGCTGCATGGTGCCAAAACTGCAACCAATTTATGTGAAAACAGAGCAGATGCTGTGTGTGAAGCTGCGAGCACAGGGGGAAGGCAGGCTGGGGTGCGGGAGCCCAAGGATTCCCAACACAACCACCCTCATCACTTGGGAAGGGTTTCCTGATCCCCAGCACACAGAGCACGTCTGTGGGATGCACAAAAAAACAGCACTAAAGCCCTTGGCTCCAAGTGGAGAGCTGATGGCTTCTCCTTGGGACCTGAGGTATTTCTAGTACAAGAACGTGGCACTGCTACTTGAGCTTACATGGTAACATGTTATTCCAGAGAATATTCAGGCAGATGGTAACTCTGCAAACATCACTGACTGTCACAGGACCAGCACTGCAGCCAAATGCACTGCACAGGAAGGGTAATGACTTCATATCAGTACAGAATCCCAGACTGGTTTGGGTTGGAAAGGACCTTAAAGCTCCTCCAGCTCCAACCCCTGCCACGGGCAGGGACCCCTTCCACTGGAGCAGCTTGCTCCAAGCCCCTGTGTCCAACCTGGCCTTGAGCACTGCCAGGGATGGGGCAGCCACAGCTTCTCTGGGCACCCTGTGCCAGCGCCTCAGCACCCTCCCAGGGAAGAGCTTCTGCCTAAGAGCTCAGCTCAGTCTCCCCTCGGGCAGGTTCAAGCCATTCCCCTTGGCCTGTCCCTACAGGCCCTTGTCCCAAGCCCCTCTCCAGGTTTCTTGCAGCCCCTTTAGGCACTGGAGCTGCTCTAAAGTCCCCCAGGAGCCTTCATACGAGAAGCAGTATTATTGTAAGCAAGTGCTCCTGGATGAAACACTGTGCCACTGCTCTAACAACAAGGCCAGAACAAGCAGCTTTGTGACAGATCTGATTTCAATAACCCAGCAAAACCTGGACCCTGAGCTCTAGCTACGAAGTTAAATTAAAGACTCTCGATTCAGTAAATCACGCGAGACCATCGCTGGAAACTCAGACAAGCAAATCTAACAGAAATTCCCTTGTTGAGAGCAGCCTGGTCACGCTGTCTGCATCAGGCTCAGCACCCTGGCAGGTGCCTCCTGTGCCAGCAGTCACAAGACTGCGGCGTCACAGTGTACGTTGCTCCTTCCTCTTCCAAAGTTTCTGTCTGGCAACCAGACTTCACCCCCAGATTAGAGAGAAACCCTCTACTGGGATAGAGAGGTTGTGTCTGCACCCTCCTCGTGATGGGCAGTGTGACAACCCCATGTCTGCACACCCAGCACTCGGCCCCTCGCACCAGTCAAGGCTAAGAAAATGGGCTGGGGAATCCCTTTTTTGGTAAAGCAAGCTAAACAAACCTGTCTGACAGGGGCTGGTGGGAGCCAAGGCATGTTTAGAGCCCAAGAAGGGCAGCCCTGCTCCAGAGCAGCCCTTCCTCGGCACAGGAGGCAGCAGAGCAATGGGAGAGTCAGCACAGCCAAAATAAACACTCCAGCATTTCACTTAAACACTCTGGATTTAAATGCTTTTGTCTTTTTTTTTCTGATGTGAACAGAAATAGTTTGCCATAACAAATAATGCTGTTTCTATTGCCAGCTGCAGTTTGGAGCAGCTGAGAGGTGGGAGGCAGGCCAGGGACCACGGATCACCTCCCAGGTCCATCTGGTTGCAAGCAGGGATGTGGGTCTGTCTTTTCCCTCCCCAGTTTAATGCAAGCTCCAACAGCAACACTACACTTGAACCCCACTAACACTGCACCAGTGCTGAGACCATGCTGATGCCGGGTAAAGCATCATCGACTGCTGAGATGTGGCCCCATCACAAAACTCAACAGCACTTCAAGACAACATTCAGCCCTACAATTTTTACCCTTAAAAATCAGAGCCTCAGACACGAGAATGAAACCAGAGAGTACCACATGCATACCTCTTCCTCTGCTGCCTGTGCCTAAGGGTACACCTGCATCGGAGCTGCTCCACTATCACAGAGCCATGGGATGAAGAGGGACTTCATCCTGCTCTGGAAGTGCATTTGCACCTTTCAAAGCCATGTCCTGCAGCTCAGGTTCACCAGCACTGAGTGGTGGCAATCCTTGGTAAGAGACAACCCCAAAAGACTCCAAGTTGGATCAGCCACAGCTGATGCTTCAGAAGTGACATGTCCCTGCACTCATGGGCTGTACTGCAGTTTCCTCACCCACACCCTTACAGCAGGCTGCTCCACACAGTATTTCAGTAGCAGGATACTCCTTGCCTGCTCTCGCAGCAGTAGGGCACGACATGGCTGAGCCCCTGCGCCCTGCAGTGGGATTTCCTACACTCCCACCACTTCTCCCAGACACCAGTTTCATGTTGAGAACAAGAGGTTCATTGTGCTCCATGCAAAAAAAAAAAAACCCGTGATTTTTTCAGCGTTTTGCTACCTTAAAATACATTTCAACTGGACCAAACCCATCATATCATGTCCTGAGGCTTTTTTGCAGCCCAAAAAGCCCCACAAGCATCCCAGCTCCGGGCATCAGTTGGCAATGCTCCTGCTCCTGCACCCCACTTCAAAGCAAAGATGATGGGTGACAGCTTGTTTCAAACATACCTTCTCTAAAATTCCCTTAATCTTAGGATTTGGCTGTGTGGTGTGAAAGCCTGAACCTGCAGGCACAAGGGGCTGTATCTGCAAGCCAGGTTAGTCTCCTGCTGCATTAATGCCAGGTGGGATCTCAGCACTCCGGAATCAAGAAAAAAGCAGGACAGGTAAAAATGCAACTTATTGTACAAAATTACTGCAGTGTTGTCAAAAGCTCTGAGTTGGGGGAAAGAAAAAGTAGAGGAATTAGGCAAAAACCCTTTCCAGACCAGACACTGAGCCCAGCATGGAAGTGGGAATGGCTGCGTGGATCCCAGCGTCGGGCACGCTCGGGCAATGTTCTGTTTGCATTCATCCTAACGCTTAGAGCTGCTAATCCAGTAAGTTCAGCACAATTAAATACCAAGGAACGAAGGAAGCAGCAGCAGTCCCGGCACCACTTTGAAGATTAATTTGTACAGTAGCAGAAGGATAACCTTTTATACTAATTGGAGCAAGGAAGATCCAAACTTTGCTCCTCCATGGAAAGCAGCGACCTGCTGAAGACGCCTGGAGCTGTTGGTGAAACCACCACAGAGAAATTAAAGCAGCTTGGAGAGTCATATTCTTGACAGTAACATGTGTTTGTGTTGTCTTCCTTTAAGTTTTACTTCCCTAATTATTTCCAACTTTGTAATGAAGACTGTCATCCTTTTCTCGAGTAAAAGCTGGTTTCAGTTTTAGGTCTCCTCATGTTTGAAGTAAGCTCAAACTCATCTGAATCACATTTCACAAAAGGAACAAATCCAAATTAAACGATATTGCAGAGAAACTTGGATCAGCATCTGTGTGTGAGACAGGCTTGAGTCTTTCAACGGCTGGGACAGCTCTTGCCGAGGGTAAGAGGGACTCTGGTGAATGCGGGTGCTGTTGAGAGATCAGCAACAGAACCAAGTTCCCCTTTGTGGGTGTTAATAAAAGCTGCTTTGGCAAAGGAGATGGCAAACTGTGACTCCAGGAAAAAGTCCCCTGCTGTCATGTTATGTTCTTAGTAAGGTTTATTACGGGAAGAACTCAAACCGATAACAAACTGGACCCCACCAGCTGCCTGATGCGAGCTGCTGCGGTGACACTGACTTCTCTTTACAACAAAGATCTCTAAA
This sequence comes from Lathamus discolor, assembly GCF_037157495.1. Lineage (NCBI taxonomy): Eukaryota > Metazoa > Chordata > Aves > Psittaciformes > Psittacidae > Lathamus > Lathamus discolor. The sequence continues at coordinate 2,557,333 of NC_088909.1, read as the reverse complement.
TCAGCAGGAGAGAGACCCTGATATCAATCTTCTTGGGTCACTTATGACATACACGAATAAAACCCACTTTCCAGCCTCACAAAGAACTCCATCTAGACTAGCTTGCTGCCCCATTGCCGGTCTGCAGGGCAAACCCAAACATGTTTTTCTTTTTGATGCAAAATTGTACACTTAAACCCATGCAAAGAAATCTGTACTTCCAGTGGGAAGCTGAGCCAGTCCCTAGCTTGCTTTACAGGACAGACGATGCATCTGCAGCCTGCTCCTCCCCTCCATCCATCCATGCCCACACACAAGCCATGAACCCCCTGCCTATGACCGAGGGCTGTGCCAGAGCAGTGCCTACACTTCAATACTGAAAAAACCTGACTCACATCCCAGCTGCTTATGCAAAGACTTGTATCACCAGCACTGGAAATCCCCAAAGCCCTTTGTTCTCCAAAATGAGTTGAAAATATTTCAGTTTGCAATGCCAGTAAAAGGCACGCAGCAATGAACAAAACTAGCACCGGGAGCCTGGGAGGAGAAGGCCAGAAGGACCATGGGCTCCAATGCCTGTACCCCTGGGTGATGCTCCATGCAAAGCTAGCACACCAAACTCTTGCTGTGGGCAAAACAACCCACAACGTTGCTGCAAAAAGCAAATGCAAGAACAAGAGTTTCCCTGCACTAATACAGGCAGTAGTGTGTCATTCCATGACTAGACTCTGCCATGGGGGCAGAGAAGGGGCAGGAGAAGGGTCCTCAGCCTGCAGTACGAAAGGGGTTGGGCAGTGTTTTATTCAGAGAGCATGATGGACATGATAGGAACCAAACCCCAGCATTGCCTAAATCTGGGTCCTTTCTAGCCTTTCCAAACCCAGAGTACAACACATAGACATGCACTCAAAGTTCCAAGAAGGCTGAACTTACGTCTTTATCAATGCTGCAATAAAACACTTGAAGCTCAGAGACAACTGGAGCTGAAGCCCCATTCCTGCATGCCTCAGGTGCTAAGGCTGGCAAGAAATACAACTCAAAAGGACTATGGGCTGCTTATCTTCATGGAAACGCTGGCTCTGAAGTCACCGAGGGCTTTGCATGTTCTGTGCCCTGGGGAGTGGCTCTGTGCTGGACACACAGCCCAGCACTCATTTGGACAGTACAGGAAGGCCCTACCAGTCAGACAAGTTTCAGGAAGAACAGAGAAGTAACAACTGTGTTCCCTTTTCCGAAACTGGCAGAAGAGGGAGGATAAAGAGCAAAAAGCTGCTTTTAAACCTCTGTAAGCTCCTACAAGCAAACCCCAGGGTCAAGCACCATTCTGCTCAGCGTTCAGTTCAACCACTGCAGCAAAAACGCAATTCAGATGATGCAAGAGAGAGCATCTCCCCATAAAGAGACAAATCTTCCACCACAGCCCCTGCGCACGCCGTGTAACCACGCAGCGAGCGGTCCCAGGCACATCAGGAAATGGTTTTGACAACTGATATAATTCTTGCTGCGGTGCTCTGCTCTGCCTAACTCATGAGTAATCTGCTCCTGGTATGGGAATCCGTGGATCTACACCAGAAAGGAGAATTATTCATATATGGCATGCATATTTCTACAAAACCCTTCAGTCTGAACTCAACCGGAGCGGAGCGCCCGCCCTGGGCAGCCTCTGTGCAGCCATATAAGGCTGGCAAGGGCCCGGCCAGCCACCCTGCTGCCACTGCTAACCCCAGAAGAAACAGCTCCTCACTCAACAGCAGCGAAGCAGACACAGCATCTAACACTGTCACCATGGAGGGCAACAGAGACATGGTCTTCAAACCACTTTGCTCTCATGGCTGCGTTGGCACAAGCGACATCACACTAGTTAATGCATCCCTCCTACAGAAGGGCAGGAGCAGAGAGGAAGGAGGAGTTCTCTCTTGTGATTAGCTCTACAACAGAAAGGCAACAGCTCACATCCTCGCCCACAATGCACAAACCCTCCCGGAGAGCCTGGCTTTAGTGTGTTCAAGAGCAGAACTCATGTTTCCAGGACTGCTGAGCATCCTGCACTGCTGCTCACCTTCAGTGCTGAGCCTCAGAGCTCTAACATGTAAAGCCTGTGTGATGCTAAAATGACTGTTGGTATTATGGTCACACTGAAAGGAAACCACACAAGTGGCACTGCAGCTACTGCTGTGCCATGCTGTACCTGTGCACCACGGCTCCAGCTCTGCCGCAGCCACTCTGCCTTCCCTAGTGAGCCTCCATCAGCAAGCGTATGCCAAGTCCCAGGCTCAGGCCATTGGAAGTGTTGACAGAGGCAAGATAGATTAAAAGCAGCGGCTGGCTTGACAGGCAGGTACAACAGCTCTGGAAGGAGGAGATCTAATGACCGCGTGCTTTTACCCTGAGTCACTGCTCCAGCTCACACTTCAGAGTCAACCAGAAACAGGGCTATTTGCTGCACCATGTCCTTCGGCCACTTAGGCTGGATCTCAGCTCAGTCCCCAAAGGACAAGGGCGTGTGAGTTTCTCCTCCATTGAGAAGACCAGAATGAAGAGAGCAGAAAGGCTCTTCCCTGTCCTTACTCAATACCACTGGGTGCAGGTCTGCACTGATGCCTCTGAGTGGGAAGCATAAAATTATTTGTGTCCTACTTATTTAGCCAGCGGGAGACAACTCCAGCTCCCGGCGTCCCCAGCGCCTCTCAACAAACCTGCTCTGTAAATAACATGCAGCCTCTAAGCTGCTGCGAGTGGATGAAATAAAATGGGAGTTGATTCATATTATAACTCAACGTCTCCCTGCTGAAGCACCTGCACCAACATAAAGCTTCTTACCCAGCGCAGTTAAAACCCTCTATTTACATATCCTACGCTGCTGGGCTGCCTCATTTGCCAGGGTAAATGCTGGTATCTCCCCGACACAACAGGGCAGCTGCTTCATCTCCAACATCCCTGCTCTCAGTTTTTGCCCAGCTCCTGGAAGCCCCATGCTGTGCCACAGCAAAGTGCATGTGCCAAGAGCAGGAGCGCTGGCTCCCAAACTGGACCTGTGCATGCACCATGATGCAGAAAGGTGAACAGATGCTATCAGTGTGCTCAATAACCAAATTTCTGCCTGGGATTTTCCCTGTGGTTATTTGTCATCTTCCTCATGTTGTCAGTAAGATGACCTCAATCAATAGGAGTTACTATCAACAACACGGGTGGGACTGCAGGGAACATCACAGAGCAAGAGACACAGCACCACTGGTGTTCGCAACCCTCAGTTTCAGCTCCCGGGGCTGGGAAGGAACTCCTGAGGGAATGCTGAGAAACCGGAGCAAGATGAAGGGAAGTGGATGATGATTGCTTCCTGAGCAGAATACAGTGGATGTAGGGTTTAATTTTTATTTAAAGGTAGCATTTGTACACAGCAACTATTTACTGGAAACTACCTATACTGAGAAGGATGATAAAAGCTGAATGAGAGGAGGCAGAGTTAAAGCCTGGAGCAAAGCAAGAATCTGGGAACAAAGAGAAGTATGAACTTATGTGTCCTTAAACTCAGACTTCACCTCAGTAACCTCACCTCAAGCCCTGTCAAAACCTGAACACCTCAAAGAAAACTCCAGAAGCAGTAATTTTGTCAGAGCAGCTCACACGGAGTCTCTGGTCAGGCCATGCTCAGAGCCCCAGACTCTGGGTGAAGCAAGATCAACAGTCTGACACAGATGTGGCAATTACAGCCAGAGGAGGAGAAACTCCTCCCTTGCACACACACACCTGAGCCATCACTGCACTACCTGGTCCTTCCACAGTTCAGTGTAGAGAGCCTTAAAAATGTACAGTGCTTGCAGAAAAGGCTCTTCCAAAGCATCTCCACACTGCTAGTCCAAGTCAGGTCTACCTGGCCACAGCACTTCCCAGGAAGTGTTGCAGAAACCAAGAAAGAAAGTGGATCCCATCAGCTGGCCCAATACCAGCCATAGATTTGATTCATGATAACAGCCCGCAGGAGCCTCCTGCCACATGAAATATTGTGATGGCTTGACGGCATCAGGGACAGCGTCCATAAAGGAAGGTGAGTGAACCAAACATGGTACCTTTTTCCCCGTTTGTTTCTCCACCATGTCGTTGCTGAGAGAGAAGTCTTCTGGCTGTGGTGTTTTAGAACACCCACCCTTGGGCATCGTTCTGCCTTCCTTACTTGATCTTCATTTATGCTGCCATTGCTTCATCATCAACCGTCTGTTTGGAGAGAGGAAAAGAGAAGTTAGGCAATCAAAAGCATCTTTACACTGGGGGAAAAAAAGACAAGACACTTCCTACAGGGATACCCAGCACCCCACAACTCTTCAGTGTCAATACCAGGAGGGCTGAGTACCTCCAAATGCCAGGCACCACAGATCAGCTGGCTTCTGCACCTTCTGAATTAGAAGCAAGGTGGAACCTGCAGCAGCAAACATGACTTGTTTCATGAGCAAGGGACAGCCTGAGATGGATCATGCCCAAACAGAGAGCAACATCCCTCCTGTTCTTCACCTCCAGCATCACTCCAAGCCCACATAAAGCTCCTTGCAGCTACAGCTCCATCCAGAGTGTAGCAACGTGGGGACGGATCGCCAGGGATGTGCCCGGGGCAGGAACAGCTCTGCTGCCCCAGCCAGTCACACTGAATTCCCAGACACTCACAGGACAGGCACACATATCCCTAAATTACAAAACCCATGTATAAAACACACTTTTTGAACATGTCAGTATCATGAGATGAGACCAGAAAGCGCCCAGGGGTCTCAGTGTTCCCGGAGCGGTTTGTCCTGGGCTCCTCACCCCAATACCTTCGGCTAGGTAGAGACAATTTGGAGAATAACAAAGCGCTCCCTGCTCCTGCCATGTGTTGCCTGGTTACAGAGCTGAAAAGACAACTAATATCTGAAATACAGCAGAGCACAAGCTGCGACAGGGATCAGAAATACCGGCTAAAACCAAGGTAGGTCTCTTCAGATTAACAAAAATATCTCCTCTCCTGAGACCAGAGGCTAAAAAGCATCTGTGCAACAGAACATCTCCAAGAAGTGACCCACATCAATCCCTACAGCAAAGGTCTCCTTGTACTTACGCTGGAACGGCATAAACAGGCACCATTTGAAAACTCTGTCCCCAGCTAATTGCCACCTGACAACACTACACATTGCACCCATTAACTTCTTATAATAGTGGCTGGGTTTCTGCAGAGCCACAATAGCAGGAAATCGTCCAGGAACAAAGTCATGCAGCGCTCCATCACAAGATGGGAATTCTGTGGGCGGGGAGAGAGAAAGAAAACAGAGGCGAGGAGAGGAGCCAAAGCCTCCTGCCTGCTCAGGGCCGGGGGATGAGGCAGTGAGGAGCTGGGTCCGTGTCCCAAGCAGCACCGGAGAGCCCAGCACCACCTCACCTGCAGCAGCCAGGGCAGGACAGGGATTTAAGGCTGGAGGAACACCAGCATGGTGCTTCCATCAGCCTTCTGTTTTAGAAGTTCCCTGGAAATCCCTTCATAACTTGCCTCGTTTGCTCTTCAGAGGCTTTAGGGCTCTTTGGGTTGGTTTGTGTTGTTTTTTTCTTTACAACACAGCGCTGCAGCAGCACTAATGCCCACATTAAACCGCAGTGCTAAGACATCCCAGAGGTGACATTTTCAGCAGGAGACTGCGCTTTCCAAGGTGGCTAATCCTGTGTTCTAACTCCCTTGCCTTGGCCATGGGATAGCTACTGATGTTTAGGAATGAAGGCTTTGGGGTTTGAAGCCTCTTCCTGTCACCCTGCTCGACACAGGGATGGTGGTGCTGGCTTTTGGGACCCCCAACCCTTTGCTTTTAGCTGCAAGAGCAGGAAAGGACATGAGCTGGCAAAGACACAAGCAGGCTGATCAGCACTCCTCATTACTGAAGCTGGGAAGCAAAAACAGGGGGGACGTACAGAAAATTCAGGATAGCCACCCAGCAAGTCCATGCAGAGCAAATGGGGAAAGGAAAGCTGTTAAGAGTGAGGGATGACCACAGAAATCTGCTCTTCCTCACATGAAGTACCTGCAGCAAGTGCCCAAGTTAAGCCCCACAAGGGCTGACTGACAACAGCACCTTAGAAAGGCAGCACGTCCATCCTCAGCATGCTGGGGGCTGGAGCTGCACATCCAGGCAGGGGTTCACTGCCTATGAGATGTCACATTCTACAGCAGCATGGCTTTCCTGGCGCCGGAGATGCTTCACCATCCATAGATCTGGAGCCCGGGGTGTCCCCTCCATGCTGCACATTGTTGGGGTCCCAGGAGCTGCAATTACTTCCCTCTAGAAGCAGCTTCAACCATTTACAGCTGCAAGAACCTCACTTTATCAGCCGCCGAGAACCAATTTGTGAAGCTTAAGGATTTTCCCCCTCGCTTTCATCTACTGGTGCTCATTAAGGTGAGATGAAGGAGAGATGAGCAAGTGCCTGTGCTGGGGAGGAGGCAGGAGCACCGGGTCAGTAGGGAGGACATGGAGCCAGCCACCTGAACAGATTCACTTCAACATTCGTTGCAAATCTAAGGAGTGGAAATTCAGACGTGCCAGGCCATGGAGATTTATTTGCACTTGGCAAAGGATATTAGAAACAAGCAGCTTCACTTATGGTCATGAACACAGGCACCAGCGCGGCTGGTAACAGGACAAGCTCTGCTCCCGACCATGAACAGCCCCAAATGAAACCCACAGTTTCCAGTGCCTCTTGGCCTGCACGCTGCCAATTTATTCCCAACCAAACTGCCCATTCCCGATGCCTTTGTGGCTGTTTGTAACCAGGGTAGGCACCTATTCACGTGGAGCTTTGAAAACCTGTTTAACTGAGAAAAGGCCAGACGGATGCGAGATTAATTCTGCAGCCCTTCTGTTCCTCTAGCTGACTCATTACACTTGGAAAGCTGGCTGCCTCGCCGTGTAAACAGAGCACTGGCCTGGTTAACAGCTTGGAGGGAGTAGTGCATTTGCACAACAATTACCAACAACTCGCAGCCTTCAGTTCATTTTTAAGCACGTTTAATAAGACTCAGAGGGGAGGCATAAATTCCCGGTTTGGAGGAGCTATTCCCCAGCTCAAAGCATTTAGAAGGGCTGCAGGATTACAATTTGCCTTCTATCCTTCGTAATGTGGGAGCCGGACAAGACACCCCCTTTTCAGGACACCCTTCTCAACCCCAGCTCCCTACCAGGAGACGATCATCACCCTTCCTATTTTGTAAACAATTAACTAAGCTCCTTGAACGAGATGATTACACGTCTGCAGCACAATGAGAAGTGGGAGACCAAGTGAGCTCAACGGAATATAATCCCTCGTACTTCTCCAGGAAAACAAAGGAGCCATTTACCTCTGGCCAGTGGCCAGCCCTGGCTGTGTGCGCTGCCTTCCCGGTCCATGCCAGCCCCCCGGCCAGGCCGGCAGCAGCCCCCCGCACCGGCACAGCACAGGTCCCACGCCTTTCCCCTGGGAAAGCAGCCATGGGGAGCGGGAAGTCTGCCCTGGGATGCGGCCAGCCTGGATGTGGCAGCTCCGGCCGGTTCGGGATGGCCGGCTCCAGCCATGGCCGGTGGGAAGGCCACAGCGGGTCCAGGCTCTGCAGTTGCGCACACATGGCTTTGCCTGGAGAAATGGACACGACACCCAGCCCTGCGGGTGTCAGGGCACCCATGCTCCCTCCCGAGCACCCACAGCAGCCTCCAGGAGGGTGAAGAAACAGGACCACCGGGAGCACAACCCGGAGAGCGGCTGGAGCCGTGCCTAGCGAAGCCGGATGGGAACAGGAACGGCTCTGCAGAGCCAGACCCATGGGATCCGATCCTGTCGCCTCACTGGGGTGAGGAACTGGTTGGAAATGGGCTTTATTTCGCCCAGGGCATGCCAAGCCAGAGCCACACACTGAGACCAAACACTTCTGGGGAGGACCTCAAAAGGCAGCAGTCCCAGAAGGGATGGGAAGGGAAAGGGGGGGTCTCATCTGTTTCTCCGAGATGCAGGATGAGGAGAGCACTGCTGGCTCCATGCTCAGCCTGTCTGGCCATCCAGACAGCTACGAGGCATCAAGGGACCAGTCACACCGTTAGCCTGGATCAGGCTTCCTGTGAAGCCAACGGGCAAATCAGGCACAGAGAGAGACGGACGGCGCCCACCCTCAACCCAGCCAGCACCGAGGAGACTTCATCACCGAAGCAAACAGACCCCGTGTACATTTAACGTCCCATCCCTACCCCTCCTGCCTTCACCAGCACAAGCAGCGACATCCCCATCTGTGACAAAGGAAAATGCAAACACAGAGGTCCTCAAATGCTTTCAGCTGCACATCCAAGGCACAGTGACAGCTTTCCCTGCGCTGCCTGTCCCATCCCATCCCTCCAACCCTGCCCTCCTGCAGGTCCCTGCACCGGCTCTGCTCAGCCTCTCGCATCCCGCTGTGAGCAGAGCAGCCACACTGCTGCCATCTCTATCTGAAGCCACAACAAATTAGCTCATGCCCAAGATCTGTGCATTGGAGCCTGCCCATACCCTGCCAGCTTGGAGTAAAAAAGGTTGTGCAGACTTCTTTAAATGCCAGACAATAAGAAGAAAGCTGGCTGGAGGCTGTAACCGTCACACAGAACTCCAGTGCAGGGATGGCAATTAGAGGCACAGACGTTATTTGCACAAATCCAACACATTTGTTTGGTCTGAAAAGGTTGGAATATGAACAAGCCCCATCGAAACACGAAGATTTTAAAACCTTAGGCTCCTTTTGAGGACTCTGTCCCAGAAAAACAGGTGTCTTCAAATCTCTGAAAACTGCCTTAAAATAACAGCTCACACAGATCACGTCCAAAACTGGACTCCACCACATCCCCCCCACACACACACTGGAAAGCACGGGGAAAGGGACCAAAGTTAAAGTCTTTCAACATGCTGAGCTGTGCCCTTCTGCATCCTTGTCTGACACCTTCACTGAGATGGCTGTCACCCAGTGAAGACTGTGCCATACAGTGGCACCGGCTGAGCCTGCCCTAAATTCACAGTGTCCAACAAAGCCACCATCACACCTTCAACCTGCACTGTCCATGTGCACCCTCTGTCTGGTGCTGGTTCACTGACACGCTCCCAGCATCAAAGACCTGCTCCTCACCAGATTTCCTTCACCTGATAAAGCCCACACAACCTAAACTCGCTCACAAACGCTGGTGGGACGTGCACTTTGGGAAACCAGGAACAATCGTTCTTTGTGCTCCAGCTTGGCTCTGGAGGACTAAAGTCCATCTTTTTCCACCATGGGTACATAAGCCCAAGAGCAGCAGGAGGCCTGCAAGCCAGCAGTGCAAACACAGGTGTTTCATTCAGCAGCCTTACAATGGCTAATCACAAAGATTAGCTATTAATGAGATAGTGCAGAATTAGCACGAGGTGCTAATTCCTGCAGCCGTCACCCAAAACAAGGAGCACTGAGATCTCTGCCTTTCCCCGCTCAGAACACAGCTGGCTGGAAAGCACACTTGCCTGTTGGCACATCCGCGGTTCACAGTGGCACATCTAGCACAGCTCTGTCATACCCTCACCTTCAACTCAACATCTTTTCTCCACTTTCTTTATGGGGAACTTGGTATATTTCCGTTCCTGGCTTTTGACGGGGGATGTTGCTCCTTATCAATTCTTATAGATAGCACATCTTTCTTCACCTCTTTGCAAGGCTTCTCCTCCACCTGTTCTCACACTCAGTACCTGGTACCCACAATAACTACCCTTTCTCCTGCCTTTCTCAAATATTTATTTTTGCCTTAACCCACAGTGTTTCCTGACCTCCTCATGAGTCCGTAACTACTCATGTCTAGATGCACTTACACGTGGCTCAGGCAAGGCTTGCTTGCCGTCTCAGGTATACAGCAGCCAAGCAGACTATGTTACTAAAATTAAACTGAATTAATATTACCGAATTAAAGCAGTTCTTACTATTTCAATCATTTGTGAAACAGATGCCCTTTCCCAGTATTTCTTAGGGTACCCATGTCTTCAAGGCCCACAGTCAAGATGATGCTAAACACCGAGGCAGGCACCATAGATGTCCAGCTCCTCAACAGTTCTCCAGCAATGACTCACTACATTAAACCAGCCTCAGCATTAGAAGACCCAGCAACGGTCTCAAATGGTGACAACTCCATGTTTTAATATTACACTTTAACAAGATTATATTCTGGCCAACTACTCTCTGACTCAGAATACTCCAGCTGGGACAATCCTTGGGATGGTCCAAACTAAAGGCGAGCCCTGACAGCACCCTGCAGCCACGAACAACCACTCTGCCTGTGTGGTTTCTCCAGGAGCAGTTTTTCCCACAAACCCTTCCCTCAATTACCTATACGCAGCTGCCTCTTGACATTGCCACATTTCTGGATGCTGCTGATCACCTGGGCTCTGGCCAAGGTTGCAAAACTGTTGTCTCAGTCATTTCTGCAAGCTGCGGTCTGCAAGTGGGATCAGCTGTGATGAAACCTTTGGAGCGGCCAGCACGTTACAGGAAGGCTGGAGCAGCGTACAGCCCTGCCCCACCACCATTAGTCAGACTGGAAGAGCTGATTACGACACCTTTTTCCTCTCGGCGTGAGAGTGGGATGGCTCCAGATCACCAGCTCAGACCAAAACCTGCCAGGGACGGAGGACTCCACACAGAAACCCATCAGGCTTCAACCAGGGAAGAGCTGTAACCACATCGGCCAGCACAATCATCTACCAGACTTCTTGTACATCAACCTCTTTACAACAGTGATGAACTCCACTCGGATATTGCCACAGCTGCTGCATATGGGAGGAAAATTACTTCCCTAATGAAGTACGTCCTAAGGACTTAGAGCAGTACCAAGTGCACCTACAGAGTGATTTGCAGCAGTAACTCTAAGCACCATGTATTGCACATCACATGCACTGAAGAGGAAAACATGCAGCCCCAAACAGGAACAAAGTGCAACCCTGATGAACTGAGAGGTGCCAGGAGTGCAAAGCCTCTACCTGCAGCTCATCATGGATTAAGCCTCCCCATTCAAGTTGCCAAGAGCCTGTACCGAAGGTGCTGCCAGCAGGAGAAGACGGGGATTCCCCGGGGCTGCTTGATTCTGGGAACACTTAAACAACACAGCTCCGCACAATCAGCTCCATTCCCAGGACAGTTTGCTGCTGCTCGCTGTGGTTTGCTCTACAGCTCAAGGGGTTCATGAGCATCAGCCAAGCCCCGAAATGAGCTGAGCCTGACTTTCAAGACAGAGAAACACGTTATCAAAGACAATTCCTGACCATCACTGATCTTGATTTGATGCCAGCTGAATCACAGTGACCGAAAGGGCAGCAGATGAAGCAGCAGCAACTGAAGGTGCGCCAGCAGCGAGCTGCGTCACCTGCCCTACTGTGCCGATGGCAGCACGGGGACGTGGGCACGAGAGGCTGGCAGGGTCTGCTGGCACGTTCTGCTCTGTCCGAGGCTCCTCCGTGCTCCCCACCTGCGCATCTTCCATGTTCCCATTCCTGGCACAAGCAGTCTGTCCCAAGGGGAGGCTGTGGGGTGAACACCATTCCTACAGAAAGCTTGTGCTGGCTCCTGCAAGCCCCATCTGCTGCTTAGCTGCAGAAAGGGAAGGCCTGGGAAGCTAAAGGAGAGAAGAACGCATTTGTGCTTATTTTTATCCATCTACATTAGCACAGGTGTCTCCATTAGGTCGCTAAATCACCAATAACTGTGCCACACTCGCCTCTGACAATCACAGAATCAGACTGGTTTGGGCTGAAGGGACCTTAGAGCTCATGCAGATCCAACCCCTGCCACGGGCAGGGACCCCTTCCACTGGAGCAGCTTGCTCCAAGCCCCTGTGTCCAACCTGGCCTTGAGCACTGCCAGGGATGGGGCAGCCACAGCTTCTCTGGGCACCCTGTGCCAGCGCCTCAGCACCCTCACAGGGAAGAGCTTCTGCCTAAGAGCTCAGCTCAGTCTCCCCTCGGGCAGGTTCAAGCCATTCCCCTTGGCCTGTCCCTACAGGCCCTTGTCCAAAGCCGCTCTCCAGGTCTCCTGTAGCCCCTTTAGGCACTGGAGCTGCTCTGAGGTCTCCCTGGGCAGCCAGGCAAGGGCACAGCAGGCAGATTTTACCAGCAAAGTAAGACCTGTTCCTGTGAGTTTGGGCTGCTTTAATTACACAAATACTAGGAATGCTACGTATTCCTAGTGTCTGTCTCTGCATATACATATGCACATGCACACACATGCATGGACAAGCACACACACATATACAATATACATACACACTGCGATGAAACCCCGAACAAAACTTTTGCTCCAGACCCATCTGATTTTCTGTGTTACACGCTTCATTAGATCAAAGTCTAAGACAAAGCCCAGCGTTTACCACAAAGAAACATACATGACTTGAGTAAGGCCTCAAACCCAAGAGGAGACAATGACCAAGCACATTAATTGCAGGAGAAAGAAACCAAAAAAGTTTTGTAAGAGGTGCCACGGCCACTGCAACAGGATCATTCAAACTGAGGAGACCCTCAGCTTGGAGGTCTGCTGCGACCAGCCTCACACAGCACAGGCTCTAGCCGTGGCGGATTTGAACACATCCTTTGGGATGTCTGTGTTTAAACTTGTGCTCAGTCCACAATGTCGCAAGAGCCAAGTAACATCTTCTCCCAGCTGCGAGCATGAGAGACCATGGTAATCTCAGCAAAACACTTCTCTTCCTCCCCGTTCTTGCACAATTCCTCCCAGGTTCCCTCTCCCCATCTCAGCATCCTCGTGCCCACCGCAAACACGCGAAGCTGCCTCCAAGCGTGGGAACCGCGGGAATAGTTTGGTGAATTGAGGAGCAGGGATTAGGCAACAGAACAGATCTCACACATCACCACTTTCCAGGCAGGGGCCCTGAAGGCATCAGGCTGTGGGGAAAAAGCAAACACAGAACTTCACTGCTTTACTCTTACTTAGGGTCTGCAAACCCAGGAGTCCTGTTTTGGCCGCCTGCCTCTTTCGCCTTTTCAACTGAGGCCAGCGGGTTTGAGCCTAATGTTTTATCCATATCCAAACATACAAGCTGCAGCAAAACTGGTATTTGCTTGCCATACTACTCACAGCTTCTAAGTGACAGCAAGAACTGAACAGACATGGACATTAAAAAAATACATGCACAGAACCAGAAAAACCCAACACCTCTGAGTATCATTCCAGTAGAGAAGGGAAGACAGCAAGAACTTGGCTGCTCTGATTTTCCAGACTAACAAAACGACTTTAGTTACACACTTACAGAGCAGAAGTGCCATACTGGCTTCCCAAACCTTCTATTAACATACTGCTCAAAGTTCATTCACCCACCAACACTGGGAACATGCAGCAAGGATGATACCCTGACCTCGTATTGGCAAGAACCTGCCCTGAGCACAGAGATCCTCTCCATCTGACACTGCCCACACAGGCTTCCATCAAGAAACTTCAGACATGGGCTTTCTTCCCTGTGAGGGTGCTGAGGCGCTGGCACAGGGTGCCCAGAGAAGCTGTGGCTGCCCCATCCCTGGCAGTGCTCAAGGCCAGGTTGGACACAGGGGCTTGGAGCAAGCTGCTCCAGTGGAAGGGGTCCCTGCCCGTGGCAGGGGTTGGATCTGGGTGAGCTTTAAGGTCCCTTCAACCCAGACCAGTCTGGGATTCTATGATTTGGAAAACCAGCCTCCTAAACCTTCAAACACCCCGGAGGAGATGTGCCTCCTGAGAGCATCCACAGCACCTCAGCCTCTGCTCTGGAGGAGTTCCCTTCTCCAGTAACAAAGCCAGGGCCGTGGCAGACAGACCTCCCACCGCTGGCATTTGTAGGCGTCACTGTCCACCACGAGATGCGGCAGCCAAACCCATCACTACCACCAAACCCCAGCGCAGGGCAACGCATCAAAGCAGCAAACCCATTGTACTCCCAGCAACACACCAAACTCGTGTGCCATTTTCCCTCAAGTTATGGAAAACACTGATTCATTGCTCACATTAGACTGGGAAGTCTGCAAGCGTGAAGGGAACTTGGGGAGGAGAGGAAGTCCAGGCCATGTGAAGCTCCAGTTTTGCCAGGGCAGCGCTCCGGCAGGGAAGCCTTTCTCACAAACACAGCACGGAGCAAGCGTGGGGCAAGCACTGTGCTGGGAGTGGGACCTGGGTCTGTGGCGCAGGCAGGGAAGGAAGGGAAGCACTGTGGAAGGTCTGCGGCACACATTGCTGGGCTGCAGGGCAGCCACACAAATGGTGTTGCTCCCGGAGCTGGCTCCACGCGGTCGGAATGGCTGATGCTTCCTGCCAGCCACCACCATTCCCCCTCCCAGCAACACTGTCACCATGCTCCTCCATGCTGTGGCTCCCCAAGTCCCACCACGCTGATAGAAACAGTGGATTTCCCAGATTCTTTCAGCCCGAGCTGGAAGCAGAGCTCCATCTGTAGCTGTGCATCTGCTGACAACAGGCCACCGCCACGCTGCTACTTAACAAGCTGTATGACAGGGAAATAGAAGCTTGCTGTGGCTTCTGTGAGGCTGCGTGCACTGCAGCCAGCGTGGCAAAACAGCAAGCAGGAGTTTCACTAAGCCAACCTCATGCCCCTGCTGCCGCTGCCAGGCACACGGGGAGAAGCACCTTGCCCATCACCTTCATCGCTTCTGCTCATCTTGGTTCAGAAGCCAAATTCCCCATACGGTTTTCCCGTTCCTGGTCCAGCAAGTGGTGCCGTGTCCTGGCAGGAGCTCATGCCTGGCCCAGCACACTGCCAGGGACCCTGGGTTTAAGGTCCTAAGGACAAAGTGGCCATGCCATTCCAGGGGACGGCAAGAAAGGTTTGAACACAACACAACGTTGCTGCTGGTTTGTAAGGAATCAATCAAATTAAGGTTAATTTGTCACAAATCCGTAGCTCTCCTCTCTCTCCACCTCCATCTCTCAAGTTGCAGTGCTTTTGACGGCGATCTATTGTAGATAAAAGACATAGGAAGGCATTTACTGAAAAGAGTATGTTCTTGTATAAGGGAAAGCTATTGCTGAATGCGTCATCAGAGGAGGAATGATGGAAAGCTGTAGAAATGCGCCTGCTCTAACAGATTGTTTCCTTAAGGACATGGGCCCTCAACCTTCAGAAACAACTGAGAGCCTCTTCTGACTTCGAGCCTGATGAAGTTAGATGTACATGAGGCCTCTTGTAAGACAATTTGGTCCAAAGCTGCTGCTTATACACTTGCCTAAACAGAGCCAAGTTAAGCATATCTGGAGCAGACCTGACACGTGCCGAGTTGGGAAGCATGAGGCTTTGCAGATGTCCCTGGCACCATGGCTCACCGGGGAGCACACGCATCTTCGTCAAGGCTCTGATCAGACAAAACAGACGTGTGGCAAGTTGGGGTATAAAAAACCACACAGATTCCCTGCCGCCTCCTGGTCTTCCTTAAAAAAGAAAGGTCTGTCTCCCAGCTGCGTGCTGGATTCGCCTCCCCCAGCCTGAGGAGCCCAATGTGACAAGGCAGAGCTGAGGAGCAACACTTGGAGGTGGGAGGGATCAAAGTCAGTCTTATTGACCCTGAGGAAGAAGAACAGAAGCTGCAAGCAAAAGGTAGTGTCTGCCCTGAGATCAGCCCAAAGCCAGTCTGCAGACAGATCAAAATAACACATGAAGTGCCCTGCAGAGCCCAGCCTTGGAGCGTAAATCATGAGGATACAGTGGCGAACAGTACAACTATTTATACCTGGTCCCCCAGGCCTGCACCAGGCACACACGTGCTCTCATCAGGATCACAGCAGGCAGAGATGTTCTTGGTCCTCCCGGTAACACTGCACCAAGCATCACATCAGCAAATGGCTCATCCAGACCTGAAAACTGCTCTCACCCCTCCAGCAAAGAAAAACTCAGTAGCTGCAGGTTCCTCTGCAGGGTGAAGCCCTGCCACCTCCCCAGTGCCTCCTGCAGCCACGCAGCCCCACCACGACACTCCTAACAAAGCCAGTCCTCAGCATAAGAAGGACATGGAGCTGTTGGAGCAAGTCCAGAGGAGGCCACGAGGATGATCTCTTGCTGGAGCTCCTCCCGTATGGAGACAGGCTGTGAACATTGGGGCGGTTCAGCCTGGAGAAGAGAAGCTGCGTGGGGACCTCATAGCAGCTTCCAGTGTCTGAAGGGGCTACAAGGATGCTGGGGAGGGACTCTTCATCAGGGACTGGAGTGACAGGACAAGGGGTGATGGGCTCAAACTGAAGCAGAGGAAGTTCAGGTTAGATCTCAGGCAGAAGCTCTTCCCTGTGAGGGTGCTGAGGCGCTGGCACAGGGTGCCCAGAGAAGCTGTGGCTGCCCCATCCCTGGCAGTGCTCAAGGCCAGGTTGGACACAGGGACTTGGAGCAAGCTGCTCCAGTGGAAGGGGTCCCTGCCCGTGGCAGGGGTTGGAGCTGGGTGAGCTTTGAGGTTCTTTCCAACACAAACCATTCCATGATTCTGTGATCGGAATTCACCAGCTCCTCAGCTGCCTGAGTGGCAGCACCATGAGCTCCACACCCTGCAGCAGCAACACTGGAATTTCAGGGCTTCTTTTGCCTGTTTACCTTATGCTCTGCATGGGAAAGGGGTGTTAGACCCTGCACAGCTCCACACTGGCTTTGGAGAGAGCATTTCTGATGCCTGGGTCCATCCCAGCTCTCTTTGGATCTCTGTTTACTGAGGAGAGAAGCTCCCTGCCCCGGCTGTGCAAACAGGAGCTGCCGGCACCGCACAGTATCGTGGCAACGTGGCCAAAGCCAGCCCTGCAAACTCACAACGTGTGCAAATTAATTTCATTACCCACTCTCACACATCGTGAGGAGGGAAAACAAATAACCTGCCTCAAAGTACATCCTGGTAATCATTAACACGGGTTAAGTTAACCCCAGGGGAGAGGGAGGGAAGGCTGGCCAGAGCCTGGCACTTCCCTGTTCACCAGAGCACAGCCGCACTTTTCTAACATAAATCCCAGCCTTATTCCTTGTTCAGCCCAAGGATTCTGCATTTGCTTGGCTGAACCTACCCATTCTCCCAAATGTTTACCAAGTAAAACTGACCATTCAAATACTTCACCAGCAACGCTCTTCGCCTCCATCCGTTCATGCTTTGATGTCTCTGTTCCCCCCTAGAGCCGCTCTGGAGGCACCCACCCCTTCAGCGGAGCTGCCAGGATTGTACATGAAACCTTCTTTGGGGATGACTAAAGCCCAGGTATGCACAGAGCATTGTGGTTGCTATTTTACTTGAGATTAAAAACATCCTTCAGCTTGGCAGCGATGCTGGTCTGCACCAGTAATCCCCCTCCCTTGCACGCACACAGGAGAACAGAAACTGAGATTTAGAACCCTGCAGCACGCAGTAATTTAACCCAGCGCCGTATGCCTGGATTACATATCCCCTTCCCCAGAGCAAGTGGCACAAAATCTGCATTGTAGCAAAATACGTGTTTATGGACCTGGAATTTTCACTTGTGGAATTCATTCAGTTACCTGAATTCTTGGAAATCCTGGTAGCTCCCCCTCCAACAGAAAGTGCTGAACCATGAGCAGATCCTTTGCCAGGAGTTGAGATCCCTCCCTTCCTGCTCCAGCTGCCTCCTCATTTGGAGGCATTTGGAAAACACCTCCCAAGATGCCCAGTTTGTGGGGGTTTAGCTTCATTATGGAAAACTGAGGGGATCTCAGCTTGGAGGAGAGTACAGTAGACCACTACAAACTACAGCAGGGCTGTGGCAGAGCTCCATCAAACTTTAAAGCATTATTAGTAAGCCATTAACAGGCACTGTCAAGACAGATAGGCTTTAAGATTGCTTTACAAGGCAGTTCTCAGGGATTTCTGGATGCAGCAGCTTAATTTTCGCTTTAAAAAAGATTGTTTTATGAGCATTATTTTATATGGAGCCCCACAGTAATAAGCAGAGATATTTCTAAACACATTTCTAAACATGTTTCTAATGCAGCTCCGTTTTAAAACCCAGACTGCCATCAGCACAAAGACCCTGCACACATCCACCAGGGTCTGGAGCTAGTCAGAGCCCAGTTTGGACATGGCTCCTATACAAACCTGCTCCTATGAGAACACTCAGCTCCCCATGACACAGCCTTGGGATGGAGGAACCTGACCCCAAATGTGCAGATGCACAGAGTCCAAAGCGCAGGACAGGCTCTTCAGTGCTGATCTCAAAGTCCATGTCAGCCCACACACTCCAGTCCTCCCTTCCCCAGCTTTATTTTTGGAAGGCAAGAGCGGTCTGCATATCTGCCATACTTGAAATTAACTCCCCAGCGGGCCCAAGGCTTTCTACTTGCTCTGTTTTCGAGAATATCAATATAAATAGATCTGCACAGAAATTCTTTCATGTTCTTCTAATGGCTAACAGGCTTGGTGTGCTGCTCTGCAAGTCAGATTACTCAGAGCTCAGGAGCACAGTGACCTTCAGTCACTGTGCTGGTCTTCCTTCTCCCCAGTCTTCCTTCTCCCCCCCACCCCGAGACCCTAAAGGAAGGAGGTGAAGCAGCAGCTCAACATGAGAGCTGGATGCTCCATTCCTATCACATCACCATATCTCACTGCCTGCCTATGTAAGCAGAGGTCTCCACTGACCACATCCAAAGGTATTTTCATGTTCCTCTCTATTTCCAAGCTGTTTCTGTAGTATGACCTGTACACTGTCACAACCTATTTTCACTAAGTTATAGAAAAGAGTAAGGATTTGAATGCAAATCACCCATTCCTTTGGCACTTGCTTTCTGGGTCTGTGGTTTAATTTTGCCAGCAGTACAGTTTTCCATAGCACAAGTCAATGTGGAATCAAGGATTATCCACAACACCATTTCACTTCCGTTTTAAAGCTATACTAAACATCTCAAAGAGCTCAGAGCCCTCATGCCATGAAGAGGGCAATTTTCAGACCTTTTCATGTCAGAAAACACCTATTTCTAGTCCTGATTGGCCATAATATATTGTCCTTGAGTGTTTGTGCAGGGAATGCTGCCAGTCTGGAGAGGGAAGCAGGCTCTCTGACCTCCCAGCCGAGTTGCCACAGCCACGCTGGATGGATGGGAGCCCTTCACCCGGCCAGTTTTCTCTCCCATCCTTCTTCTCTTGCATCTTTAACATGTGATCAAGTCTTAAGCTTGGTTTTGTCCTTGCTTTACTGCAAGTTAAAGCTGCTGCTGCTGCCATCAGCCTGAGGGTGTGAGTTACAACTAAGCCTGCATATGAAGCAATGTAGTTAAAACTCAAGGGAAAATGTTAATGCCTCGGTACTGCATGGGTACAGTCTATCCCTGCCCCATCCCACCGAACCACTGTGCTGCAGTGGCTGATCCCTGGGGTAGGCGTGAGTAGATCAAGAGCAGCCTGAGAAGGACCTGGAGTGCTGGCTGATGAAGAAGCTCACCATGACCTGGCAATGTGCACCTGAAGCCAGAAACCACCCATGTCCTGGGCTGCATCAAATCTCCTTGCACTGCACCAGCCTCCTCCAGCCTCCTCTCCCCTATTCCCAGAGTCCCTGCCCAGGGATTAAATTCCTACAGGAATGATGCAAGTTTTTGACATGCCTTTCAGCCTTTCTAATCACTTGCAGTGGGCTGCAATGAAGGGCTAACGTCCAGGAAGCCACGGCTAAGATCCAGCAGCAGACCCCTAAACCACATCCAGTATTAACACTGGATCAGCAGGCACCTGGGTGACCGAAATCACCACTAGTCGGTCTCTGCAGTTATAGCTTGGCTTGCTGAGAGCTGCCTCTGTCAGGACCACTGCCTGAAGCTCAGTGTGGTGGGACTCAAGGGCCAGGTCTCCAACACACTGCCCGGCTAATGTGTCACTTGACAGAGGTCAAACCAGCCTTCACAGCAAACAGCATGAATGACAGGACTCCTTAAGACCAGACAGCAACTACAACTGGCTTAAATGCCACTCGCTAACGAACCCATCCAGTGGTATTCCTGTACCCAGCACATGGGATCACACGGTCTGGCTATTCCAGGACTGCATCACTTGGTGGCCGCCTCCACCTCCTGGGCCTGATTCATTTCAGTCTCTATAAACCCTTTCACCTTAGAGCCTCATGGCTGAGATTGAGACAGATTAAAGACAGCTTTTGCCACACAAATAATGCTTGTTAGCTTAGGTACCAACCAGAGAGTGCAAGCACCAACCGTGTTTCCAGACACAAGCTGTGGTACATCTCAGCCACCCTGGTACATCCTGCATCCCTGGCCCTCTCTGGCTGATGCCTGGGCACCACCAGGTCATTCCCACAACTCCATGCTCTTCTGAGACCAGAGATTCGCTAATGCCGGCACAGCTGATGGGAACAGTGGCAGGTCCCACAGCACTAGGACATCGTGCCTATGCCATGTCCCCAGTGTATCCCATGGTATTAGGATACATGGGATATTCTGGCACTGGAGTTACAGCAAAACACGGCTAGAATGAACATCAATGAATTAATCTGGAATACGCCCCAGGATCGCAGACTTAACCTTTGGATGAACAAACCAATCTGCCTGGCTAGAGCTATGTGGAAGATGCTCCCCATGAACCTTTTTTTCACCTATTTCTGCCAGGATTCATCCAAGTCTCTGTTCCTCATTTTGCGATGGATTAATTCACTCCAGCATTAAACCAAAAGGTGTTATGAGAGGAACAAATGGAGAACCATACACTGCTTTCATAAAAGATACATCCCAGCACATCAGAGCTTTGTTCCAGGCTTTCAATGATAACTCTTTGCAAAGGTTGCTATAAATTCTGGAATTTTATGTTTACTTCAGGCACAGCCTCTACCCAAGGCTCCTCTGGTACAAGCTGCTCAAACTCCTCTTAACATGCCATGTGGTCCTGCTACAGCAATGCAGAAACACCAGCCCAGACACTCTCTCAAGACCCACTCAGTGAAGGTTGAAGGACCCTGACCTTCCTGCTTACCCCTGAGCTGCCTCAGTTTGACCTTAGGATGATTCCCTGTCCTCAAACATCGCTGCCAAACAGCTGCAGATCCTCTTCCAGACTCACTCTGTTGGTTATAAAGTTTATATTGCAGCATGCTTGGATTTGTGCAGGACAGTAGATATGCTGTCCCTGGAGACACTCAAGGCCGGGCTCAATGTGGTTCTGAGCAGTATGATCTAGTTCAAGACGTCCTTGCTCATTGCAGATGACCCTTGAAGGTCTCTTCCAACTCAAACTATTCTGTGATTCCATTATTCTTACATTTTACATGACAAAACTCGATTATCAGAAGTGCATTTAGAAGCCATTTTAATCTACAGGCTGGGACAAAATAGCGCCACTACCCCTCCTTTAAACAAAACATCTGCCTGGTAGCTGCTAAGGTGGTTGTGATGGTCAGTAACAACTGCCAACACGCACGGACTAAAACAATATATGAAAGATTCACAAAAATCACTTGCTGCAGGTTAATGCTTACCTGCAGCTCTTTGGAAGATGAGCAATACTGCACATAAAGCCACCAGCACCACACAGTACCAGCACTCAGCCGGGCTTTTTGCTCAATGCTCCAGCAGTTCCACAAAGATAACAGAATCATAGAATGGTCTGGGTTGGAAAGGACCCTAAGAACATCTAGTTCCAACCCCCTGCCATGGGCAGGATGGAGAATGCACAGACCAAGCGTTACCTGTAGTGAGTTATACCTTGAAAAGAACAGGCAGAAATAGCCGTGGACATCACATAGAGCTCCTCTCCATCTACCACGATTTCTCCAGATGCTCCACTCTTGCTAAGATGTGAACTCGAGAGTTTTTTTCTTGCTTTCTAAAAACTGATTCAGGACAGTGTTTATTTTAGCACTGAAACCTGCAGGCCGGTCCAGAAGGAACAACTCAGCCCTCCACAGGAGCAGACACCCAAACCACATTGATTAGGATGGGGCTTTGCATACTAATTTCCATTAGAACTGTTCCACCCCCATTGTATCAGAGTCGTGAATGGTGGCATTGTCTCAGGGCAGAGCATTCTTCATACCAAGCCCCTGCACATGGGAGCCCTGGTGCTATGTAATAACAAAAACAAAATCTCAGCAGAAGTCCATTAGCATCCAAAGGGCAGGAGCCTGAATGCATCAGAAGGATTCTTTGAAAAGTAAGAGTGAAACGAATGTAATAAAGCGCTACTATTAAGTGATATTCATTGTCCAAATTAAACCATCAGAAGCAGAGACCTTGACTCTCCAGATGTATTGAGCACAGCACATGCTGCAGAGCCAGGGAGCAAGGCTATTAAGAATTCTAAGCCCTGGACTTGCCCCAAGTATGGATTACTTGATTTCTTCGTGAGCACTTGATCACATGGAACTATATTTGGATTCCCAGAATAAAACCTCTGATCTTCAGGAGGGTGTACGTGGCTGCGCACCCCACATACATGCAAATCTCCACTCACACCCACCCCATGGAAGATGCACACCAGGATCCATGGGAGGTGCTTGATGCCCAAAACAGGACCAGAAGCACTGTTCAAAGCAGCTGGAGCTGAAAGCAAGAGATAGAAGGTTTTTCTAGACATGGGGCCACACATCCTTCTTTCTGCAGATGAAGGAACAGAGCAGCACTGTGAAGGGTGGACCCCCCCTGTAAGAAATGCTTGTGTTCCTCCAGAGCAGGGCAGAAGCCAGACTGCTTTAGGACGCAAAACACACAGTGCCATTCCTGAGCTACGAGTTGGTTTGCTGGTTCGTTATTTACAATTCCTAAACCTCTTACACACTAAGATAAACCCTCAGCTATTTGCTGCTGCTGTAGCTTTTCCATGGCCACTGCAGATCAACAGCCTCCAGATGTGTCCATGTAGCAGCCAAGACGAGTGAGGACTGACCCTGGGAGCTGTGCTCATAGCTCTGCCGCAGCCAGCCGCCCCCTCTGGGGTCCCAAACCAGGACAGGACAGAGCTTCCTATGCCCAGGCTCCTTGCTCCTAAATCCAGCCCACAAAACTCACCCCTGGGTTCCTAAACCTACTCTGCTCCATATCTACCCCCCAGCTGCCAGCTCCTTTTCCCACAGGATTCGCTGGTTAATTCCTACACCACACGTACCTGGGGCTCTTCCCCATCCACCTTGCTGCTTCAACCCTCTTTTTGCCCCTTAGCTCATCACTGAGCCCAGGAGTGCTACAGGGACAAACCACAACGCACTCCCATGTACCTGCACAAACAGCACCACGAGGAGCAGCAGGCAGGTCAGCAACTCACACTGTAGTAACAGGTCTTAACGCACCATCGAGAAGATAAAACAAGCTCTTTTCTAATTTTACTAAGCCTTTAAGCTCTGGCCTTCAGAGTCACCCATGGCTGGCAGCCAGCCCCAGCAGCACCCGTCCACAGGCATGCAGCTCAAAAGAGCAGCTTGGGTGCAAGGCACGCACGCTGCGCTCCTCGTCCTGCAAGCTGAAAGGCTTCTCAAGCACTCTGGTAGCAGGGGCTCACTGTCCCAGGAAACAAGAACCAGGAAAGTAACAAACTCCAAGAGAGTAACTGAGAGCAAACACCACAGCCCAACCAAGCCCACAAACTTGACTTCTAGCTTAGAGCATTTTGTCCTCTGGAGAGTATGAGACAGGCTCCAGCTCCCGCAGCCCAAGCCAAGCTTCAGTCTAGAAGGTGTCTTCCTGTGTTGTACTATTCACACACTGCCATTCCTACATCACAACAAAGTAAAGGGCTCACCTCTATGTTTTCCAGTGGTGCCTCAGAAGCTCACGCAGGCTGATGAACACCAGCAGCTCCTCGGGAAGCTACTTGCTCTGTGAGAAGCTGAGGTGTGCAGGAGGAGCCAGACGCACACAAACAGAGCTGTGCTTCGAAAGAGAGGGCAAAGCACAAGCATCGCGCTTAAAAGGCGTCAGATAATGGCCAATCATAGGACAGTTTGGGTTAGAAGGGACCTTCAGAGCTTATGTATCTAGTCCAACCCCCTGAAATCACAGCAGGGACATCTCCAACTGCATCAAGTTGCCCAAAACACATCCAGCCTGGCCTTCCTCCCGCGGCTTCTGTGCACGTCAAGCCTGGCCCTGAGACAGCACAACAGTCACTCAAACACCACTTTCAGATTTTGAATGTCCTTCCTGCAAAAGACGACCCTGGCCAAAAAAATAAACAACATCCACTTGAAGTGAACCCGAGGAAATTAGAAGGTTGGGAAGGAGTGAACACGCGATACGAACAGTGTGATTTACTAGCCAAGGCCTCCTGGAAATACGTCTGCATTAGAAAATTGCTTCATCACCGCAGCGCTTCCTGCACCATGCTCCAGCACCGAGCATTTCACTCAGTTTCTTTTCTGTGCCGCTTCAGGGACCCTACATGTGGACATCTCAACACAAAGCCGCTGCGGTGCGCGACACACAGCATCTGCATATCAATGTCCGTCGTCCCCCCCCACCCCGGCCCCTTCAAGTCCACAGAGAAAGGCCCTAATCTGGGTTTTGTTCCCTGCCCCATGGTGCGGGAGCCGGGTTACACAACCCCTATTCACCCTCCCCAGCCCTGGGAACATCTCTGTAGGCCTGGACAGGGAAGCTGGGGGAGGAGGAGGAACAGGGACAGGGCCGGAGACACTTTGAGAGGCAGGCTCCGTGGAAGGATGGTGTGCTACACCAGCCTCTGAGCCCTCCTCCAAGGGGATCACTACGGACCCTGCATGTGGAAATCCAGCCAGGGAGACCTGCAAACATCCATCCCCAGCCAGTTGATAGGAACAAGCCACTTCTCGAGGGAAAAGAACCAAATATCACAGGAAGAGGTGCACCGAAGCTACAGGGACATTCAGCAATGCTGGGCTGCGCATGGACCAGCTCCAGCAGAGAATGTGGGACACCCTCTTGGGAAGGTCGCAGCAGTGCCCTGGACATGCACATGTGAGCATCACAGGGTGGGTGAGTGGCCACCAGCACGGGCCAGAGTAAGGGGGTGCAGCAAGCCCAGTTCACCCTGTAAATGGACAAAGGCATCCTGGATGATGTCCTGCCTTTGTACACCCCTGAACCAAGAGTTTCTCCCACAGCCAACACAGCTTTTATGTTAAAATCAGCCACCCAGGGATGTGCTTCCCACAGCAGCGCTGACATACCCGTCCCATCAGCCAAACATCCTCATTTCAGCGGGGAACAGGAGCTCTAAACGAGGTTTTACTTCTGCACACTAACAGCTCCCTTCCCACTGATTGAGTCCAAGCTTTGCCTGCACCCAGAGACAGCCCCTGGTACAGCGAATGGGGAAGGGAATGAGCAAATCCATCTTTCCAGGCTGGTCCTTGCAGAACCACACAGTGCACTGCTATTCATACACAGCTGATAGCTCTGAGAGGCCACTTTTTGCACAGCATATAGAACAGAAACATCAGGTAGCTACGTTAGGTGAAGGCTTGCAGAGTTTTAGGGTGTGATGACACCAAACTGAGTCGAGCCCTAGCCAGTATCCTTTAAAAAAGGAGAAATGACGAAAAAATATTATCAGTGGGAGAACAGTGAGCTCCCAGGAAGAAAATGTATGTTACCATCTAAGGGACTTACTATGCACTAGATGGGAAGAAAAACACATCCTCATCTTTTCACAGTTTAAATGGTAGGTTTTTGGTTTAATTATTGCTTTTAAAGGACACCAAAGTCCTGGAAAGAAGATGTTTCATACACATTTCATGCACTGACTAAAACCGAAAAGGAGTTTTCACTTATAATGATCTTAAAATGTAATCTGTAGCCTGTTCATAGTGCAGGCTATGGGCAACTTGATTGTATTTCATGGCCTCTCCCCTATGAATAAAAGCTATTCCGGAGATGCACTGAACACAGGAGCCCGTCAGGTAAGAGGATCCCAGCCCTGCCCGTGAGGGCAACCTGATGCCATCCTCTAAAAGGGGAGAGGAAGGGAAATTACTTTCATTTCTATTAAAGAGCACAGAGTCCCACCGGAGATTGGGTCACCTCCTGAGGCAACAGGCAGAGGAAACCCTGACACTGCACAAGCTCATGCAAGTGGAAAACCAGGATACTTTAAATGCTTTCGTGGTGAAAAAGCCCAGCCTGGTTTGGGCTGAAGGGACCTCAAAGCCCATCCAGCTCCAACCCCTGCCACGGGCAGGGACCCCTTCCACTGGAGCAGCTTGCTCCAAGCCCCTGTGTCCAACCCGGCCTTGAGCACTGCCAGGGATGGGGCAGCCACAGCTTCTCTGGGCACCCCGTGCCAGCGCCTCAGCACCCTCACAGGGAAGAGCTTCTGCCTGAGAGCTCAGCTCAGTCTCCCCTCGGGCAGGTTCAAGCCATTCCCCTTGGCCTGGCCCTACAGGCCCTTGTCCAAAGCCCCTCTCCAGGTTTCCTGGAACCCCTTTAGGCACTGGAAGGCTGAAGAACATTCTCAGGCTTAAACACACCAAATAAAGCCTCTGTTCCTGTAAACCCTGATGCCTGATTATCAGTCAAGGCCAGCGTATTTAGCCTAAAATTGGGTAATATTGTTTTGTGGTTGTTAATAGCCGAAGCCGACAATGCCCCGCTCTGAACAGACGCTGCCGAGCAGTTCTCAGCCTTTCATCAGGACAGCGTAGGCGTTGAATTCTGGAGCTAATCACCTTAGCAACGGCTCTAAACATATGTGCAGTGACATCAGCTGATTCCTGAAAGCTGTAAATAGAGGATAATAGCACGAAAAAATTCTGGGTGGGAGCCAAGACCTAAAAACCATACTATTAAAACACTGCCTGTAATTCAATGTATGCAAACTTGTTTGCGTCCCTGCTCCCCAAAACCTGTGTAATTACACACCTACCAGCACAACTGGTGATTGTTCCACTGCAGGCTTCTCAGAGATTTCCCGGAAACCAGGGTTTAACAGAAATCCTGCTTCAAATCTGATTTTAAAAAGCCTGGAGGAAAAAAGAACCCTGGCAGAGAACCCCCACACAGCGTGAGGGAAGGCTCAAGGACACCTGCTCCAGCCCAACGGGTAACATCGACTTAGGAGAGTTACCCGTAAACACGAAAACAGACAATGCGCTGATGGGCTTTATCACTGACTCATGCAGAAACTGGGAACAGGAACAGAGGCAAACTCTGCTCCAAGGACGTGCTGCCCAGCTTGTGCCCTTGCTGAAGAAGAGTTCCAGCAGGAAGAGCCCATGCTGGTGAGCAGGCAGAGTGAAAGGGGCATATTCTGAGTTGCCCCATGTTGGTACCTCATTAAGATCTTCAACTGTCTGTTTAGGGAGTCCCTCAATCAGCCATCAGTGTAAGACACGAGAACAATATACTTTTTGTTTTCCTCCACTGGTTGTGACCCATATTCCTGAGGTCTGTTGTGCAGGATGTGACCTGGCCAGCTAAAGAAACCTTTGCAGTGCCCTCCATGTCAAGCTGGCACACTGGGAGGCAGAGAAGGAAAGTGGAGAAATGGGCTTAATAGGATTTTCAAATGTCCAAAAATATCTTTAGCAGGCCCATTTACGCAGAGCCTCAGCACTCGCTGAACTTGAAAGCAGAATTTGCTGTGCAAAGAACACAGCTTGCATGCTAAGCGGGCCCGAGGAACGCTGCTCCTGCAGCACAAAGCCACCAGCTGCTCTGCTCTCTCCTCTGGATAAATGAATGGAAGAGAAAGGCCAAGTGCCACCTTCATCAGGGCAAGGAAGGTGTCGGGGGGCTCAGCTCTGGTGAGGTCCCTTGGGTGCAGCAGTGGCATGCTCGCCTGCAAAGGGACCAGCAACTCAAGTTCATTCTATTTGTGAAGTGCTCTACGTTATAAATAAAATAATACTAAGGCTAGGGAAAGAAAATGCAGACTTAAGAGCATCTGAAGCAGGATGCAGCACGGAGCCAGAAGCAAGAAATTCCCCCTCCTCTCTCCTGTGTAGGTTGGGTTTTTTTTCTTCTGTCAATTAAGAGTTGCAAGGAAATCCAGTGAATTGAGATCAGCGGTGTTAATCGTTATTGCATTTGAATTTAATTAGCATTATTTTTTAACTACAGGTAATTTACAGTGCCTCACCTCAACGTGGAAGTCGGGTAGTGCCTCTGTGCACGAGAAAACCACCTCGCCAAGGATAATCCTGCCGCTTGCTTGCTGCCTTTAATTTCTGTAATCCCTGGTTACCAGTTCCAGCAGGACTGCCATGGTTACTCCCTGCTCCTCTGATCAAAGCTCCTGCGCACTGGAGTGGCAGCGCTTCCGCCAAGATGCTAAGAATAGAGAAGTCCCTTTCCCAAGTGCTCGCTCAGGTGGGATGCAGGAAGGAAGGATGGATTCCTCAGAGCCATGGGGGAGAAGGGGATGGTGCAGGAGGACGCTGCCCAGCGCTGGACCTGCTGATGGACATCCCATGCAAGGACGTGCAGCAGCATCTCCTCCTTGCTACCTTTCTTCCCCTTGCACAAGCTTAGGCTATGAGCCTGCCCTCCGCAGATTTCTGCAAGGTCTGTTTGGCATCTTTACCATCTATCTCGTTTTTCTGGACGTCTCCCTCTGTAGCCTGTCTCGCAGCTTGTGAATCTCACAGCCCTGGGAGTCAGATCTTCACAGAGACCCTACAGCTCTGGATCGCTGTTTCACCATGAGAACTGCTGTCACCCCAGTACAGCCAGCTCACCCACAGAACTGGCTCCTGTCTGCCTATGGAGCTGACCTCTCAGTGTCTTCCAAGAAACTGACCGATTCAGAGGGTCACACTGCAGTGAAGAGACACTCTGAACAGTATCCTGTGTGGGGCTGACCTGGCTTCCTGTAGGGGCCTCACATCTCCAATCAGCCCGCTGGCCAAACTGGAGCTGGCCAAAATCTTCCAGCATTGCGAATGCATTCACTAAGCACCAGGCCTGGCAGCAGCGAGGCACAGGACGGATGGACCAGCCAACCACAGAGGGGCAGGTGAGACTGCCTGGCAGGACCCATGAACAACTTAAAGTATTTTACATGCTACTGCCCTGTAAAAGCTTTTCTGTGTCCAGAGTGTTTGGGAATGTAAATCAGTAACACCCCAAAGCTCTGCAGGAACGTACGCACCCTACAGCTGGAGAGAACAGGCATCACCTTGCCATTTGAAGACTTCTGCAAGGTCCTCTCAGCAGCACGTGCAATGCTGAGATGCTGATGCAACCCCGCAAAACACCTTCCTTCCTTTGCTACAGCCCTTCCTACCTGCATTAGGTCCCACTGCAGGGTGGCTTGTGGTGCTGCACTCACTCCCATGGTAACAACAAGGCAAAAGAATGGTGGCCTCCCCTCCACAAGAAGGGCACAAAAAAGCTGGTGTGAGTGTCGTCACACCTAAGAAACACAAGGAAACTGCAGGAAAAGGTCTTGCATTCACCCTCTTTTCTTTATAGAGGAAAGGGACCTACGCCTCTAAAAGCAAATGCTCCAACGCCCTCTGGAAGCTGGTGCACACGTGCCCGGAGATAAACAACATCACGGCACAGGTAAGCTGTTTACTCACGATTTATCACACCATCTCCAATCTAATTGCATAGCTAAACGGTCAGTCATTTTAATCCACATAAGCAGCTTACGCTTTCTTGTGTAGCTCTGCAGCGTTGCTCACTTCCTGATTTGGGAAGGGTAATTCTTTAAGTCTTTCTCTAGAAGGTACGAAACCCACCATTTTCACAGAAACCCTGCACAGATGAGGTGGACACACAGGACAGATGTCTCCTGGAAAGAGGCCCCAAACACCTCCTTCACACTCAGTACCAAGCAATGCAGAGGATTTTCTGTGAGAGATCGCAGCAATTTCACATCCAGATGCAAGCCTTTGGTAACAGGGCTTGCATCTGGCTGCGAACGACCAAGTGTGTTTCTAATCTTACCTTGAATCATACACTTAAGCCAAAATCTGGCCATTAACTTCTTTCAACAAAGGGAAGGGACCTTAAAGCTCCTCCAGTTCCAACCCCTGCCATGGGCAGGGACACCTTCCACTGGAGCAGCTTGCTCCAAGCCCCTGTGTCCAACCTGGCCTTGAGCACTGCCAGGGATGGGGCATATTTGACTTTTTAGATTATATTTTCAAAATCCTTGGAGACCCACACAAATGAGTATGAAAATCTGCAAGGGTCCACCCAAAAGTGTGTCCGCATGTGCGCAGAGACATCCCCTGTCTCCAAAGCCTGGAGCTGCCGAAGCACATTTTAGCTTTCCCACACAAACATGTGGATAAACAGAGGTAACAGAACATATCTAAAGATGAAGGAAACCAGGGTTTGGGTTACATCAAGCTCTTTCCAGTGCTGGATAACTACAGTGTTGAAAGTGAAAGCTGCCACATGAGAGACCGGAGCTCTGCACACTGCTCGCACGCCTTCCGCTCACAGCCACAGCCAAGGGGGATTCCTGGCTTGCAACAGAGGAGAACTTTACCCCCCAAAACCACCATGAACTTAGGCCGGTGACCCCAAGCCAAGCTTCGAAATCACTCCAGATACCCAGCCAGATCAGAAGTCCCGAGCTGGAACCGCCTGCCTTTGATACTCTAAACCCTGTTACCGACACCGGGTGAGACCATGGGGCTGAACTCTGCCTGCAAGAATTCTTCAGCTTGATACAAAATTTATTCCACTGTATGTAAAATTCATCTGTGTAGTCGCACACCCTTGTAGGCTTGAATGGGGCGAAGGAGTCTTTCGACTCCCAGTGCAATTTATTATTTAAGAGCAGTAAAATGACAGTGCTGATAGGAGAGCTGCAGTGATGTAATGGGTAATGCAGTTCCGCTCCCTGCAGGAACCGCGCTGTACATTAGCGTGCTGGCGAGGGTGGTTGCTCCTATCAATTATTTATAGTGTTCTGGCGTGCAGCCTGGAGAGGGTCACATCGCTGAAAGCTAACTTTATCTGCATTGTTCCCAGCCTCCTGCCCAGCTGTCACTCTGTCCCTAATTTAATACACCCAGCGCGATGAGGAAGGATGCAGGAGCGCTGGGCTGGGCCCAACCGAGCCGGAGGAGAAGGCAGGCTCTGACCGTGGGCTGCTGAGGTCTCAGTGGCCTCTGTTATCGTGCTGGTTGGGCTGTTTAAAATCTGTGTTTGAGACTCACCTCATTGCTGAGATGGAACCCAAAGGGTTTCAGGGCACGTGTGCTCAAGAGGGGTGACAGGTGGGACATCCACGGTGCAATGGGATTCTCCATCTCAGTAACTGTGCCACACAAAGGGCAGGCTGCACTATGCATTTTCACAGAATCATGGAATGGTTTGTGTTGGAAGGGACCTTAAAGCTCCTCCAGCTCCAACCCCTGCCACGGGCAGGGACCCCTTCCACTGGAGCAGCTTGCTCCAAGCCCCTGTGTCCAACCTGGCCTTGAGCACTGCCAGGGACGGGGCAGCCACAGCTCCTCTGGGCACCCTGTGCCAGCGCCTCAGCACCCTCACAGGGAAGAGCTTCTGCCTAAGAGCTCAGCTCAGTCTCCCCTCGGGCAGGTTCAAGCCATTCCCCTTGGCCTGGCCCTACAGGCCCTTGTCCAAAGCCCCTCTCCAGCTTTCTTGCAGCCTCTTTAGGTACTGGAAGCTACCCTGAGGTCTCCTCAGAGCCTTGTCTGTGTAATACAGCAAGAGCTATTCAACCATGTATGTAAATAATGGGGGGGGGGGGAGGGAAACACTTGTCAGCTCTCCAGAAAATATATTAAAAATTAAAATATATAAATATACAGAAAAGGAAAAACATCACCATTTTTTGTTCCAGCTATAAACTGGAAATGCACAGCCAAGGGCTGATTCTCCTCTATTTTCTCACCAAGGGGCTCCCCAGGCCTTTGTCCCTACGACTCACCAGCAAACCTCTTCCACTGTTCACCCCGAAATCAAATCAACCATGGCTACTTTTCAGACCTTTGAAACATGCTCTTAAACACACTGTTCACTTGGCCCCATATCTGTATAAAAGCTATTACATTTTTATCTTTAGCTGCTTCAGGGTTTTTGTTACTGCAAGAGACGCTTCCACAGGGAATCACTCTAGCAAATATCAGGTACAGGAAGATGAGCTGCTGCCTCTGCAGCTCCCACACCCGGTCCTTTCCCACTGACCAAAGGGATTCACATACCCCATATGCTGCATCAAATACCTCTCCCATGCCTCAAACTAATGTCAAATCCTGCTTCAATAAGAAGGCATTTTTCAAGCCTTGTGAAGCCAGGAAAATAACCTGGGTTTTCCTGCGATTGGGACTGGTTGTCTTGTTTCAAGCAACAAGCACCACCCAGGTTTGGTTCAGAGGCACAAAACAATTCCAGTGATCAGGACTGAAAACAGCACACGGCACCATCATGAAAAACACAACATTTGCACCGAAGGGAAGTTGCTGGAAAGGAACACACAGGCCCAGAGGAAGCAGGTTTGTTCTGCGGCACAAACTGGGTCCAGGAGAGGCTCCTGCTGCAGCACCATTGGGACCGGCACCTCCAGCAGCACCCAGCACATCAGGAACAGAGAGGGGCCAGCACAGACTCCACCCAGAGGCTTGGGTAAGGCAAAGGCGACAGCTAAATCCATGTGTGTTCGCATGGTTCACCCCAGCACAAGACAGAAAACCGTAACTAACCTTCTCACTGTGAAAACCAGCATTTTCGGTACCATAAAAACCTGCCCAAAATGCCAAAAGGGGGAACTGGGACAGCCATGGAAGGAACAAGCCAGTGCCAGAGCCCGCACCGCCAATGAAAACCAGATTTTGACCAGGAGCTGAGCATGGAACGTGCAGACCATGCTCTGCTGTCACTGAACAGGAGTCTTCAGGGCCTTTACATCCTATCTGAATCCAGGATTATTTCCATGGCAACTATCTGGAGAACTTATTAAGTAAAAAAAACCAAGAACAGTTTGAACACACAGAACCTACATTCATAACGTACTGACTAAATTAGCGGCACTAAGGTTTCCAGTAATCAAAATAAATCAAGTTCTAGCAACTCAAATCTTCTCTTTGTCCCAGCTAAGAAGAAAAACCTGATAGTAACATCAGTGTGGCGGGAGGAGGAGGAATTACAGGTTTTCTAAGACCTATACAAGCCGTACATAAGTCAAGTCTTATCCCATTCGAGTGGTTCAACAGACATTATTTTAATATCTGGCAGTTCAAGGACTGTTAAATAAGGCTGAGTTTCCACAAGATGATAAACTTCATAGCAAGGCAGCTACTAGAGAACCAAAAAGATAACAATCATGTGGCACAGAACAGTTATCTAGTAGAAAACCTCACTGAATCCCCCCAAATTTGTCTATAAAAAAAAAGCATAATCTGCAACTCTGCCCTGCCAAGCTTTGTGTAGTGCTGGGTACCGCCGGCCTGCCCAAAGCAGGCTTGGACCAACGCTGTCCCATACGCACTGGGTGATGCAACACATGTGGCAATTGCCTGCTCCTGCCTGATCCCAACCCAGCTCCTACTGCCTAATCATCTTCCTCACTTCACTCAAGCATTAGCTGGAGCAGGAGAGGAAAATTCAGTGGTCCTTTATCACATCTGTGCTGAGGCACTGGCAAAGGGTGCTGTGGCTGCCCCACCCCTGGCAGTGTTCAAGTTCAAGGCCAGGCTGGACACAGGGGCTTGGAGCAACCTACTCTAGTGGAAGGTGTCCCTGACAGTGGCAGGGGGTTGGAACTGGATGAGTTTTAAGGTCTCTTCCAACCCAAACCAGTCTGGGATTCTTTGATTCTATATTTAGCTTGAAAGATTCATGAGTATGGAATATTTGCTTGGAGAAAGGACAATTTGCTTATTAGAGCTAATTTCAAATAGATTAAAAAATAGCAGAATCTGATATTAAAACACTGAAAACAATTAATCTTTCTTAATTCAATTATTCTGCAACAAAATTCCCATTTCCTTCCAGGATCTCTCTGCAAAACAGCAGACGAGGCGTGACAGAGCACTGGGGAACGGCCGTGACCGAAGGAATATGCTTGTGCCACCAGCAAGGAGCACACCCCCTGTGCCACAGCGACTGGAAGGTGGCAATGAGAGGGGACAGGGACACGCCACACATCGGGCTGGCACAGCGGCACGCAAGGGTGCAGGACCTGGTCACAGGCTCTGTGCATTCCCCTCTCAAACTCACAGCCCTGCAGTAATGTAGTGGCTGCCTCGGTACTGAGGCTTGGCTGGGCACTGCAACAGCAACCACGGCTCCTCCTAAGCACAGGGTTGATGAGGACATCACAAAGTTTTGGCAGAACGCGAAAAGAAATGCTGCCCAAAAAATTTCGTTAACAGCAAATTCAGGGTGAGAAAATAAGTCTTAACAGGAATGATTTTGGAAGTGCTGTTAAAGAAGTGGTTAAATGAACCGCTGGCTCCGTCGTTAAGTTCAGCTTGGGATATTATAGGCATTATCGATTTACCTTACATCAACCTGGAAACTCATTTCCAATAGTTTCTAATGGAACCTGGATTTTCTCAGGCCTAATATGCCTTGTGAGGTTGAGCCTCCTGCAAGGAAATACAATACCACAGGATTAAAATGGCAGCTGTCAGACAGACAACAGCCCCATTCATTTAATGAAGATAGCCCAACGGTGATAGGGATTTCTAAAGGCTACTCCAAAAGGCTGCTCTGCAATTAAATAGAGTGGTAAGACCAACGTGGTGAGCATGGCCTTATGAGTACCTATAGATAATGGTGTGCACCTGCGACTCGGGATTTACAGAAACCGAAGGGAGGTTATTTAAAGTTTATTTCTGCAATATCAGCTTGCACGCACTATCAATAGGCCTTTGAGAGGCAATGCTGATTAGTGATTGGCGTGGAGAGGGGCAGTTCTGGACCCCAGCTCCACTGCCTGCTCAGCCACGAACATACAAAGCATTTTGGCAAATGAGTTTTTCAGCAGCCGCAGCTGTACGGTGCGCGGAGCAACACTCCAGGTTCTATTCTTAGCTGAGCAGGGACGGAGACAGCAGAGCAGATGCACAACCAGTAAACAACTCTTCCCTACGAGCAAAGCCATTTTAAAGGAGTAAATTCCCTCTCGAACAGATGAAGATCTCTGTGAGGGTGCACGAGCATCGACCCCGTTTGCAGGCACTCAAGAGCGCCTGAGAAAAGGAAGTTTTGTGGCCACCTGAGAACAGGAACGGGCAACCTCGTAAAGAACCAGGCTCCACAGCCTTCCTCCCCATCACACACCAAGCTGGAACGGCCCGTGTCCTGAGCACCATCCTGCCTGCCTCCAGGGCAGGACCGTCCCCTGCTCCCAAGTATCACGCACTGGGGAATGCGGGATGGAAGCGGGGAGCAGGGGAATGAGGTTTTGACCAGAGTAACAAACCATCAATCCTCCATCTCTGCTTCAGCAGCAAGAGCTTCACCACTCAGGGAAACACTGTCTCCTCAATAAAATGCCCTGTAGCAGGCTCATGCTACGGAAATACTGGTCTGGTTTTCAGCCAGTAAAAAGAGTATTATTCCTTTATGGACCTGCAGGGAAAAGATTCTTCTCAAGCCTCAGAGAAAAAGACTCCTTGAATACAAAACCAAGCAGGGAATTGGGTAGCCTGAAAGGAGGCTTCCAGAAAGGTGTGAGCATAGAAAACAGAAGCTCAGAGCAGGAAGGAAACCGTAACATTAGCTACAGACTTTGAACACACATGCAGATCTGCACCACCAAACACCAACAGTGAGCAAAATACTCTGTGCCAAAGAACATACCACACTTGATCCTCAGCTATTTCCAAACTTCATCTGCAAATGCATCCTGTCTCAAGACATGAAAATCCAGACATGACAGATACATGGCAATTAACCACAACCCTTATGGTTTGCAGTGCCTCATGAGAGACAAGCAGTGCCCTCAGCCCCAAGACATCCTGCGGAAGCAACCGGCCGCTTGCAGAAATCACCCAGCACTATGTTCTGCCCCTTCTCCAGTTCTGCCTGTCTTACCCTGCAGCTCCAGGAGCTCCTGCCTCTGCCGTTGCCTCTTCCCTTCTCTTCCCATTCTCCTCCCGCTCCTTCCCTTGAAGTCACCAGTCCCATTGCCCTCCCTCCTGGCAGCGGTGCCAGATGTCATCCTGACCCGCAGCCGCCAGTTCGGGTCAGTTATCAGGGTTATGGTGCAAGGGGAGCGATGGGCTCCACAACTGCTCGCAAATAGAGCCCTGGGCTATTTCTCCTGGTAGCAAACTGCCCACAGCAGAGCTGTAAGACTGAAAGACTGCTCATGCACACCGCGATGAAAGCCTAAGGCACCGAGAGCTGAGTAAGGTGACCCTTAACTATGTTAAGCACCAGTCATTCGTAGAAGTGACACTTACTGCACGAGGGGGATGGATGACTTGAATGCCTCCTGCAAGAATAACTGCACACTGAAGGCAAAGGCTAAAGTTTCTGGAGAAGGGATGCTGCTGCTTGCTGGGAAGGCGATGCTGCAGCACTCCAAGGAGATCTACTCAAAGACCCTGGGCTGCTGCAAGGAGATATCAGAGGCACTCATCGGGGAACATCATGTGTATTTAAACCAAAACCAGACCTGTATTCTTGACCAAAGTCCACTCCTTGAAGGATGTGCCCTGATGAAGGAACAGCTCCGAGGCAATGGTATGCAGTTTGCTGGAAGGAGAGAGGAAAGCTTCAAGCCTGACATAAACCAGGGCTCAGATTCCTCTATCATCCCGAGACTGCACCACAGATAAGGCTGCGTCAACTTTTCCATTTGAGCACTCTCCCCTCAAAGGTTTATAGTCAGGGTGAAAATGTTTTGGCCAGGTGGAAACTTACCATACAGGCTCCCAAAGCCGGGAGCTGCCCAAGTATATAAAACATCACAGTGTCACCCACCCAGACCTGGTTTCCCCCCATTGGAAAAGAGAAAAGCCCATTTTCCTCTCCACTGAATTCTCCAGATTCCTCTACAGCAGATAAGCAATACCCCTCATAGGGGATGGGGCTGCTCATCTATAGTCCAGAGCCCCCACAGGGGATGGGGCTGCTCATCTACAGTCCAGATCTGTACAAAGTGCCCCACAACATCAAACAACCCAAGGGACTGAAATACAAACAGATTAAACATTAACCCGGGAGCTAAGCACAGGGCATTGCGACCTCAGCGCCGCAGTCCTGCCCCAGCCCAGTGCTGCTGGCCGTGCCCCAACCTCTCCCACTGTGCTGTGCCTTTTGGAGAGGCAAAACTATGAAGATGGTCCATGGAAAGCAGTCCCCAGGCCAGGGGCGGTAGGCACCAGTCCCTGCTCCTGCTGGGGTGCAGCACCCAGCACCCAACCCCACATGCTGGGGACATGCAGGGTGATGGGGAGGTATCTGGGTACCAACGAGCAGCACAGTGTGTCCCCCTTTGCTTCACTGCAGTTATCCCTGAAGACAGAAATATTTGTGCTTGTTTTTCTGCTGCTGCTGAGCAGCTATGAAATGTCTCCCACTACAGAGGGCCGGAATAAATCCCAGCTCCTGAAGCAGCATCTGAAATCAGCCTCTCTCCG
Source organism: Lathamus discolor (assembly GCF_037157495.1). Lineage (NCBI taxonomy): Eukaryota > Metazoa > Chordata > Aves > Psittaciformes > Psittacidae > Lathamus > Lathamus discolor. The sequence goes on along the minus strand of NC_088909.1, from coordinate 2,519,889 downwards.
ATCTCCACCACAATTTCAAACCTTTAATTTACTCCAGTGAAGGCAACGTTTGTGTTTGTTTACCGGCCACAGAGGAGCTTCTGAGCACTGGTGGTTTATCACATTCACCCAACAGATATATTCTGGGGAGCCTCTTGGACTGGCCATGACTTGTCACAAATTACTGGTCACAAACTTTTCCTCCCTGTCCCCATGATGGCAGGCACACGCAGTGCCTCCAGCAGCCTTTTGGGATCGCCTGAAAGAAGCCTGGCTTTCTCCTTTCCAAAGTTCAAATAGAAAAGGAAACAGAAAGGAGGAAAGCAGCCTGATTTTCTTCTCATTCCCCTGTTAAACCTTGCAGTGCTGGCCTGAACTGCAGCATTCCTTGCCCAGGGAAGCACCCCGGCAGGCTCTATGGAAGGATGAAGGCCATGTGGAACCCGGAACACTTTCCCCCAGTACCTTCCATGAATTTAGGATTCACTGGTGTACGTCAGTGAAGCAACTTTGCTCTTTCTACAGGAAAGGGACAGATTGCAGGAGAAAACTCTATCCTAACTGCTGCCAAATTCCACAGATTTAGTTATTAGTAGGCAATTAGGAACCTTTATTAACACTTCCTACTATGTTAAGCTCCATTTGCACCGCATCCCTGCGCCAGCCTGGACGTTTCCGATGGAGCGGCACCCTGGCTCCAACACACACGTGGCATCACGTACCAAAAACTGTGTCTTCCTGCGCACTGCCTCCCAGGCCCCTTCCCTGCAGATGTATTTAATGTGGTTGTCTTATAAAATAAATCTCAATGAAAAAAATCAGAGATTAAAAACAAGGGAGTAAGGGGAGGTAAATAAAAAGCACGGCTGCACAAAGGGAAAAACAGTTTTGCTCTTGTTTTTTAACTCACAATCAACATCTGAGCTATTCAGGAAACTGGTGCACTGCCCTCCAACCAACTTCAATTAGGGAATTCAAAAGCAGTCAGACAAAAGAATGCCTGGGAGTTACTGCACCGCACAGAGATATTTTTAGCAAGAGCTGGGAGGCTGTTTGTGGGACACTGCTTTGCTTCCACTGCATTTCAGCTTTTGTATTTACATTCACAGGACAGTAGGATTTACTAGGTCAGAGGGAGAAAGAGAGGAGAAATGACATAAATGATGCAAATCATTTTGCTTTCTGATACTCTAGGAAGGTATCTGAGCAGAAGCTGATGGAGACCAGAATGAAACACAACATTTGCCTCCATCTGCTTCAGAAAACCATCTTTCAGCTGAAATCTCAAGTCACTCTCTCTGAAGGGGGTGATGTAAAAGAGCACACACAGCCCTGGAAATGTCTGGGTGCCCTCTGCTCAGCATGGAGCAAGCTGCCTTAACCCACAGCAGAGCTGCAGCCAGATCCAGCCACTGACCTCTCCCCACCCCCTGGTCACCAGATGGCTTCACAAGTGGCACGGCAGTGATGCTGCCACATGAAGACACCCATCCCAAGCCCACGGCCACAGATGCTGTTCGGCTCCTCAGTCCGGCGCAGCCGTGCATGACCCAGCCCCAGCGCTTCTGCTTCCGAGAAGCCATTTCCTTACAACGAGAGGCTGAAGCTGCGCTCCGGCCATGGCTCGGGAACAGCGGGGCCTGCGGGGAGCTGGGAGGTGATGCCCAAAGGCAGGGCTGGTGCTGGGGAGGCAGCGGGCACCCACCGCCTGCGCCATCGCACCGCTCCTCCAGCGCAGCCCCCTCTTCCGCTCCCTCCCACCACTGCGGCAGCGCAGATGGCAGCAGTGTGACCTCGCTGTTCCTGCCTCCTTGTTTTGATCCTGCAGTCTTGATTGTTCAGGCTAATCCCACACTCCCAGCCTTGGCTGCCAGCCAGGACTGTTATTAATGGCACAAAAGCTTCTCATTCCAGCTACTTCTACATCCGCTAATGCTGTTGTTCCCTTCTCTCGCTCCCCCTCTCACCACATTACAAACTGGAGCTGGAATATATTTTATAAGGGGGGGGGAACCTTTCTCTGATCACCCTTGCACGCCGAAGGCTCCACCACAACCATACAGGAAAGGGTTGTCTGCTCCAGCAATAATTAGCAATGCCAAAGCAGTAAGACCACCCCAGTCATCCAGCGATCGGCTCCAAAGCAATAAACAGCACACGGATGTGGGGAGTTTCCAGCAATCCCTGAAGGAAACACAGGATCCCAGGCAGAAGTATGCACAGCTGCCCTCAGAGCCCCACGGATGGGGTCTGCTGCGCAGGGCAGGAGGAACAGCGATACTGACCAGGGGGCCAGGGACAGGCAGCACTGTGGCCCCAGTGGCACGGCACCCATCTGCTTTCCTGCCCCTGCTCTGTGCAATTGCATTTACACAACTGTGAAGCCCTCATTAAAAGCACACACTGTTGGCAATTTAGCCCCTCACACACCAAGTCTTTCACGGCAGGTCTTCTCTCCCTCTGCAAGGAACCCGAAGTCCCCTGTGCAGGGCCAAAGAGCTGTACTCGGGCACATGCCCTGTGTCTGGTGAAGCCCACGACACCGAGTGCCTGCCCTTCCCCATCCTCCCTTAGCTGTAAACTCCCTCCCAGTGAGAGGTCTGCAGGGCAGAAGCCCTGTGGGGTGATGCTCCACTGGCCTCACCGACCAGCGGGCTGCTGGCACAGTACTGGGGTGCAGGTCTCACACCGGCTCAACCCGCTTGGACCTGGTTTGGAAGGGGATGGGATGAGAATACTCATATCAGTGCTTTCTGATCTAGCAGGGACCAGCCAGCCATGCCCACCACGCACAAAACAGCCCCTGGGGCACAGCTCACAGCGGCTGCAGCTGCGACCGACAGCCCATAAAGTCTGGTCCTGAGTCAGCTGAGCACAGCAAGGCCTCAGCACACACTGGAGGCCCCCGGGCTGACGGTTAATGAGGTTTAGAGCTGCTCTGAACTGCAAACCCAGCAAGAGACAGTGCCCTGGGACCCCCCCGGGGGAGCAACCCCCCGATCCCGTGCTGGGGATGTGCTGCATGCGGAGCATCACGTTGGAGCCGTGTCTGAAGAAACCTGCCTGGTTTTCAGCCCCAGCCGTCGCCCTGGTGAGATGATTCACCATCCTGCCCTCACTACTTGTCAAAACGCGGGGAAGGAGAAAAGAAAAGCAGCTACGGGCAAGTTTCTTCTGATGAGGAAGGTCAGTACATTTTTAATAAAGGGCTCTTTAAAGATAATCTCATTTCAGTATTTACACATGTTAAAGAGGTTACAGAGACCCAGGCATAATGAAGTCAAAGGAGAGGACAATAAAAGCATGGCTGGGATACCACGGTGTATCTCTATTGCTGTTGGAGGGCTCGAGCAGCAGAGGAGGGGATACCCCGCACAGGAGGGGGTTCAGGCACCAGGAACCACTGCCTATTGCTCACTCACAAAACATCAGTAGCAGTATCTCCTTCCTTAGATCCAACAGCTTGGTCTCTTTTCCCTTAAACCCAATGGCATGAGTTTCCATCTCACACCACCCAGCCCCTGCCCGCTGCTCCACTGGCACACTCAGCCGAACAGGCTGGTGCAAGCCCCTTGCTCTCCCCATCCGACACAAACACTGGAGCAGTAGCTCCTACTTTAGATGTAGCCCATGTTTACCGGTGCACAGGCCTGATTTAAACTCCTGAAGACACCTCCAGCCTTTCACTATAGCAACCCCAGCAGATCTTCCCACTTTGGGAGCAGCTTCGCAGCGGAGCTCTGTATCGGTAGAGGTTAAAACTGACACAAGAACTTAAATACGAGCCAGCAGCTCCTGCTGTCAGCAGGGGTGCTTCATAAAAGCCCTGCTCCAAAGGCAGAGCTCCAGTGTAGCTCCTCATGTGCCACAATTAACCCCCACAACTGAAAATTCTCCCGACATGCTCAGCTCTCAGGAGCTGCTCTCATTCTCCTCGGCTCTGCGAGCACTGGGTTTCTGTGACACGCACCACACACCATTTACTTCAGGACAATTGAGGGTGATGGTTTGGGGATGGAGGGTACACACCAACTAAGCGTACAGTCCATGAGGGCACCAGGAACAGAACATTTATGTCAAGCTTGGAATTACTCCTCTACTGTGCTTGGGAAAGAGCTGGCGCCTGTTCCAAATCGCTGCGCTTCGGTGCAGACGGTGCAAGAGGCAAAAAAAAAAAGAATCTTTATTTAAAACTACTTAATAGTCGCAAGATCAAGCAGAACAAATGGAAAAGCATGTTCTGAGCGAAATGTTACTTCTAGAGCTCAAATGGCACTTAAGTCCACATCAGAGAACATTCAGCTGAGGTTGCAGAGAGCCAGGAGAAGGAAGCAGGGAAACCAGCCTGGATTACTGGATGCTGGGCAGGTACAGCAAAGCCATGTGGAACTGCAGGTATTTAGCACAGCTGCCCCACTAACACATACATTGGAGTGGCTTCGTGAAGCAACTGGGTGTTAAGAAGTAATTAGAGCAGCAGGCAAGAGAGTCACAGACGTAAGGGAGAGAAGTGAAGAAAGACCAACAAAAATAGTTCAAATTAACAAAATCGCTTCCAAAGCCAAAAGGCCTCAGTGTAGTCATCTCAGCAAACAGCCCCACAGGCACAGACAGAACTTCCCAGAGTTCATCCCTGCACTTTCTGCAGATACGGACCAGCAGCTACAGCAGGCATTTAAAAAACAAGGCGGTATTCAAAGCAGAGCCTAATATCCTAATATTTAAAGGATGCGAGGTCTGCTGCAGCCCTGTGATGGGCTGTTCTCATGCTAGCAACCTGCCTAAGAAACCCAGTGCTTTCAGTCCCATTTCTTTAGCTTCATCTTCCAGCCAGCAGGGACCTTCCTCTATTTCAACACATAGCCTGGAACAAAGCAAGCAGGATGGGTGTCAGACAAGGTCGGCCCGAATCCGGAGGGCAGCAGATGCTTAGAAGGCGACTGCGCTCCCAGCACCCTGCCCAGGCTCTGGCAGTCATTAACGGACGGGCTTCCAACCCACCAGATGCTCTCAACTTTCTCCTTGCTAAGCTAAATAGCTTGTGTTTCCAAGACCTAGTGCATGAAATGAGTCTTCTGAGCCCCATTCAGCCAACCAGCCTCTTCTCTTTTCTTAAATGAACACTATGTTAATCTCATTAGCTGTGCTATAGCAAAGCCAGTCTGTGAGTTGGTCCCACCTACTACCCAAATAATCTTCAGCAGCTCCCATAACACAGGGACTGCTCTAACCCCAGCGGTACTGGAGAATAAGAAACAGTACTGGGTTTAGGATAAACCCAACCTTATGGTGCCAGGACAATGGAAACAGCAGCAACCCAGAGCATCCCTTCTACCCTATCCCAATGGTGAGCAGTGCCTGTTGCTGGCCTTCCCCAGCCTTTGGCTACAGCACACCCACACCTCAAGAATGTCCCTGCACCACACCTATACCTACTCACAAACATACAGCCCAGCCTCAGCACATCCAGCCCCACACAAGTCTCCCCTGCACATGAGCAGCAGCAGGTAACAGCTGACGGATGCTTCTGCTGAGCTCTCCTATTTCTGTACAATTATAGGGCTCAAACAACAAAATACTGAGGGTTTCAAGTGTGGACGGACATCGCTTGGAGAGTATGGCTTTGGCCCTTGCTCATGGCATCACCAGTGCTTAGGACATCCCTTGGGGAGAACCCAAACTAGAAATCCTAACCAGCGTAGTCTTTAGTTCAGACCCACCTCATGTTCACGATCGGGAACAACATAAACACTCACATTCTGTGACCCCAAACAAGTTCACGTGGGAAAGCACTGTGCTCAAAAGACAAAGCATCACCTGACAGCAACACACCTACATGGAACAGTCAGGCCTGCACCTGGGGAAACAATTTAATCACCAGTTTCTGCTTCCCCATGGGAGCCAAAGCACCTCCTATGTCCAAAGCACCAGGTCACCTCTTCTCCAAGAAGAAGTCACTTCTGATCTCGCACATGAGGAGATGAAGAAGATGCCTTGGCACCAGGGCTGCAGCAGGAACACAGGGACAAGGTGGGTGCGGATGGTGAAGCTGGCAAAGCCCTCTCTAAGGGCAGGAGCACTGATACCTGCACACACACAGCCTCTTCTGAAGAGAGGCAGCAGCATCAGGGAAGGAACAACAGCCAGGAGGGATGTCCTGATGGGTGGGTGCAAGGAGCCTCACAGTGAAGGTCTCCCCGCCACGAGCCAGGGTCCCACAGGAAGGAGCACCTTCAATGATGTCCATATCACTGGCATTAATTCCTGTGAGCCTGTCTGGTAGACTGGAGCTGATGAAACAGACTGGGCACGAACAAGCGAGATTCCTGCTTCCTGGTATGTATGATCGAAGGGCACAAACACAGCAGAGGGAAAATCCACATGCTGCCCTTCACAAGGAGCACCGACCAGATGGGTCTGTAAATGGGATTAAGCGGAAGACAGCTCTACTGCATCCAGCACTCTCCTCCAGGGCTGGAAACTCGCCCTTCTGACAGCCAGGTCTCTGCAACAGGGAACCAGCCTTTTGCTTTTACCCTCTTCCTTCTTCTAAGCCACTTTGTCCCTGGTGTTTAGCTCACAGACCTGCCATCTCCCCCAGCACACAATTCCTCCTTCTCTGGAAAGGCTCTGAGATGCACATTATACAAGATACACAGAAATAAATTGTTTTTAATTCTCCAGATTCTAGTGCTCCGAAACAAGGATCTTAAAGAGCTTTGCAAACAATGGATTAAGCTTTAAGACTCGCTGAGAGGTCAGGAAGTGCCTCTCAGAAGCAGAGGAAGGTGAGCAAGGCTGAAGGCTCTGTAATGCAACTTTATCATCACTGCAGAAGTGACTTGTTTCTATAGGCACGAACACAAGTGAGTCTACCACCAATCCATCACTGGTCTAGTGACACCTTTGCCATTTTGCTCCAGACTCCGGAGCAGTTTCAATCCCACCATAAGCTTTCTAATGCCAAATTCTTGTTTTCTTTCCCACCTTAAAGCATCAGGGTTAGGGTTATCCTAACCACCCCGGGGATGTCAGCACCACCAGGTCCTGAAGCTGTGGACAGACACGAGGCTTCTCTTGGAGCACTAGTTAGGTTTGGTGTCAACGTGGCTCTCCTCCACAGGCACACAGGAAGCTTTCTCAGCGTGTATTTCCAGCAGCTCACCGGATGCAGCCCTACAGAGAAAGGCACCTTCTTGGTTAGCTCCTCAGTGTTACGACGACTTTGGGTCACTGACTACAACCCATATTAACGTGACGTCATGTACTCTGAGTGCAGCCCGGTCTGCAAAGCCCTTATTTTTCTTCCCAACTATATTTTGCATACATCTTGTAAACAAGCTTTACATCCTTTTGATCAGTGCTCTGCACGGAGCCCGGGGAGGGGGAGGAGACTTCCTGTTCCACTATTGCAATCGCTCTCAGCAACGTGCTGTGCTCAGCTCTTGCCGCCCCGTGAGCAGTGATGAAATGTTCTATTTTGGTGGCTTTTTCTTCATCTCTGTAGCAAGCGGGCTGTGCTCTAGTCCAGCACCGCTGCTGAGCTGAATGTGGGTTTTGACATTCATTTTAAAGCGGCAGAGCGATTTGTTGCAGCATCTCCTTTTGAGGCCAAGATGGCCAACTGAGAACCCGGTTCTCTAGCCAAAATGCCTTCACACTACCTGGCTTCTCTGTTTCCTTGCCAGCTGTCTGAAAGCAGGCATTTTTGCTGAAGAACTTGTTTACAGAGAACCCAGGCTCCTGTACACGGTGGAGCACAACCGTTGTGTTTTCTTGCTATTGCTTATCTGCTGCAGATAAGTCCAGTTTCTGCTTGCCCACAGGCAAGCAGCCAAACACTGATACCTCCCCATACTTCACGGTGACTTCACACGCCCCAACCCTCGCTTCTCCTACGCCTGTGGCCTTCAGGAGGTACAGCCTGACCGGACCATGCAGACACGGTGCTGCTAGGAGGTACCCTGCCCTTGTTCCAGAGACACAACACCAGCTGGAGCAGCAGGAGGTTGTTATCCTCCTCACTTTGGAAAGACCAAGCGCCCCGGACTCTGGTGGGTGCTGGAGGTCTCCAGAAGTGTAAATAGTTAAAGGCAGTCTCTGGTGCTCTCTTGTGACTCCAGCTCACCACTTCCATGTCCTCCCTTTGCCAGCTCATGTGAGGAGCTTATAAAATCAGCACACTGTAGGCAGCAACACAGGAATGTTACGGAGTCAGTTACTAATACAGTGTTTTGCATATTGTGTTTCAAACACTACATGCTCCTACATGCTCGGTGTCAACAAGGGGAAAAAATTGTCAGACCAAAATGAAATCTTCCAAAAGTGAGTTATTTGCTATCCAGCAGGCTACCAGGTGCACTGCAAGGACCCCGCAGGGATATTCCAGCATTCATTCCAACCCCTTCCTTTAGAGAACAATCTCAGTTCATTTCCTAGTGATTTTCCTACTCTGCCTGCAGTCAGTGTGCCTCCCAGCTCTGCCCACTGTGGTCCAGCACAGGCTTCCACGCAGTCTGCAACCAGCACAGGTATCACTTGGGCAGAAACACCTTGTACTCATCAATGAGATGAGCAGTGAGGAACTGGCAGGTTTAGGATACAAAACAGGGAGGGAAAATACATGCAGCACACACTCTTCTGGGTGAAGCCACTTCCAAATTCGAAGGAAAGCATTTTGTTTCCAGCAAACAGAACATACTAGATGAAGCTGTGGGTGTGCTACTCTTACAGATGCTCTATGTGAACCGAAATTTGATGAAATTATTACAGAAACATTCCACCATCTCCCAAAATAAGTATCTCTGTGTGCCTCTGCCTGGCTAGATCATGAAAAAAGCCCTGCATAGTGGAGCTCAGTTTCCATTTCCTCACACACTCCTACCAGGGCTGAGCTTACAGGCAAACGCACCGACCTTTCCTCAAAGAAATCAGTGTTTGCTGTTCCTTATAAATTTGCAGGATTTTGGCTGGCTTCCACTTCACCCACTTTTGAATACGACGCTCCCCACCCCCACACAACTGTTCTGTTCTGAGGGATGACAGGCTACCCAAAAAAACAGAGGAGCGCTCCAGCATCCTGCCTGGATGGCACCGCTCCGGCAGCAAAGGAGCACCGGGAATGTGGGACCAACCTGTTGCAGGAGCACCTCGTTGTGGTTCAGCGCACCCATTCTTCCTGACCTCCCTTTGAAATTACATTTGTCCAGCACTCCCTGTGCTCCCGATTTTCAATCATTTGAGGCACATTTTAACTCTTTATTATTTTCCTACAAAAAACATCAGACCCGGGATCCCTTGTCAAAGGCCCTCATGGTTACCAGAAGGATCATGCCGCAACCTTGCTCTGCTTTTCCGCCACTGCTGATGTGGTACACAAAGAATGAGATTTTTCAATTTGTTTTGTCCACGAGCCAAAAATTTCCTGTTAATGGGCTGAATATGGTGCCTGTGCTAGGCTCCCACCGCTCCCGCTCAACTCCCGCTCACAACAGGCACTACCTACAAGGCAGAGCTGGCCTCCTTTTGCAGGAAAATAAGGCCAAACCAGCTAGAAAGCATGTTTGGAATCTGGAGATTAATTCCATGTAAACTAATGCATTCAAACCTCTTTGTACAGCTTCAGAAAGGGCTGTCTGATCCCAGCGAGAAGTAGGGCAGCGCATACCCACGCCGTACGATGGGGAGAGCTGCCTCCATTTTGGAACTCTTTCCTAAAGCTCACCACCGTGAATGCAGAAGCCGTGTCCCGCTGCGGCCACCCGCCCGTGCCATGGACCATCACCGCAGCCCATCGCAGGCGCTGCCCGCTGCTCACAGGCAGGGAGCACGGGGCCAGGGGCAGCCTGCAGGGAGACAAAGAGGGGCCAAGAGGGCAGGGCAGCGGGTCAGGAGGCGGGAGGGCTCCCACGGGAGCCTCTGCCCTGGACCCGCAGCTTTTGTTCGCTGGAAAATGCTGGGAGCAACAAAGCGCTGCGAGGCCACGGGGGGACCCACGCTGCTGCCTCCTCCTGCCCGTGCCACAGCGCTCCCCTCGCCAGTGGCTCCCGCTCCTCTTCACCGCCTCGCTTTCTCTCTCTGGGAGATGAATTATTCAGAATGAAACCATTTTGAACTCTGCTGGGATGCTGAGCAAAGCCGAGATGGGTGGTGCTGCAGAGGAAGCTGTCAGGGACAGGACCAGGCCTTCCTCACACAGAAGGCTGCAAGTGCAATTACAGCCAACCCCACCTCGAACCCAATGCCACACAACACAGACATAACTGAAACAAAGCTCTCGGACTTCCCATCACACCCAGAGACACAACCTGAGTGCAAGGCCCAGGAACTGCTATGCCAATCCCATCCATGGAGGCTCCCCACAAAGCCACCCCACCGGTGATGCCCGAGCACTCTCCCTGTATTTTCTTCCTGCTGTCACGCTATAAAGCAGCAGAAGTAAGGACAGTTGAGCAGGGCATGGTTTGCATGGGATCTTCATGTGCCAGGGCAGCTCCGCACGCTACAGGCTATTGCTATGCTTAGGTGGGATGTGGCAGCTCCCATCAGAGACACACAGGGCTGAGGCCATGGAGGTGCCCCACAGCCAAGACCCAGCCACACTGCTGGGATGACTGGAAAACCCTGCAAAAAGCAGTGGGCATCACAGGAGTGCTGTGGAGGACAGGAGCTCTCTTGACATGGGATGGAGCCAGCACTGAGCTGCTTTCCACCAAGACTGCACCAATGGGACTCTCTGTACTGGGCGGTCTGATGTGCAGCACGCAGCCACTGTGGTTTGCACCATGTATGCTCCTTAGACACAAGCACCAGTAAGGTATTTGGCATGGGGCCCCACCATACAGCTGTATTCAGGTCCATCAACAAAAAGGTAGCTCAGAAGAAGCAGGGTTTTGTGTTGTTTTGCTTTTAAACAAGGAGACAAAATAATGAAATGGCCTGGAAACTATTCTACATTAAAAGTCACTATAGCACTAAAACCCTAGCTCTGACAGTTCTGGGTGAAGCCCTTTGGAAGTTACCATGGTAGTCGATGCAGCTATTCGCCCACTCCTTCAATAATGCTGGATTATTGTTTTTAATGCGATTCAACCACAAACAAGCAAATGTTGCTGAAGGAAAAAAGTACTTTCTCACACCATAATCCCCCCTCCAAGCCTTTATCTGTGCCACAAGTGCACAGCTAAGGAGGAGGCAGCAGGTAACAGGGAGCCAAGCCAAACACACAACGCTGAACTTTGCTCCCTCCCTCTCCAGGGAGAGAGGAAATTTAAGAAGCAGATTCAGGATTTCAGCATCCATTTCACTTTCCCTGCCCCCTCCTGAACTATCGCTCCCTGGGCCCCAAACGGCTATTCAGATGCTATGTCAGCTGAATGCTCCGCTTGCTTCCTCTCTCAAACACCAGCTCAGCAAGCCTCGCAACACGCTCCGTGTCAGACAAGAAAGCCAAGTATTTTTGGAATACATCTCTCCTCCTTTTAATTAAGGGCCCAGGTAGAGAGCAGCTCACACAGAAGCGCTCGCTCGGCAAAGCCGCATCCAGCAAGGCTGACAGAGGCAAGTTGGAGCAAGACAAGACCCAGACAAAGGAAAGCAAACACGGGCTGTAAGGGAGGAGCAGGATACAACTGCATTGACCTGCCCGGCTGTTATTTTCGCAATCCAGCCGAGGTCTAGAAACTCCTGTGGCCAAAGGGAAGGCTTCTCCTGGCTGAGGACGCCTGGCAGCAGCCTCCCCAGCGGCACAGCCCTCATCCCCCGGGTGAAAACCTCTCAAAGCCCAGTCACTGCAGGTAACCGGTGGAGACTGACGAGTCACCTCCCCATGTGCAGATAAACCCCATTCCTTCCCCAGGGACCCCCCCCAGCCCAGGGGCAACCCATGAACAAGGGCTGCTGTAGCTCTGCCCCTCCAAAATGTGCAGCTCTGAGCGGGGTGAGGCAGATGTAACAGGGACTAAGCAGCTTCCACCACTAAGCCAGCGAAGGCAAGACTGAGCCTGCACGCCGCGCGTGCCAGGGGCACCGGGTGCCATGCCATGGACCTGGTGCTGGCCTAAGCAACTCATACTGCTGGCTCTACAGAAATAATATTCCTCATTCTTAATCCCGTATAAATTATTTGTTACAATAAAGACTCGCGCTGAAAGCCTTGAGGCTTTGCTAACAAAGCTGGGCTTGCATGCAAGCTGCCAGCGTTTGAGAACTGGTTTAATCAGCTGGAGAAGCTGCGAGCGCGCTGGGGGAGCACGTCCAGGCTTCGTAAGACACAGTTTGAGTGACTCTTTAAGCAGCAATTCCTTCCCACACTCCCCTCGACTCCAGCTCACATCGGCGGGGAACAACTCAAGCTGGGAAACGCTTTGCCACAGTATGAAGTGGGAGCACACCATCACCATCACGGCCCTCGAATGGGTCCATCCACAGAGGGATTCGTATTCTTGGCAAGGGGCAGCTTCTGTGCCCAAGTGTGTTTCCAGCCAGCGCCCCAGCAAGCAGCAAGCCAACCACTTTCAAGATGAATTAAGGCCACAGCTTCCGTGGAGTTACGCTGGTGGAAGGCAGCTTTGTCAAACCGAAATGAAAGCAAAACCCGTGCTACGTTCACCCCATTGTTCTTTGCCTTTTCTAATAGCTGTTTTCTCTCCTCCATCACTCCCCGGCTTCGCACGCTCAGCTGTGACTCTTTGCGCCTCCCTTTCACTGCCTTCTGCTTCTGTTTGTCCTTTTGATCTCCACTTCTCAGCTTGTTTTCTGCTGCGGCCCCATCCCCCACGCCCCATTTCCACTTTTATTAGGGTGCGAGGCAGAACGGCTCAAAGGATGAACAATGCGTTTCAGCTGAAAAGGCTTTGAAGCTGAATTGGGTTGTTTACCGATAGATTCCCCGCTCTCCTGAAATCAGTATTTTACCTCTACCCAAGAAATTGCTGTTTATTTTCAGATGGAAGCAATTATAAAAAGCTGATGCCACTTAAACGCATACAACCAGGATCAGGAGTACCAGACTATGAGCACTTTAACGAGAAAAAGCAAACAAACAACAACGCACCACAACTGCACCTCCCCAAAGCCCACAGTTTCTAGAAGTTATTTTGGAGTGCAATTGTAAAGCTTCTGCTGCTGTAAGGACAGGTTAAAGCTTCGACCGGCGCCTAAATGTGAGCCAGCACACTGGTTTGTGTTTGAGACAAGCGTGCTGCCCTTACACCCAGGCTAGGAACGTGTACCACAAAGCTGCTTTCCCATCCAAGAGCAACTCCAAAGCATTACTTCAATTAATGTGTACTCTTTCAAGTTTAAATACTGAAACTGTTTAAGCAACTCAGAGCAAGTGACAAAGCACAACCGTGCGGCTTCTGCTCCCATTGTCACTTCCCAGCCAAAAGCTGGATCCTTCTTACAGAACCAGCATCTCCAGAAGATGATCCCTGTGCTGGGTAACACTGGCCATAAATTAATAAGCAGGAGAGGAGATGAAAAAGCAGAATACCATGAGCTGTGAAGAGAAGATTTTAGTGCTTTGGTCTGGTTGGTGCAGCCGCCTCCATTAGCCAGCATGCCCAACACTAACCAGGCAGAACACATTAAACCAGCAGGAAGGAAAAGGCCAGGACAAGCCTGTAAGGTCTGCATCTCAGAACAGCCATAACCACGGGGCTCCAGCAGAAATACAAAGACTAAGAAGAGCAGCACATTAGAGCCCACAAGCACCCCAGGAACCCAGCAACCACAAGAGCTGGGCAACCCCTGACAGCTCCCCAGTGCAAGAACCAACCTCTCTCTGCGTGCTGAACAGTGAATTGAAGTAAATTTAACCTCAGCTCATGCAAGGTGCACAATTGTGTTTTTTTCGGCACAGACAGGTAAATTTTCAAGCTGACTGACCAAACAAAGAAAACATAAAGCACTTGAGGCTGAATTACACCCCTCTGACTATAAGCTATAAATTCTGTTATTCAAAATTCAAGATTCACAGGCTGTAGAGGAGGTTTGGGAGCTGCTAATCAATGAAATGAGAGATAATGCTTTACATGATGCACAGAGCTTCCTCCCAGGGAAGAGAGATTAACTCTCTAGATCACAGCCCTCAACCATACAAGTCTATTTCCTTACCATGACTATACCTTAAATAATTGAAGACAGTATTAAGCCAGTAGCAGAAAACAATTTTAAGCAAAGAGATTTTATTTCCATGCAATAAAATTTCATTTCTTAAAATAAAACCAACTACCTGCAAACACTGCAGCTGGAGTAGCCTCCTTTAAGGAACATGGGCACTGGGAAAGGACAGTGCCTAGAAGCTCCCTAGGCAGAAGCCTGACCACGCTTGGCTACTTAGGCCTCGCTTAGTTAAGGGGCAGGGAGAAACTCAAGCAAGAAGTATATTAAGTGCTTAAAAAAGACTCGCAGAACCTATCATGAGGTAGCTCTGTAGATCTAGTATTTGGCCAAGGTGTCTCAGTTCTGGAAAAGCAGTCCCAACAGCCTGAGAAGCACCCAGCAACACGCCACCAGCAGACTGGCTGCTGGCTTTCCTACCAGTGTTCTTGTCCCCAGGAGTTCAGACCCAGGATGAGATGACATCAGACTAACGACCAGTTTGTACTTTGCTCACATAACAGCTATATTTGATCTAAATTCTACAAGATAAGGTGGAAGGTTGTCCTGTCCCTCCTCCAACACCAGCCATTTTCGCGCACAAATGCACCAGAACAATGTGTGGAGGGGCATAGAAACCCTCCCTTATCCTCAACTCCTGGCGTGACCAGTGCTTAGAAACAATAACTCCACATTATGGGATCATGGCAGCACTCAATTACAGGGAGCACTGAAGTGAAAAGCACCAAACGATGAAATTTAAAATCTACAGTGCCCTAAACAGTGCGCCCTAAGGAGAAATAACCTCCTTATTCCTCCTTGAGCCCACCCGCACCTCTGAAGTCTCCCAAGCTACACATTCACTGGACAGTCTCATTTGAGCTCTACTGAGTAAATGCTTTAAACAGTTCTTATGATAAAAGTGTAACTGTGGCACTTGAAGAAGATTTCAGAAACAACAGACTAGCATTTCCAAATTAAAGCACACGAGCACGCAGTGGGCACAGATAACATAGAATAGGTTTGTGTTGGAAGGGACCTTAAAGCCCATCCAGTTCCAACCCCTGCCACGGGCAGGGACCCCTTCCACTGGAGCAGCTTGCTCCAAGCCCCTGTGTCCAACCTGGCCTTGAGCACTGCCAGGGATGGGGCAGCCACAGCTTCTCTGGGCACCCTGTGCCAGCGCCTCAGCACCCTCACTGGGAAGAGCTTCTGCCTAAGAGCTCAGCTCAGTCTCCCCTCGGGCAGAGTTAAAGCCATTCCTACCCTTGTATATGTTAAATCCACAAAATCTCCAGCAGAGCAGTAACTACAGAAGGGATGTTGCTAACTGTTCTGAATTGCCCAGAAAAAGAAAAAAAATTACATACTTCAAAACAAGTAATTTGAAAACAAAACTGTCAATAAATTGAAAATATTTTTCCAGTTACTACAACAAAAAAGCTTCGATGTACCTTCTACTTTAATCGGACATGAGGAAGATTCCCAGATTACAGCAGCAACGTTTGCTGCCAGGTTTCGAGGTCTGTTGGTGTCTCCTCTGAAAGCAAGCACTGGCCCAAAACACACAGAGCTGCACCTGGGTGCGCAGGATGGTTCTGCTCCCTCCTCCTTATACACACACAAACCTCCTCAGGGTTAATTTTGGAAGCGGGTAGGTTTGTATCACCCTCTGCCCAGTTTCAATGTTGAAGCAACATCAGCATTACTGCAAAACCTCACACATCTCCTAAGCTAGCTCTTAGTTCCCAATAGTACTCATCAGCTCAGACTTGACGCAGTAAGATGCAAAGAGAGCCAAGGCCAACAAAGGATTCAGAATCTGAAGGGGGTTACAAGGATGCCGGAGAGGGACTCTTCATCAGGGCCTGTAATGACAGGATAAGAGGTGATGGGTTCAATTAAACAGGTTGGATATAAAGAAGTTTTTCCCTGTGAGGGTGCTGAGGCGCTGGCACAGGGTGCCCAGAGAGGCTGTGGCTGCGGCTGCCCCATCCCTGGCAGTGCTCAAGGCCAGGTTGGACACAGGGGCTTGGAGCAAGCTGCTCCAGTGGCAGGGTGTGGGACTGGATGAGCTTTAAGGTCCCTTCCAACACAAACCAGGCTGGGATTCTACAATTCTGAGTCTCCCCACAGCACCGACACATCACATGGCACTGGATCAGCTCTCCTGCCCACCTTCCACTGGGAAGATGGGATCCTCCGGAGCTTTGGGGACAGCGTGATTCATAGAATCACAGAATCTACGAAGATCTGTGAAGAGGAGCTCGCCTGGGCTCACCGGATCCTGAAGCTCCATTCGAGATGTTTCTCATGAGAAGGATTAGGAATTATGAGCTGCAAATGGAAGAAACATCTGCTGGGTAGCAGACAGCCATCAGGCTCATCAGTGGCACAGGAAGAGAAATCCTCGGCAGGTTTCAAATGGAGCGCAGAACAAGCTCCTACCAGTGAGCCAGCACTGATCACAGCCTGACATCAAAGCAGAAAACATCCACAGTGGGGTTTTGTGTGAATTATTACTCCTGGCACGTGTGAGACTGGCTGAACCCCTGATCCGATGGGGAAGGTGGTTAGTCTGGGTTTGGGGCAGTGAGCAGCGATGGCAGCTGGGAACAGACCCAGGGATGGAGCTCAGGCCATGCTACACCACGAGCCTGCCAGCTTGAGCAGGTTTGCAACACCCCATGAAGCGCTGGTAATTTAATCTCTTATAAAGGGATGTAAAACGTTCAGTGTCCACTCTCAGTCACGCAGGTGAACAGACACAAGCACACCATGTAATCTGCAAGGCAGCTTTGTCAGGCTGCGTCGTTCTCCTTCTGTGTCTACCAAGAGAGCATCCCTGCCGTCGTTAGGTACCTCTCTGTTTTCAGTAGCTTCAGTGCTGAAAAAGGCAAGGCTAAAAAAAGAAATCACGATGCTGGAAACAGCCGTCTTCATAAAAACTGTTTTTAAACACCTACTCAGTCAAAACTGCGCCACAGGAGAGCAGGACACGCTCCACGCTCTCATTCAGGTGCTCAAACCTTCTTCCTAACTGCACAAAATGCTCCAAACCAAACCTCCCACAGTGGGGCACAGAGACACCTTTGGCTCAGCTCAAAGATCCCTTCCCAGTTCCTTAAGATGGGGTTACCAAGCAGGAGCAGCCATTCCACCATTAGATAGCGGGGGATCGCAGACAGCCCCCAGCACAAAGGTGTTTCCCGGAGCCATGCAGGCTGTGAGGGTGCTGGGGGAAGGAAGGCACCATGTGTCCTCCAGCAGACCCTGTCTGGGCTGTGCGGGGAAGCCAGATGCGAGGCCTGGCACTGACGCCAGCAGCTGAGCTATTTTTACTCACCAATGGATTGCGGTGCTGGAGCAGGAGCTGCTTCTCCTCTCCCAGCCCTACTCACCGTGCTATAGTGGGAGACAGGGATCTGTGCAGCTCCCAGGGCCGAGGTGGAAGCAGGAGGGAATTCAGGCACCTCTGGGGCCGTGCTGCCCACATGGAGAGGCACCAGCTCCAAAAATGACATTTTTCTTGTGGCAGGGGGGCTTCCCCATCAGAATCCACAGAAAAATACATTAAATTGTTCAGCCCAGAGAACCCAAAATAGGTGATTTCTCCCAGCCTCACTGACACCCTAAGCCCTCCCTGCGGTCAGCTCCCTTCTCCCTCTAACAGCACACACCAAATCCCATTTGGAACAAAACCCAAAGCAAATCTTTACGTAACTAAAGTTTAACTCAAAAAAACATATTCTAATCATTTAATGCATGTCACCAGCTTTCAAACTGGGTTTCACAGATTCTGGGAGCTGAATGCCAGGAATACCTGCTGGAATTATCAGAGCAACCCCAGCCTTCTTAGTGCTCTCTCCATTTTCTCAGGCTTCCTTCCTGGCTTCCTTCCAGTATTCCCATCTCTTTCAGAAGATCCTGTTTTCCTTCATCGTCTGGGTTGTCTCCTCCTCTTCCTTCTCATGGCCACCCACTCCTTTTCTCATCTTTCCCAATATTGTGTTTGCCACATCCTCTCCCTGCAGCCCTCTCCCTGCACTCGGCCCCACACTGCTCGCTCCAGAGCTGGCACCAGGATAACACCTGGGTCAGAAGGGTTTTCCAAACCCACTCCCTGCCGTCACTGAGCACAAGGATACGTGGCTTCTCCCTCGTGCATTTTAATACCTGGGAACCCCCCCTATACAGTCTCAGCAGTGCCCCTGCAGACCCACCTTTGCCTGGATACCCAGGAACTGGAGTTTGCTGGGAAGAGCAAAGCAAGCAGCAAGATGTGCATTTTCCTTCCCTCCCTCCCTTCCTCTACCCCGGATCAAGAAAGCCACATAGAGCTGAGAGCTCCTGCCAGCCTCCTCCACACTGGTACTGCTGCAGAGCAGATCCACATCCCCCCCCCAGCCTAACCCCATCTTCTCTAAACACGTACCCTCCATGCCAGGCACCGCAATGAGCACAATAACCCCAACTCTACGAAGTACCAAATACATTACTAACAGAACAGCAATGTAGCCAGCCCAGAACTCCCGTGGATGAGAAGAGGTGGCCTGAATTCCACACCAGGAGTGGCCTGGCAGGTTCTTGGCTACAGCTCGAAGCAGCCGGTCCCTCAAAGCTAGGCTCTGTGGAGCCCAGAGCAAGGGGCTTTTTGATCACCAGACCATGTAGGCAGGCACTTGACAAAACACATTCAGCTTAATCCACCACAGCCACCACCAGGAGCGGCTCCACACCCTCCATTGCTCCTGTGCAACAAACTGGGACAGAACCTGGCATGCAGAACATGACCATCCTCACCCCTCTCAGGCAGGTGGGGAGCTTTCCCCTTTTGCTTGGCCTCTTGACACAACACTGATCTCAGCCTGCCTGACGGTCTGTGTTAGTGCTGTTGCAACACTCAGACAAGCTGCAGAGCCATTTCAACCCTGTGAGAAGAGATGATGCCCAAGACATCAGCACAACAGAACCAGCTCAGCACCACCTCATCACTACCCACCATCACTCAGTATCACCAAGGCTGAAGAGTCCCCAAGCTCTTCAGAGGGGCACCAAGCATTTGGGTTGTTCTCCATACGTCCACACCTTTGCAGCATCTTGGCTCAGAGGACATTGCTCCCCTCCGTACAGGCACACAGCTCCTGTCAAAGCTTTGTTCACAACTTAACACCACTCATGCAGAGGAAATCCCAAAGTGACCAGAGCAACGTGCACGTTTCAGCCTTCCCACATGAAATCCAGCACCGTCTGTGGTTAGCACTGTACAGAACCTCACCAGGGAACAGGAAAACAGGGCTTCACACAGGGGTTCCTGTAAGCCACCTACAGCCACTTGCCTTCACCCAAGATGCGCACGGAGTTGATTCATCTTGGGTGGAATCTGCTGAGTGACGTCTCCAGTAAAGCCTCAGGCACACACTGTAGACAGGCAAGACGGCGTTTAGGCAGGGAAGCCTTTTTGGCGGAAGTTGGAAAGCTGCAGAGCACTTGGGCAGTCTGGGCAGCGGCGTGGGGTGAGGATGAGGGGAGGAGGGAAGTGTGAGAGCAGGGGGCACCAACAAGAATCACAGAATTGATCAGATTGGGAAAGCCCTTTAAGCTCATCCAGTCCAACCATTCCCCAGCACTGCCAAGGGCACCACTGCCCCATGGCACTGAGGCCTTGTCTCCACGCTGTGTGAACACCCGCAGGGCCGGTGCCTGCAGCCCTGCCCTGGGCAGCCTGTTCCAATGCCTGAGCACCCTCTGGGGCAGGAATTGTTCCTCAGCTCCATCTAAACCTGCCCTGGTGCAGCTTGAGGCCGGTTCCTCTTGTCCCATCCCTTGTTCCTCGGGGGCAGAGCCCAGCCCCTCCTGGCTCCATCCTCCTGTCAGGCACTTGTAGGGAGCCATCAGGTCCCCCCTGAGCCTTCTCTTCTCCATCTGAACCCCGAGGTCCCTCAGCCGCTCCCCATCACACTTGGGCTCCAGGCCCTGCACCAGCTCCGCTGCCCTTCTCTGGCCCCGCTCCAGCACCCCAACGTCTCTCTTGCAGGAGGAACCCAGAACTGAACACAGTGCTTTATCAGGTCCTCCTGGAGACCCCAGCCCAGCGACCATGGCAGGGGGCGTACAGTGACCTCTGCACTGAGCAGACACAGGACCAAAGGAGGAGGTTTTTTATCTGAGGCTTCCTACGAAGCAGCACAGAGGCACTGACAGGACCCCACAGCCCCGTGCAGCCGGCCCGGTGCACAGCAGGACTCAGCCGGGTGCTGGGTTGTCAGTCACTGGCTGGCAGCTCACAGCACAGCAAAGCACCAGGCTGGCAGCCGCAGACCCCTGTTCTCAGCAACACCCTACAACAGGGACTTGATGGCACAGCTATTGTCACAGAGCCCAGTCACAAACCCGCCTGTGTCCTAGTGGGCAAAGCTGATTCAGACTCATCCCTTCCAACTCACCGCCAAGAGCCCGGAGCTCAGCACAAAGCCCATCACGGGCAACCCCTGACCAGAACACCAGCTCACCCTGCAGGAACCAGGCAGGGGACTCTCCCCTCTCCCAGTTAACAACACAAGACGACTTAAACCAAACACATATGATAAGAAAACAACACTTCGTTAACAACATGACCCTCACGAGTTTGGGCTTCCATCACCAGCATCATCCAGTGGGCTGCGGGAGGACCAAGGTATTAGCTCACTGCATGGAAATTCAATGCAAAACCTCTACAACCTTGCACTCCATCACCACCCCCTGTAGTCCCTCCCTCTGCTGGCAACTCAACCTCTGATTGCCCTGGGCTCATGTCCCCTCACTCACCTCCTGCTGCCACCCAGGCAGGGATGAGGACACGAATGGAGATTCCCAGCCCGCTGCCCCCACACTGTGCTTCCAGGGGCTGCCAGCCACAGATAGGATCATAGAGCCATAGAATCAACCAAGCTGGAAAGGACCTTTAAGCTCATCAAGTCCAACCGTTCCCCAGCATGCCAAGGCCACCACTAACCCATGTCACTGAGGGCCTCGTCTACATGGTTTATGAACACTATCATCTGCTGTGCTGATGCTGCAGCTGCCACTGATGAAATATTGTAATATTAAAGCAACGCAGTACTGAACATGCTGTAAACCTGGGAATTAGAGCACAACCAAGGAAATGAAAATACTTCTCTCCCCGCTCCTTCCCCACAGGCAGCCAAGCTGAGTTCTGTTCCTTCCTTTACCTAGGACGAGTTAGAAAGGGCTAACTGACTCATGAGTTGTTCTAAAATTCCGCTCACATTTTAACTGCTGGGTCTGCAACATTTGCAGACACATGACAAGAACTGAAGATCAGCTCCCTCTCTGAGCATAACAAAGTGATACCAAAGAGCAAGTGTCACAAACCAGTAGAATATAGCAGCAAAATCACCATTTTCCCAAATATAACATTATCCATCATCATGTTGAAACTACCCAAAACCTGCAAATTTGCGCTACATAACATTAAGCTTTTTATCTTATCAGCTTTGAAACAGCTTATGGGAGTACCAGTACTTTATAAAGGTACAGACAATTTGGATGAGCCTGTACTTTACCCTTTTATATTACCACCGCTGAACTTTTAATTCCCACATTCATTTAAAATCTTGAATTGTATTTCTGTTTAATTATCATTAGAAGAAAGCTGTTGTGTGTTGCTGCGTCTTCTTCGAGATATACCCACCCAACATGGGAAAAAGACCGGATTCTTGTACAGTCAAATGTTTCCCAGGCACACACACAACACAAAGCTATTCTTACAAGACCAGTCACATGCAAGGTTTCATGGCATTCACAGGCATAAGAAGTCCTTGCAAGAAGGACGCTATGCAGGAAGTTTTGCCAGACAAGAAACCTTGAACAAGAACCGAGTTATTTTTTCTGGTAACGTGACCAGAAAGCTCCTGTGTGCTCGCAGGGATCTTTATGCACCCTCTGTGTTGGATCTGCTCAACGCCTGTTTGTGAGCACCACCAAAACCAGCAGCTGATCTCCAGGAGGCAGCATGCCAACAGAGCCTTAGGAGGTCTCCAAAAGCTCTTTTCCTCACCCATGTTTTCTTCACCTACATTTATATCCTTTTTATATTTAACCCAGATACGGAAAACGTGAATGACAACCAGGCTGCTAAGGCAGCTCGAGCAGGATCGCGGCTCCTGCCTGGGTGAAACGAGGGTCTGGAAGCAATTTGTTTTCCCACCTCATTTCGCATGGGAAGCCCATCCGCCAGCGGGGCCGTGCCCCCTCCCTGCTGGGAGCCCGGCACACAAGGGGACATTGTCCCCCCTGAATGACAAACAGTTCAGTGAGGCCGAGGCTGCAAAGTGCATCAGGCAGGTGCAAGGAAGCTTACCAAATCAGTGTGTGCACGGCGCCGCGGCTCGGGGACGAGTTAATGCCCACGGAGAATACACACGAAGAGCCTGCAACAGTCAGAGAGGAAGCCAGCAGGGCTGGAAGAGGAAGGGGTGCGCTGTGCTCAGCCCCTTCTCCCGCAGCTCCTGCTTCTCAGCCTTCCCATCACACGCACACGGGCTCCATCTCCATCGGGACACATTGCTTTTCCCCTGAGCTGTAACACTACCCTGGCTTGTCTGAGGAACAGTAAAACACAGACATGCCTTCAAAACCCAGGGCTCATCTCGAGAAATAATCCCCACTGCCCAAATAGGATTAAATTTGAGAAGTATTTGTAGGGAGGGGAGGGGGAAAAAACATCCCTTTAAACTGAAGGCAGAGCTGTCTCGCGCTTGCCAGCGAGCTCACAATAAAAACGTTTGCTATTTCTGTCACTGCATCTCCAGAAGCTCAGACTCAATTTGATTCATTTTCCCTATAAGGTATTTTTAAGTATAGAAGAAAAAGCCCAGTTAATTGCCAGAGCGTGTCCCTGCAGATCGCAGGCAGCAGCCATGCATGCAGAAAGCATCACGCAGCCGCAAGCAGACAGCCCCGGCAGCACACAGGTTACCCTACCAGGGGCAAGGAGCAAACCGGGACTCACCAGTGCCCGCCAGGGCCTTCACATTCAGGCACCAATCTTAAGGTGTGGAGCTTTGGTCTTAAATGAGCACTAAGTGGGTTATTCAACAGCACACAGCCAAGGCCTTGGCAAACCACAGCCGGTGTTTAATGGCTGCACCAGCTTTCAAGACCCCTTTTAATCAACTCTTAGCTTTTAACTCCTCCTCGCACAGTGCCAGCATGCCCCAGCACACCCAAGGTTTTGCTCAAAAGCATTACCACATCAGGTTATTCCACCCTCTTCACCAACATGCCATGCTTGCAAATCAGATTCAGGAACTCCTTCAGCTGGACACAAACACAGCCAGACACAAAAAGTTCCTGTTTTCTTAGAATAAAAATAAAATTTCCTATCTCTAATCCAACTCTGACGAGCCCACAAGCGGCTGTGCCAGCACAACTCATGAGAAGTGTTTAAGCCAGCACTGTAGCAGAAGGAGCCCACGTGGAATATGATATTTAATATATTTAGAGAAAACTAAGACCAGTAACAGAAATTACAATATGCAAAGATCTTCATTACCTCCACCCCAATAAATCTATTTCCATACTCAACGTTTAAGCGGATCAAAACCTGAATTAAAACAGCATTCTTCAAAGCCCAAAGGCATCGCCACCGTTCACTCCCGGCAGCAGCCCCAGGGAAGAGCTGCTGCTCAGGACCAGAAACTTGTTGGAACAGATTAAATGAGTCAGGAAGCAGAGATATGCATGGAGAAGGGGAGGGGAGAGCCGCGTGGTGAGGGCAGGGCTGCATCCACCCAGCGCAGTTAGTCAGGTCCTCGGCACATCACGCGACACCGGGGTAGGTAGGACTGAGTCTGCTCCTCTCGGATTAAGATCACTGAGAGGCTGTTCTGCCTTGAAAAAGAAATAATTAAAATCAAACAAAAAAAACGCATCGCTGCTGCCAGATGTGAAAAATTCCTCCCGCCTGGTTTCCTGGAGGGACCAGGAAGGGAAGGCTGTGACCACCTCGCCCCATGCGTGCCTGGTCGGTCCTGCTCTGCGAGAGAAGGCGAGATGGGCTTCAGCTCAAACACTAACTCCCCACAAACGCACCTCTCCCGCAGCCCGGCTGAGGAGCAGCAAAGCCTGAAGGTAAAGGGCACTGCAGACACACTGAGGACAGACCCCATCTCCCTGTGCCCCAGGCCTGGCTGACGTGCTCCAGTGCAGCGCAGAGGCGCGAGCTGGCCGGCTGCCCCGCTCATGTGCCTTTCCTGGAGCCTCTTCCAGCTCCTCCTCAAGGGAGCCTGCCGGGATCGCGCCTTCCAGCGAGGAGAGGCTCGGCGAGCACCAGCAGCCGTGGCCTCAGCAGCTGGCGGAGAGGAGCCCCAGATCTGGGGGTTAAGCCAGTAAGTGCCTCGCTGCAGCCAGAGGGTAGCAGAGCAAGAAAGGTGCTTCGGGACATGACCAACCACATGTACCAGTTCCCATGGGCCTGAAAAGCTGACTCAAATCACGTCCGCGCTAAGTCGCAGGGAAGTTCATCAAACAGAACTGCTCCACTGTGTTTTAGCACTCTAAAGCTATAGATAGATGACCGTAATTCTTCTACAGTACGTGACTGTATTCCCCAGGCAGTTTTTCTAAACCCCGTAACTGTACTTCCCTGCCAAGGAGTTTTTCTACAGTATCTCTCTCAGATCTGACCACTCTGCATTTGTTTTTTGGTGACCATTTTGGATTTTTACCCAATTTTCCCAACTATGATGACCCAACGTTTATAAACAACTCTTTAGGAAGTTATCGTAGAAGCTTGTCCCTTTGGAGCTGTCAGCTCCAGCAGTCTCACACTTTCAATGCAATCTGAGGAACCAAGTGGTTTGGGGAAGTTTCTTTAATTGCTCTTATGTTTGGACCCAGCTACTGAAAGCTAAAGTAATACAGAACCACAGCAGGGCAAACACGATGCTCATCAGGTCCAGCCTCTGTAAACAAGGGAATGGCATACAGTGTTCCAAGATGCACCACATCAAGGCTGTAAAAAAACAGCACAGCTTTGACAAATAAATAGAGGGAAAAAGCCATACACTAATTTGGTGCCTTTTCAACTGCAACTTTGAAACTAAGCTTTATGTGAAAGGTTTGGGGCTTTTAACAACATCTGTTCCTGCAAATGGGACAGAGGCTGGGAGCACAGGACAGAGAGCCCTGCTCTCCACTCCCTTGTAGCTGTGATCCAGGTGCCTCCCTTCAGCTGACACTGACACAACTCCATGACCCTCCAGTTGCTCCCAGGATTAACATGCTCTGGAAGCAAACAGAAGGGTCTCCACTAAGGACAAGCCATCTCTGACCAGACACTGCCCATTCTCACCATGTTTTCCAATGCCTCCTCCCAGCAGCCTCAATTCACCACCCAGAGCTGCCTATGGACAGCGGGAAGTGGAAACCATCACCCTGCTTTTAGGTTTTAGAGTCCTTCAATTCTCCCCTTTAAGACAGGGAAGCTGCCTCTCAGAATAAAAGCACTTGCTGCTGAAGAGCAAGCATGTAACGCTCCCCATCCATAAGAGAATGTACAGCGGGTTTTTTTCCTGGCATCACTCCCAAACAGTTCAGAAAGAAGCCATCAGAAAAATTAACTCTCTGTCCAAAGAAACAGCCTGTTTGTGAACAATTCTCTGACAGGTCTTGAAGCTGCCCTCCTCGCTGGGCGTGTTGGGTATCTTTTGGTTAAAAAGCAAGCTTTCATGTGTAGAAAGTTAACCACATTTACACCTTAAATACCGTACTTAAAAGCATGTAGATCAACAAGCTCCTTAGCAATCCCTCCCAGGGAGGTGGGACAACTGAACTGGTTGGTCTGGTTACTATATAAAGCCTCCAGTATGCTGTTTTCTGCATTTTCATTAAAGATTAAGTTGGCGAAGTTCTGCTGAGGCTTAGGAAAAACACTCAAAGTCACCAGCCCTAATGATTACTCAGCCTGTCCATAGGAAATGAGCATTTTTTCTATTACGGGACTAGTATACACAGAAATTCCCAGTGCGACAGACATTCCTGTGGGACACGGGGCAGTCTGCACAGGGAGCACACCTCCTGCTGCCTCTGCAATGGTGCTCCAAGAGCCACATCAGGACCTCTGCGAAGTGTTGAGCAGCACCTTCAAAGGCAGCTCCTTCTCCTGCCCACAACCCTGGCAGAACCCGACATCGAGGGTAGATGTGAGCTTTGTCTGTTGTGGGACACCAGCCTGACGAGCTATCCAAAATCACACATCCTATATTGACAGACGTCAGCCATGGGCCTAGAGAGAGCACAGTTAGGGGGTACAGACCAAGGCTCACAGTATGCAGGCCTTGCTGGCAGCACCACATCCCCTAACATGGTGGTAGCACACATTCCACCAAGGACTTTTCCTAGAAATTGTATTTTTAAGAAAATAAAGCTGAACTTCTGGGAAGTTTTCTGTGCTTCTCATGTCATGACCCCCCATAGCACTGGCTGGTTTAACCACAGAGACACCGCATCAAGGAAGACAGCAAATAATCCTCGTAATTACAAGACATTTATTATGCATATAAGAAAGCTTTTTAAAACCTAAGGACATAAGTTTGGCCATTCTTTAGCAGCTGGGAACTGGAAACAGGGAAGGAGGGGAAGACAGAAGGGAGCAGAATCTCCCAAAAGGCATAAGGAATGGGGATTGCTCTGCTGTAAGGGTGCCAAGACGAGCCCAGTGTTCCTGTACCTGCTGTGCAAACACGATGGCCTCGACATCAGCCCTTTCACTCATCCATTATTTCTGGGTCATCTTGAAGTCTCACTTGCCATGCGCCAGTACTTCCACAGAGGCTTTGAAGTTGTCCATGTCTATGAAAGAGAAGCAGCAACGTGCTCCTTCTGCGGCTATGGACACATTGAGGAGACCAAAGAATTCTGGCCTTGCCCTCTTCAAATAGCAAACAAACCAAAGAAAGGTTCAGGTAAGTCCAACACACCAACGATGTTCCTGTTCAATAAAACCTCAGAGGGAAACATGGTCAGGTTTGCAGCCAGAGCTCAAAAAGAGATTAAATTAATATTCAACTCCCTCCCTACCACATGGCCCACGGAGCAGCTTTGAAGACAAATGCTGGTCTAACAAGTGTGGCCTCTTCTTCAGAGAAACTTGATGATGATGGCAAATACGTTTTAAGTTTGCTTGCTGAATCAAGTGAACATTGAATCTGTTTCCCCATAAGAACATTTACTGCACCACCCAATAACAGAACTAACACCCAAAGGATTTCACACTGCATTGGACCCATCTCAAGAGCGGGGATACACGCCACCCACATTTCAGTACTGACACAGCTGGACGCTTACACAGACCACACCATGCATTAGAAAGCTGGGGGCAGCATTTTCACAAGTGCTTGCTTCCTATTTTTGGGTGTTAACTGGACATTGTTGAAAATGTTAATGCTTTCATAAATCATCCTGAATTGTCAGCATTGAACACAGTGCTATGTTGGGTGGCTGCAAGTGCTCTGAGATACCTCCTGCCTGCCCGCACTGGGGTCTGTGCCGGTGTCTCATACAGGAGGATGACTCTTGCACACACACATCCACCTTCGAGAGCTCATTCTCACACTCCCTGGCTACATCCTCTCCTACGACCTCTGTTCTGAGGTGGGCAGAAGAACTCTTCTTGTCAGCTCCCACGAGGTCTCCCACCTTTGAACGCATGAGGGTACCCAGTGGAACAGCAACATGCACCTACTGCCTGAGATGAAACTAGGAGTGCTCAAGGCAGGATTATTTTGTGCAGAAACAGTTGACATTTGGGAAAGTTTAAATATCAAAATTTACTCCTCTGTAAAACTGAAAATAATACACGCTTAACACATGACATATCACTGGCATTTATGCAGCTTGAATCAATCTCCCGTTAGGAGGAACTCTCTTCAAAACCCTCTGCAACTTAAAAAGATGCATCGAGACTCAGAAAAATCTGAGACTGCTCATTGCTTCAACATTTGAGGTGCACTAATACAGCCTATGCTGAGACCCAAAGCCTATCCCCCTTCTCAAGCCACCCTAAGCTTAAATACGTTAAAAAAATTGTTTAAATTTTTAAATTGTCTATTTAGCATCAGCAATGCCAGATTTACTTCCTGTACAAAAAACACAAGAGTGCTTAATTCACAAACTAATTTCAGAATGAAACATTAAGGTTCTCTGATCAGACTAGGAGTTAAAGATCCTAAAGCAACATAAGACTGTATTTTTCCCAGTTTTCCAAAAATTTTAAATCTTGCATTCATTTATTTTTCTAATTCTGATTTAGAATACATACCACAGCAAGTATTAAATAAAAGCATCCAAGCATCCAAAACAGAGGAGTTGATTATGCCAGTGAAGTCAAATATTTGCTTTTGAAAGGAACATCCGTAAATACAATCACTGGTTTAGAGTTAGGATTTATTTTACTATGCTGTTGTATCATTTTAACACACATCTGCTAAGGAAGAAACATTCTGCTTCTAATTACCAAAGTCTTTAAAAATAATATATTATTTTTTAAGTTGAATATTTGATTTGAAAAGAAATATTTCTAGAGGTGCCTCAAGTAAAAAATCGTTTAACATGTGTTTTACAGCCTTTCCAAGCTCTTTTTATGGTCCTGGAGCCCATCCACATTTGTGGAAAAAACATAATGTTTCAGCTTCAACTTGTCTATTATTTCAGTGTGATATTTAAAAGCTCTTTAGAAGGGAATACATCCATATTTCAAGTAATTTTTTCAATTAATATCTTGAAGAAATAAATACTTTTTTTTAAACGGAAGCTCTTCTAACAGCCACGGAAGTCAACTTTCTTCATGCAAATCTGGCTGAGACCAGTTTCCGCTGACCCACTTCTTTTTGCACCTTTACATGATCCTAGTTTAGGTTTCTAGTCATGGCAGTGCAGCCCCATGGCACAGGAGTACTCCTTCCCCAGCACTGACATCCCAAAGCGACGACGGACGAGGCAGGGATGAGCAGACAACGACACCCAAGGCTGTGTCCTATTTAAGACCCCAACTTCTTGACTGCATACAACCACGACAGGTTTTTTGGGTTTTTCTTAAATAAAATACACCTAAAGCCTTGGACTCTTTCCCTGGTTATGGCGAGCCACTGGAAGAGACAAAATAAAGCACTGGAATGCAGATTCTACCAGATGGGCTACTGTTTCCCCCCACATGAAGGGCCCCCGGCATCCCACCCACAGGCAGCCACTCCAGAGCTATCACGAAACCTCTGCCCAGCCCAGGAACACCACGGCAGCATACCAGCAACCCAAGGGCTATTTAACCCAATTTGATTTAAATGGACTATTTTAAGAATTTAAGTGCCTGTAAATGTGATTGCCAGACACTAGACAGACTTGAAATCCTTCATTTCATTCCATGCATCTGCAGGCACCAGAGCGAAGCACCAGGGACAAGGAGGAAGGAGGAGGAGATGCTCCCACACGGATGCTCAGCATCATTCTTCTCCTGACATTCAGATCCATGAGCAAGGCTGGACTTTCTCACATTATCAAACACCACAGAGGTGAAATGCTCTAAGCACAACTAATAACACACCTACAGCCTTGTGCAGCTCTGTGCCTACAAAACAGGCTGGTGAATATTAAGCACTGTACCCTCTCATGCAGGGAACGTGTAGCAGAGCCCAGCTGCACCCCACAGTCATTTCCTCCCTGTGATGCTCAAATCGAAGAAAAAATTCCTTCCAACCTGGTATTCTATGAATATTCTACTGCCTGCAAGCGCAAGAAAAAGTGCATCACTTTCATTAAAAGATAAGCTCTAAATGGCCTCTATATTCACTCTTCTGACTGCAACTGCAGCTTTATTTTTCTCCATAGAAAGCTCCTGTTGATTTGGATGTTCTCTTATCACCAAAAAGGAAACTAAAATTTGGTGTAAAGGTTTGGAGGGGGGTTGTTTTTTAAGAGACAGACTTCTAAATGGTACATTTACAGTGAAAGGAATATAGAGAATGAGAAACAGCCCGCGAGCGCCTGCACTGAATACAAGCCTCGGAGGATATACGTAACTCAGGGAGAAGCTGAACAGAGGCTGCTTAGGGACCGATGATGTGCAACGTTTCCCATCGCAATTCTCGTGTATTTTTAGCCTGGTTTCCTGAGGAAACAAGACCCAGAGGTGCTGCGCACAACAGCACACCTGAGGAAGAGAGGGGCTCCAGCAGCCGGGTGGGAGGTGAGACCCCAGCACTACCTGTGTCCCCCAGCACATCCTGGTGCTGCTTCATGGCTGCCAAACGTGGGAGAGGGAAGGAGAAGTACTGCATGGGGGACTTCGCTTTGTACAATGAGGAATACTCTGAAACCAAACTGCCCAACTCATTGTGGACTACACTGTCATAAGTGCTCGACCCTATGGTAAGATCATTCCTCCATCTTCTTGCTCTTCCCTGTACAAAAGCCTCCATGTACTCACAACCTCCAGACATCTGTATGGGCTCTGGGGGACAAGACACACAGCCTGGGGCCACATTTACCCAGACATGCCATTACCAAGGTGTATAGAGGGTGACTGTGGGCAGCCGGGCCAGGGCTCACCAAGCTCTTCTGCATAACTCCCATCAACAGCATCACAACCATCATACCACCTCCAGCTGTGGTGTTCCAGGGTAACAAGCAATTTACTGTTGCTTTAAAGCTTACTGCAATCACAAGCCAGGTCTAAACTGTGGTAAGTCAGTGTTTTCTTTTTAGTAACGGCACATCACTTCCTTGGGGAACTGTAAAAACTGAAGTGCTCTCAACACAAAACCCTAAAAGCAAGAAATCACAACACGCAGCAAGATCTTGACTAACTTGTCACTCCCTGCCCTACAAAAGAACAAATAGAATAAAAATGGGAGAAAGTCAGAAAAATTCCAGGAACGAAAATGGACAAAGAACAGATGAGGAGAGTCCCTGAGCCAGAAACCTTCCTGCTGCATGCACCGAAGGGATTACCTTCACTGGAGCTCAGACTGTGTGGTTATGCTCAAAAGAAGTGAAATACTATTTAAAAACAATGAAACACAGACTAGGTCTTTCCAGATAAACTTCTATCTCAAACTGACTGTTAAAGTGAAATTCTCCATCTTCCTCCTCCATCTCCCTCTTCTGCCGTCCTCTTCCATGCCCAACCAATCCTCACATGTGCCACATCCCAGGCTTCTGAGCACCACGAGAGCTTGTTTATAATCCCAAAAATGAAATACAAATGGGACTTTCCCCACTTTTGAGGTTTTGCTGCTACTGCAGCCCTGCTCACAGGACAACTTCGATGCAAAAATAAATATACACATATATGTAATTTTTTAAATGCCAAATACGATGCAGAATTACATGGACAAAGCTACAAGGAACAGAAACCAACCATCTAAATATACAGAAACCCCAGGAAAACAGTTAGTATCACCGGTGTACTTAAATTCCAAAGCTTTCTGTGGGAAGGAGGAATTGCCATTATGAGCCCAAGGAAGAGACGAGAAACTCATCCCCATCCTGGGAGAGGAAGGAGGACAGTATCTGAACACGACCTCAGCGAGCACTCCTGGTTAGGAACTGGCAGACTTGGTCTTTGCAAAGGGAAAATCCATTAAGCAGGAAGAGGGGAGGGCTGGGGAGCCTGCCTTGGTCAAACAAAACCCCAGAGTCATTAACCCAACCTATCACTCACCCAAGTGCCAGCCCCCATCCTGCCAGCACCAAGCTCGAACACTCTGCCCAGCAGGAGGCTGGGCTTTCTATTCTAGCAACCCCAAAGAATACTTGGAAAGTGGATCCAAAATATAAGGCAGGGCACACATCCTGTTTTTCTGAAGCTATACAGTTTCTCAAGTGTTATAAAAATGGTTTGCCAGTGAGTGAGCCAAATGTATTGGAAAGATACAGGCAGCGCCTGGGGTGGAAAGAAGGTGTTTTTAGCACGCTCAGGCCAATTAAGACTTCGAAGGTTTCCAAGCACACCACTCCTCTTAACCCAACAGAAGGAAACTGAGTTTAGCAACTTATTTAGGGTTTCATTTGCTAATTTGCAAAAACAAGGAGAAATCTCCCTCTGCTCTCCAGCATCGCACTGGGAAGGCTCCTGCCAACACTCGGGTGCCGCTGCCAACAGCTCAACCCAGCGTGACCCAAAGTTCTCCCTCCCGGTGCCGGCGTGCTACTGCGGCAGCACAGGGAGGGAGCGAGACAGCAGAGGAGGGCTCAATTATAACCCTGACAGCACATCTGCTGTTCCAATGAACCCAGTCAAAACCTACAATACACTTAAACCAAGGTTAAACCAGTCCTAAAGGGTGAGCCAAGTTTAAACCAGTCTAGGTCCAGGTAACAGAGGAGCTACCCTTTGATTCCAGTCCGAAGGAAGGAAGCTGCACATGTGCCACAGAGCTACAGCAGATGAAACGTTTATGGAGGAAAGTAGCCTATTTTCCTCCTTCCCCTCAACACAACTGAAAATGCTACTTTAAGACTACTGTTCGCAGTTTTAGCACTGATGATAGCTAGGTCAGAAGCCAGCCTTGGAAAGTTTTGCTCAGCAGCAGCTTTAGAAACCATAAATTATCTTTAGACTAAGTTTACACACTCCCCCTGCTAGAGCATGTGACTCCCAGCTCCCTGTCTCAATGCTTCTCCTCAGACACCACAGACATTCCCTAAACCCCAGTCAGATCCTCACCTAGGCATGGCAGGGCCAAGGCAGACAGTTTGGGGATTACTTATAAGACAAGAAGCAGACTAGATCCGAGTTAAAGGCTGAGGTCTAGTACTGTGGACACAAGGCAGAGCTCACAGGTAGGGCCGAACAAGCATCTGAGCCGTATCACCAGCAGTGACACCTCCACTGTGATGGAACAAAATCAAGCACAGATCAAGCAAAGCTGGGTTTCTCTGCAGATTAAGCCTGGAAAGTTTAAAACAAAGACAACTGCTTTTGAAAAGTTTGTTTTGAAATGCTTTTACAAACCTAAACCCCCCAAAGGTAATAAAAAATTGTTTTATTAGCTAAAGGGTTTCTTCCCTCTCCCTCCCCTTAGCTCTATAGCAGACATTTGGCTGCAACTTTAGCTCCTGAGAATTTAAATTACAAAACCTGAGAATAAAACTAGCAGACTCATTCAGACTGAGTCCACACTGGGATGCATTTGCAATCTGCTATACACAGAGCTCTAGTCTCGGCCTACAGCTTCACATCCTTGTCGTCAGAGAATGGACTCGTGTCGGTCAAACGGGTAAACAGCACAGGAAACACTACAATTTAAAAGGTTAAAGTCTGGGATTCTTTCTTTTTCCCTTAACATTTTCATGCATTTACACAGAGGGAAGAGGAACACTACTTTGAGACAATCCTCACCAACACATCATGACAGTGATTTTTCATGTACATGGGGCAAACCTACCATGCCCCAGCACATGTCCAGAGGCAGCAGTCACAGCACTGCTGGTTTAGGTCTAACACTGAGGTATCCACACCAGTCGGCTCCAATGCCATGAACAAGCCACTTCACATGGGAAGCAGAGATGTCCTCACCCAATGCCATTTGGGTGCTCAGCAGAGGATGGAGCCGTGCTGGTGGGTCCCTGGCCACCTTCACTGAAGAGCCATGCTGATGGCAGCTGCCCCTGATTATAGCACTGCACCAAACACAGGCTGATCTGGCTCCAAGTTTCCGACAGGCTTTCAAGCATGGTGGTGTTTGGGGACAATTCCAGCGGAAAGGCAGATGTTTGATTCCGTGGCTGTCACTTACAGGCTAAAGGAGAACATCTGCTGCTGTCCCCTCAAAGCGAGCTACTCGCAGGAAGAAAATCCTGCATCTGAAAACAGGCATCTCAAATGATTTCTGCAGGGGCATGAGGGAATAACACTAACACAGCTCAGTGCATGAAGCTTCTGGGGACAGCTGGAAGAGGGGAACAGCACACACGAGTGCTCCGGGAACACTTACAGGAACTTCATCATCACTTCCCTGATGCTTTTAACCCAAGGCCTGTGACATGCTTAAAGCTGAACACAAGCCCTCCAACGCTGTCAGGCCATGGGGAATATCAAAAACTAACATAAGATAAGGCAGAATCTTCCAGATGCGGATTAGGTGCGAAACCCTGTTGGGAACTAGAGAGTGTCAAATTGTGACAACAGAGATTGACGCTTTCAGAGGTCTTACCACTGCAAAATATGTAAAGAAAGAATGTTTGTCTAGAATTCTTCCTCCTTCAGGGTTCATTGTAGTTTCCTGTCACAGGCACATGGAGGAAGATGCAAGAGCACCCAACAGCAGTGAGACTTCCGCCCAAGTATTCCTAATATAGACCCCAGCAAAGGGCAACAAAATCCTCCTGTGCCATATATCATTGCTAAGCAAAAATTAAGATATCCTGGAGATCATTTTACCGGTGTTTCTTGTGAGCACCCATTAAACGCAAGAATAAATTTCCAGAATATTCCAGAAACCTCTAACTGGTTTTCTCTGTACACTGATAATGCCATTAGTGCACCAGAGGTACTGCTCATTTTACAAGCTCCAACAAATCTCCTTCAGGCAAGTGTTCCAACAAACACTAAGTAGGAACTGTACACATTAATATCAAAGGAAAAGGCCTGGGAAGAAAAACAAAGAAAAAACACAACCAGAACTTAAAACATTCTTTTTTGCCCATTGTCAGAAAACTCAAGCCCTTGGCCACATACTGCGTCTTCATTTCTTGCACACTCTTTCAAATCTGGTTTTGGCACTGCCCCTAAGAGGGCTTTGACTCGGGATCTGTCCGCGCATTCCAGCAATAAATGACACTAACTGGAGTCATTCTTTAAAATATCTGTCAAACATAATTCTTCCAGTGTCTCGATTCTCACTGACTTGCCCCCACAGTGCTGGGATGAAGTCATAAATTATATGTTCCGCCACTCAATTTTCTCTGATTGTTTGGTAGAACCTCTCCACTAATAACCAGCGATCAGCAACCACCTCGTGGCTTAAGTGGTTTCCAATCATGAAAGATTTATCCACTGTGACTTCCAGTCAATCACAGAGACACTGAAATGGCTATCAGGCGCTCTCATCTCGAGACCACAAGATGAGCAGACAGACTCCAGAGACAAGGGAAAGCGGATCAGAGTGCTGACTCCAGGCACCCGAAAATTAGAGAGAGGCTGCACAACTGCACATAAAACCCCCACATTTCTCTTTGTAAGGAAGTCAGAAGCCCAGCACCAGAGCACAGAGTCAGCTCCACAAACCTCACCTTGGTCCCAGCACATGCACGAGCCCCTCCAAAAGACAAGGTATGTTCAGGGAAGAACTGTTGGTCGGGACAATGTGCAGAGAAGCACATTCCCTACCTAAGGCAAGGCAGCACATCCATGAACCAAGATAGTGCCCCACAGCAGCCTTCAAATTCCCTGCTGGAGATCTATACTGCATGTTAAATGTCAGCTCCCACTGCAAGTCACCAGCACTCCCAGCCATCAGGGGAAGAGAAGTGGAGCTGTCTCGTGGACCATCTTTGAGGGAAGATATTCCTCCCAAAGATCAGACCACTCAAAGACCAGTTCTCAAGGAATGGTATTTGTCCTCCAAAGAAAGGGAAGGATCTGACCTGCGCAGCTGGTACCACATGAAAAACAGAGCTGAGAAGAGAGAAAAGGGCAGTCATAAGTGCTAACTACAAGGATACTCAGATCCAAGGTGCAGATACACCTAGGAGCATGACTTAAAAACAACTGTACTTTTGTTGGGCTCTTTTCTTCCCATATCCAGATCATAGTTCCAGAATGCAACATACACACCCCAAATCTCACACTGCAGCCTCCAGAAGTAAACTTGGAGCATCTCTGTGGTGCCCTCTATGTAACTGTCACACTGGAAGGGACCTGTTATCCTGGAGAATTCGGGCGCAGAAAAGGCCATTTTAAAGAGAGGAATAACATTTCCGCTGTGCTTTGTCTCTTGCTCAGGTATAGTTTAAGACGTCCCTGCTCACTGCAGGGGGGTTGGATCAGATGATCTTTGAAGGTCCCTTCCAACCCAAACTGTTCTGTGATTCCATGATATTAAAAAGATTAAAATTCACTAAAACTAAGCAGCTACTAGTACAAGAATAAAAGATGATGGAATAGGTTATTGACACCGGATAGCAACTGCAGTCCGAGTGCCCAAACGGAGACTCCAGTGCCAACTGGGCAAGCCAGGGCAGTGCCCTTGCACTTACACAACACTCTCTCCTTCACACAGCTAGTGAAAAGCAGCGTGACAGAGCAGCTTCCCAGGGACAACGAGCATTCCTGAATCACGGGAGAGCACAATGGGGAATTAATTGCTCCAGAACGAAAACTAGAAGAGTAAGCACAATTTATTTTGCCACATTCTTAAAATGAAACAAGAAAACATTTAAACACTACAGCTTATTTAGATAATACACACTGGAAGACATCTTTTACTGCTGGCAGCTTGAAAGAAAAGAACATAATTACAATTCCAAGCATGAAATGAGCTCTCTTCCACACATGCCTGAACCAAGTCTAACTGTTTCACCAGCTGTAGTGAATCAAAGCAGGCAGAATTCAACAGAAAGGACCTAGAAGCAGCAGCTCTCAATGCCTTTAACCTAGTAATTGCATGGCACCTGGATCCGGAAGCACTGTGGAGGATTTAGCAGTTGCAGATGTGCAGCTGATGTCGTGCATAGAGCATTTGATCTCCCTGGAATGCAGGACCCCAAACAATGCATCTGTGTGCTGGCCCACCACACACCCGGGGTATGGGCCTGGGGAATATATAAAAGCTAACATTATACTGCAATTGAAAAGAAAAAAGCCACAGCATGAGCTTGTCTGCTTAACTAAGAGAAAAACAATAGCAGCTTTGGTCTTAAGTATCTGCCAGAATGACCAGTGGCCACTTCCAGACACATTCTTTGTTCAAGTACTTCAATACTGCTTCATCCTATTCCTGAAATCAAAGGTACAAAGGGAGCCGCTGAGTGTAAATCCACGGCAACATCTGCACCTCCAACTTGACAGAGAAACTGTTAGAACAGCTCTAACTGGACCTACGATCATTATGCCCCACAGTGAAACCACGTGCCAAGTCTTCCCACTTTTGGATTTCCAGCGTGACGCACAAGTTCACTCATCTCACGCTTCACAGCGGTTTCACATCTGCTTTCTTCAAGCAAGTCACAATGCGCCATTAAAAAAAGTAATCCCAGCTAAGATCCTTCTGAAAACCCAAGCTGCGCTTCACACATGGACCATGGGAAAGCCCTGGACTCATCCTTCCTGGGAGCAGAGAGCAGTCAGGAACTCTGGCTTGGCCGCAGGCACTATGGTGCACAGCAACACAGACACTGCTCCAACCTCAGCATCACCGGCATGGTGAAACAAAGCTGAATGAAATAATAAACCACACAGGAGTTAACATTGTTAGACTAAGAGTAACTCTAAGTCGGATCCTGCATTTGAATAGAGATTTCCATAAGAACCTCATTCTTTGGAGATGAGTAGCCAGGAAAACTGCTGCCCATGTCTCTGACAGGGAAGGAGGGGAAAAAGCCAAGCCTGAAAGGTTTATGAATTTATTCTGACCTCCAGAATCACCAAGGCAATTATCTCAAAAGTACAGTTCTGCTGTTGGAGAAGTATTCTTAATGAAAAAGAGAAGATGACAACTCTCCTAGCTGAGAGAAGTGGCTATCTCCCCTTTCAGTCTGTATACATACATACATATATTCCCCTAAGCTTATGTGGTTTTGAAACAAAAGCAGAAGGCCCAGCTCAGCCACCTACAGCAGTGCCACAGAACATTTTCTGCTCCTGCACAGCCCTATTTGCACCTTCACAGATTTTCCTGGCTGGTGCTAACAGACCAGCCTGAGAGAGATGGGTGTCATCTTCTGCTATGAACGCAGAAGGCAAATGAAATGCAGTTCATATTAAAAGGATAGTTTACGGTCACTTTCGTACCATCTTAGCTGAATTAAAATCTAATACTTTAATTTCAGTGATTTCAATTACTGCAGTATTAGCTAGAATATTAAACTTCTTCCAAAAAGCTTTATAAATAGGTTTGGCTATAATAAACTCAAAATAAGCAAACCTGACACAACAAAAATGAGGAGCATTCTATATAAATCATACAAACCTTAGTGTACCCATGTGCATATATATATATATATATTTGCATGCTTATTGACTTATTCTGCTTTAAATCATCTGCTACAGCAATCTTTCCGTCCCCAGTTCTCAACCCCAAAAGAATTACCATTTCTTTCCAGACAAGAACTTCTGCCAACATTCTGGAGGGCTGAAGTCCAAACCACATATAGTTCAACAACAGCAGAGTTGAACAAAAAGGAAAACTATAGCTTCTTTTTAATTATAGCTTGGGAAAGTGCGGCTAAGCAGGGGGAAAAAAAAGAAGTCAAAGTCATTGATTAATTCCATGGGTTATATTTCAAGGCTTATAGCACACTGGAATAGATACTCTACTAAGTTTATTGGCTTTATCACCATCCTTCAGTGTGTAAACTCAAGGTGGGTCTACAGAAAAGAACAGGCTACTTCGCAATTCTAGTACTAAAATGTCTTAGAATCCACAAAA
Source organism: Lathamus discolor (assembly GCF_037157495.1). NCBI lineage: Eukaryota > Metazoa > Chordata > Aves > Psittaciformes > Psittacidae > Lathamus > Lathamus discolor. The sequence continues at coordinate 2,481,160 of NC_088909.1, read as the reverse complement.
ATTAATACTTGCAGAGGCAAGGGTTTCATAACTAGGTCAAAGCAGAAGGGGAAGTTTAAATTCCTACTCACCCAGCCGAAAAAGCCAGGATCAACCTCCTTTCCTGGGGATCCCCAAGGTTTTAATAGGGAAAAAAATTCCAGCTTCGCAAAACTGCAAAATACAGGCCTCCTCCAGCACCTTTTAATTGAAGCCTCTCCAGGATCACATCTTCACTTACGACCAAACGTTCTAATCGGCTACAGAGCACAGCTCTTCACTGTTGCCATCAGAAATGCACGGTTTTCAGTAATGAAAAACACACCTAAATCTGTATCAAGAGGTAAAGCTACAAAGAATCACAGCAGAAAGGAACTGGAAAAGTCCAAGCAACTAGAACTGCTCTAAGGTATCTCTCTCTCCCAGTTTTACCTTCAAATGTTAAAGCCATGAACACTTATGGTTTGAACAAAAAATGTCTTGCTGCTTTGCCCAGTACACTCTGTCCTCCCTGTTTGTATCCGAGAGTTATTCCAAAGAAATGTAATAATGACTCAAAAAAAAGAAAAAAAGCCCAGTACTTTCTTCATTCCTCTGAGCTACTGTAAATTAAATATGAATATAGAAACTACTTCTGTGAGGAAAGTAAAGCTCTGCATGGGGAAGATTTTTTTTTTAACTGAAGTTTCACTAACAAAAGCAGCACTTTAAAGTTAACACCTAACCTTAAAGCAATGCCTAACCTCAGAGCCAGCACCTTTCTCTAGGGGCAGGAGTGTTAGCAGCAGCCCAGTATCCTGGAAGAAGCTAGACTGCAGCCATAGTTGAGTATACAATTTGTATATGGATTGGCTGGACTGTCACCATACTTACAATCTAATTTGAATCCCCCCCTCCCCTTTTTCATCTTCATTTAGCATTACAAACGCATAAATCCAAGTCTACAACAGCATCTTGGAGTTATCCAAACTGCAGGTTGTGAACCCAAAGTAGCAGGAAGCCACCATCAACTGGTGATCAAACCAGCATCGTTTCACTGACAACTGTTTTCATGTGTGCAAAGCCATCAAAGTTGAGCTTTTTTTGTTCATATAATTTGCTTACTAAATTTCGCTACAATGCCCCAAGGCGTTTGAGTATGCAACACTGAGAAATAACGATGCTCCAGCCAAGGCATGCATGCTGCACAGCACTCTGAGAACACGTCACTGGAATTCCAGGCTACTATTATGCCCAACTCATTGCTCTAGTTATCTGTCTTGAAGATCTAATTAATCCCGTTGCTCATCATCACCTAAGCTTACACAGGAGTGTCTCAAAGCTTGGTGCCATTGCGCAAGTATGGAAAGAAATAGGTGAAGCAGCTCTGAGAACTCCTATGGGAAGAGAGACTGTCAATCTGCGGGCTTCTCATCCAGGCAGGTACAAAGCTCCAAGTGGGACTCGGATGAAACCTTCTCCTTTGGTCCCCATCCCACACTCCTTTCAGACCATGGGAATTAGCCCCAGTAACAGGCACACTGCCACAGGAAATCCAGCCTGCCCTTCAACTTGAATTGTGGATGACCTTGACATAGGGGACGTTTAAAAATACACATGCATGTACACATGCAGCCGCATACGTACACTCAGAGCTGTGGGTATTTTAAATGCTCTCCTACCATCTACAAGATTGAGGTCAAGGAAATGAGGAGGCTTTCTACATCTTTAACCAAACATTAAATGTAATTCATATATTCAGGTAGTCCTTTTATTAAAGCACTAAATAACCAATAAACCGCAGGGAGAAAGTAAGGAGAATTCAGCTGCGTGACACCTCACTGGACACAGAACCCGGAGGAACTGCTGCATCCTTGACACCACTGCATCCAGAGAGAGATCTCCTTTCAGATGATTGCCAAAGCATCATGAAAACTGGAGAAAAAAAGAGAATTCAGAACTGGCCAGCTGCTACATCCAGATGCAACACTAAATGTTGACAGGAAAAGAATAATTTTTTCCTCCCCTAATTTGTTTTCATGTTTTTGTCAAATTATTTACTACCTGTTCTCGTTTGATTTTGACTCCACATAACTTTTGCACAGCATTAAATTTGTGTCATTACATTAATTACCATCATTTACAATACAATAAAAATAGACTATCAGTCTCTGAGGTTAGTTGCTCAAGATAATACAGGAGCAGTAGAGTGGGTTTATACCTTTATTATTACCCACGAGCAAAGAAAGCATTCATTAAACTTCTCCAAAGTCATAGTTCCAAAGCAAAGCTCTGTTTTTCCACTAACTTTAAATAATTTTCTGACAATATTTAATTCCTACATTATCTTCGACAAAAATGTGCATTTCTAGTACAACGGTTAATTCCAATTAAGAAAACATTGAAAGGCTTCCTGCAAAAAAACAAACACAGGATACTGGCAAGACTACAAGAATGAAGTAAAAACTACTGAAGACAACAACATAATTTTCTTCTGACTGTGTAACATAAAAAGGAAATATATTTCTTACATGACACCCGCAGTAAGTCCAGGTCCAGCAGAGAATAACCAGAACTATTCAATGTTGACCTTTGAATCCCTGTACCGTTAACGGATAAAACAACGTAGAAAAGAACAAAAATTATCAAAATCAAGGATCTCCTCTTGCCATTCACTCCCACAGCACCACGCCAACCAGCTCCTCTCCTTTTTGCAGCTCTCCAAGTGTCCCTCCCTGCGTTAGTTTCCTGTGAATCTCAGTTCCACCAGCCTTGGGGAGAAGCTCAAGGTGCCCAAGAACATGCAGATGCATCCAGCCCTCATGCTGCCATCCTGCCTTTCACCAAACTTAGAAATGAACCCATTCCAGGAAATTGCAAATTAAGGTTAAAAGTTACTATCTGAAGCCAAGGAAAGTCAGGGATCTTGTACGTTTAACAACACCTGAGCTCTGACTCACGAGTCCAAGCACCACTGCAAGATGCATGGCAACTTTTAGACTAACAACTGCCCCAGAAAACCTCTAATATCTGGAAGTGTTAAGATTTTTGAATGGTACAGGGGGAATCAACAGTGGTTTGCCAGGTCCTTCTTTATGCCAGCCACAGCCACCAAGAACAAGAGGTGCCTGTTCTGGGCTTCCTTGTCAATCCTCAGAATCCCAGCCTGGTTTGTGTTGGAAGGGACCTTAAAGCTGATCCAGTTCCAACCCCTGCCACGGGCAGGGACCCCTTCCACTGGAGTAGCTTGCTCCAAGCCCCTGTGTCCAACCTGGCCTTGAGCACTGCCAGGGATGGGGCAGCCACAGCTCCTCTGGGCACCCTGTGCCAGCGCCTCAGCACACTCAGAGGGAAGAGCTTCTTCCCAATGCCTAATATGAATCTACCGTCTTTTACAGACCACTCCTATCCTGCAAATGCTCCAAAACAATAATTACAGCTGGGACTAAGTTATCCAAGAGCTTCCCTGTTTCTTCATCACACCAGGGCTGTTCCCCACTGTGCCAGCAACACATGGGACCTGCTCTCACCACAGCACTGCTCCCAGCCTTTCCCAGCCACACACAGTGACTGGGTGCTGCCAAAGCAAAAGGCAGGAGCTGGTCAGTCACTGCTGCCTGATTATTACTGCAAGATAGCGAGGTATTTTTACATCACTGACTCATAGGATGAGTTCAGACATGCACCACACAAACCCCATCGAAATCCAACAGTTGCTCTTTTGGATCAAGACCAAACCCAGTTTTTTTACATCAGCGGCAAGCATGAAGATGGTACAAAGCAGGGAGATCTGGACATTACCCGGACAGAACCCCCAGGCATTCACTCCATAGTTTAGATAACCACCAAAATAAACATTTGCAAAGCTGAATCCAGTGATGTGGCAAAGAATAAAAACTCTGAAGAACACCTGGCCTCAGGCTGGAAAGTCCTTCTGCATTAAGCAAGCACCATCACTACCCCCAACACGACAGTACTGCAGATGACCCCAGGAACTGGGATCTCACATCCCAAACCACTAACATCAGTGCTTGATGTCACTTCATTTGGATTCAGTGGTTTAAATGCAGGAAAGAAATCCCAGCCCTGGATAACTCAGGGTACAATACACAGTAGTCTCTCTGTACGCCCTTCGATTGATGGTTTTCAACACTCCTGTGACTCCCAGGTGACAACCGCTTCTCCCTCTGTGACCCCAACTACCCCCACCACCAACTGAACATCACAACTACCAAAGACGGACCACTTGGATTAGTAATTCACATGGACAAAAATAAGTAAGTCAAAAAGAAGAACCCACGACAAGTTTTACTTGCAAAAGCAAACACAGCATCCACTTACAGTGGCAATTTCCTAAAATAAACCATACACATGCCTACCACCTCCTGTCCTCTTAGGAGTAATTAACCCAGAAGGTGAAGTTACACAAGCACAATCCTGTGTGATAAGGGAGACCCACGCACCCACATCACCAGGAATAGCTATTGTGCCCCAAAGTAACCCCTAATATTGGTAACTACTTGAATTTAAATTTCAAATAAATTTAGATCAAAGATTAAAGAATGTCGTTCTGCCTTCCCAGCACAGTGGAGATGCTTGTCTTTCATAATGAGGGAGCCCATAAAAATAACAAGGGAGAAGATCTACACCCAAGCTCCTCTAAAAAATAAAGAATTACTGATTTTTGCAGCTACTTAGTGGTAGGAACAGATGGTTACAGGCAATAGTATTGACAACTTAACAAGCTACCACCCCCAAAGGTGAGCTTCTAAGTCTGCTCCAAATTCAAGAGTTGAACACACTGCAGCCGAGACCACCAGCGAAGCAGTGAGTTTTCACCAGTTCCATGGTGCTTCAGAATCTGCTTCACTCGCTGTTCTATGGAACACCAAAGGGCTGTGACTTCCTAAAACACCCAGACACAGATCCCTGCAGCCCTCTGCCCATGTCCGGGATGAGCATGGGGAGTGGTGAAAGCAGTCAACACGCATGGAACAGCTCCCAGTAAGACCGGAGCTTTCAGGATTTGCCTACCAAACCAAAGCCAGTGCTGAGGACAGAAAGCCCAGCTTCCCTAACTGCTCATCACAGAGAGAGGATCTGGGAATTCAGGTCCCTGGGATGCTCTGCCATGGTGAGCACAGACAGAATGAGTGCCCTCGACTTACTTGGATGTCCGCAGCAAGATGCAAGTTTCTACACAACTCCCAAGAAATCTCTTTCCTCAACTCCCATCCATTTCCGGCAACTGGAAACAATCAGCCCGTCCAGTCTCAAGCCAAGATCAAAACACTAATTAAAACATGAACTTGTTAAATACAAATCAACAAAGTTATCTCTGAATTTCTGGACAAGCCCAGCAAACCACTACAGACCAGGGACAACATGTGGCGTTGTAAAAGCTGTCAGAATACCCGAGTTCTCAAGCATCTCATTAAGCCAGTAATGAATTAGACTGAGCCTGCAAATCTCAGCCCTTGTTGTCATGTTCTTCTAAAATTAAAGCTCTGCCAAGAACTTTACCAAGGGAACAGAAATAATGATAGCGCCTGGTCTCCATCTTCACACTCAATATTTATGACTTACTTTTCAGAAGATTTTCCTGTTTTTACCAGAAGCCCCCTTCCTAGGGACATCAGGAAAACATATCCATCAATTTTGCATTTGCTTGCAATAATAACAATTTCCTCCTTTTTACACGTACATATTATATACTACACATTAGGAAGAAGCTTTCCCTGTGAGGGTGCTGAGGCGCTGGCACAGGGTGCCCAGAGAAGCTGTGGCTGCCCCATCCCTGGCAGTGCTCAAGGCCAGGTTGGACACAGGGGCTTGGAGCAAGCTGCTCCAGTGGAAGGGGTCCCTGCCCGTGGCATGGTGTGGGACTGGATGAGCTCTAAGGTCCCTTCCAACACAAACCTATTCTATGATACTACAGCAACAGGCCGGATGAATTTGTGACAGCATCAGACACTCCAGCGATTCAACCAAACCACCTTTCTTGCAAGGTTTCCATAAAGCACCACACACCCATTCCCACCAGGAGGGGTGTCAGGCAGCTGACTTGTACCTGTTGGTCTTAGCTCCACTAAAGATGCCCAAGTCACTGATGCACCTCCCTCAGCATTCACGTGACAGGAATTCATACACCGAAACACAAAGAAGCTACTTCCCACCCTCAAGTCCTTAAATCCTCATGGATTTGAATGTCAAAATCAGCAGGTTCACTATTATTTAAAAGAGCAGTAGATAAGGAACAAGAACATCCTAAATTTCAATTATTCACTGAAGAAGTACAACAGAGTCTGGTCTTATCAGCAGGCCTTTGGTCTGCAGGCTCCTTAGGGTAGCAACAGATTGCGCACCTCTTGCTGCCAAATGCATCATCTGCACTTAATCATAGTATGATGAATATCTTCTGAAAACAAGCGATTCCAGCCACATTCAGTGTAATCCTGCCATTCCGCTCCACAGCCTGTCATCTCTCATCCAGTGTGTCACCACGTCAGGGTGGAGACCATAACTTCAGTCCCTTTCAAGAATACCCTTTGGAGCTAACACATTGCATTGAGAAACAAATAAAACCATCACTTCAAACACTGCACCTCACTCATCACACCAGAACCTGCCTGAAAGCACTTTACTTTTGAAGAAAATCATCAAATCCCGGGCTGGAATACACCTCAAGGACCATCTGGTTCAACATTCCTAGGCAAAGCATGACCCAGACTAGATGTCTGAGCACCCTGTCCAGGCGAATCTTAAGCGTGTCCAACGTTAGGGAAATCCACAGCTTCCCTAGGAGGGGGGCTGATTATCCCAAGGTTGCACCTAGGAATGTTGTTATACAATGATGGAAGTGGTAACTGGCTGCTTACGCACCAAATAACCTACAGATTCCCTTGTCTCCATGCGTCACCCAGGGCATGTGCCTCACAGGAGTCTTCTTCCCTGCAAAATAACAGACTCTGCCCGTCACTGGAGACGGCGATCCCATGTACCATCCACATTCCTACCTTCTTTAAATGAATCTGTTTCTAGATGCAGCTGTGATTTTTAAGTGTAGAGTATGTCAGCTGGCCTCAATCTACAAAATCCTAACCCAAAAGTATACTTGGTTTAAAAATGAGGATTTTTGAAGCCATAATGTAGCTCCCTTGGAGAATAAGATTATTCAGGAACTACAGTTGGGGCGGACACAAGCAACTATTTTCCTTCTTTTTAGGCAATTACTGCCATGGCTTTGTCTAGTTCCAAACAGAACAAAGAGGAATGACAAGTGTTCTATTTGCTTATGGATTGCTCTTACCAAGAACTCCCTTCTGTGTCATGGTGAACACACATATTGGAATCACACCCAAAGAACGAAGCTAGCAAGAGATTCTTCAAAGCAGTTTCTGCTTAGCTGAGATCTGTTCATTAAAGGTGCTGCATTGTGCGCATGGGCCAGGTTAGCTTATTAGCATTGGAAAGGTTACTGAAAGTGAATTAATGGAAGTGCTCCACTCTCTCAACATCTGACGAGCAGAAAAGGAGCCTCCCTACCTACACTTCTCCTGAAAGGTACGTTCAAATTGAGGGCATGTAGGTGGCACCTGCCAAAAGTGGCATGTGAATAACATTGGCAATTTAACACATTCTTACAAAAATACAGAGAACTGCAAAAGCAGCAATTCAAACACTCAAATCAAATGCTTATGCTGAGATTAGATCTAAGAACCCAGCCTTTTCATTGGGACAGGGGGAGGATTTTAAAGCTCTTTCTTTGTAGGTCTCAGCAGGGTTTTACGTCCAAAAACTCAAGCCCTGTTTGACCCACAAAGAAATCTAGGTTCACAATAGAGCCACCTCTTCGCTTACAGTGAAGATACGGCTTTTAAAAATTAAACTTACAGAACTCTGGTGCTGTCCATTAGAGAGCACAGAACAGATAAATGGAAACGCTGATCCCTCCTAAGGGCCATGGAAACCCACCTCGCAGACATGCAGGTACACCACCAACCCATCTCCTGTCCACCCTGACTGATGTCTTCCCCAGGCTGAGCGACGACGCACCGGCAACAAACCCAAACTGCCTGGTCTGAAACACTCTGGATGAACCTGCACTTAAGAGCCACCCAGATGCTTTATGGCACTTCCAAAACCTGACTCTTTTCCCAGAGAAAGGGCTCCACCATTTCAGGGTGGTGTGAGGACCACAGCAGAAGTCAGCCAAACCCACAAAGGACACAGCTCCACTTTAATGTTACATGAGACTATTAACTCCACTCGCACATGGCTTCCCCTCTCCAGGCCCTGCTTCCTAACACATCCGTTTCTCCCCCTAAAAGCCAACGCTTCCGTACCCCAGCACCACAGGGAAACCTCTGCTCGGCTGTGACTGACATGTAAAGGAAAAACATACACTGCTCTTCTTGTGTTACCTTCCAACACCCTAATTTGGAAGGGATAAGAGCTGAAATGCATGGAAAAAAGCCAGAAAGCTCAGATGAACACCTCTGTGCGAAGAAATATCTCCCCAGTGGAATACTAAGCTTGATTTCCCCCAAAGCAGTAAAAATTGAAACCCATATATGAACACATTTAAGAACATTAATAGAAAAACACCGAGCAGTTAAGTGAAGTCACGTTCCACCTAAACAACGCCACTATTATTGCAGCATCTGACTTTCAGATGACAATTCAATCCGGGAAGCATGTATTGTAATTGCTTTTCCACAACGGGCTTCAGCTTTACAATTGCATCCTTCTCGGGAGGTCAGAACAAGGCACGGCTGAGGCTCTGAAAAGCAATTCTGTTTAGCAGTACTACCTTATTCATTCTTTTAATCTTACACCTGCATATTCATTACGAACTCTGTAAAATGCAAGTGCCAAAACCATCATCAAAAGCCGCTGCAGTCTCTCTGTTGCTCAGAGAAATCCTTGACCCCTCTGCTTCCCTAATGAAGAAGTGGGGAAAGCACACATCACACCAGATGTCAGCTCCGGTGCTGCAAAGCAGTCACCAAACCCCTGAAAAAGCTCAGTGCAATGCAGCCATTTTTTGCTGACAACACACAAAAAGGAGCCACCATGATGAACACAGCTTGTTTCCAGCAAACCATCAGAGCAGTTTAGTGAGGAAATACTTGTCTTAACCATTGCAGTGTGAGAGCTGCCATGACGCAGCCAATGCATTACGTGAAGCCGGCATCTCAACCGAACTCCTTTTCTTCCATCCGTTTAGATAGGACCTCTGCTGTTATTACTACAGAAAGCTGGGCGGCAGGAACCCAAAGCAACACAAGTCTCTTTTAGAGAACTGAGAGTAGCAATGTTTGCAGCAACTCCCATAATTTGCAATAAAGGAGCCACCTAGCAAAATGGAGAAGTCTCGGACTTTTGTAACCCTTCCTACAGTGGAACAGCCCCTCTGCTCCCTGCCCATGGCCCACCACAGCATTTCTGGTCTTTTGGCTGCACCAGTGCAGCTACTTCTGGGTCAGCAGATCACATCACAGGCAATCCACGCACATATCTCAATATTTATCACAGAATAGCTTGGTGCTCAGGTGCACACCATCACCGAACAACAGCATGGCATACGTGATGGGAACAAACCACCTGCCAGGAACAGAAACACCCTGCATCAGGTTTGCAGCCAAAGGGAACAGCACAGCAGATACCCTCTGAGTCCATTTCCACCACCAAAGCTTTATTTCCCTCAGCTGACCTATGAAGTGCAGAACAGCACCATCAAAACAGAGCAAACGCTGCAGGATCTTACTACAAAGGTAAGCCTCGTCCTGAAGAGCAGGCTCCCCAGCCTCTTTTAATGGGGAATCCCTGCAGCATCCTTTATAGCAAGTTACATGCCGGTATGCATAAGTTGCTTGGATGAAGAATTAAAAACATAAAACAACCAGGTTTGTGCCCAAGTGCGTTTTTACTCAGGTTTACAGCAAAGGCAACCTCATTTTCATGGTCACAAACAGATGAGTGACAGAAGCCAGCATTTTCATGATATACCACCTCCTTCTCAGACAAGACAGAGGTGGCACATCATTCCTCTGCTAGTTTGGCACATGGGTACGAAGGGCCCCAGGGCTTTAACCAGGCACAGGATAAGGAATGAACATAGATGACAATGACCTGCTTTCATGTCTGTGGTTTAGGATGAGAGGTTTTTACTCAAGCTTGGCCAGACAGTAATTCTGTTCCAGCCTTGGGCTACTCGTAGGAGGGCACAATCTGCACGTGCACCTGTGGGAAACTGCAGGGACCACGGATGCCAGAGCCTCCAGAGCCTCCAGACCAACACAAAGCCTTGGAATTCACCTCTACAGCTTCAGAACACGCCAGATTTCGGTATTGTTCTCAGCCAACAATGGAGGATTCTCATATCCTCCCCTTGTTCACCTCTCCCCAACAAGTCCATACTGCAATAGGCCAAGAATGGCGCTGAGCTGGGTGGGAGTGTTGATCTGGTTGAGGGTAGAAAGGCTCCACAGAGGTATGAGGACTTGATGAGCCCAAAGGTCTTTTCCAACCTAACCAGCTCTTTGAGACTCCTAGACCAAGACGCATTTTAAGCAATACAGTAGTCTGTCTCTGCACAGAAGCAGATAAAAGCTTATTTTACTGGAAAAGGTTACTCAACTTATCATCTCCCAGGGCTCACAAAACCCACAGAGCAAAATCACTTTTTGTTTCAGAAGTCAGAGAAACATCTGACTTCATAGCAATTACTTCTTTCTACAGTGTGAATGTTTTGTCACATCATACATCCTCATCCTTCATCTGTCAAAGTTTTTCCATCCACTGTTTCAGCCAGACCCATCATCAGTGTAGTGTGGCTTTATGCAAAGTACAAAATGTCCAGAGGGAAAAGGGCTAAAGATGGACAAAAGCATGTGGAAACTCTTCTAAAGGCAGCTACCACAGCAATGTAGGCATAATTTAAATTCTCAGTAATAATCCTAAAAGACCTTAGCAGCCAAAAGGCACGCGATGTAGACAAAAGCCCTGGGAGATGCAGTCTCCCATCATGCTCTGTCCAGAAGCACATCCTTTTACCCAGCAGTTACCAACATTTAGCAGATACACCATAGTGTATTAAGTTTTCATTTAGGTGAAAGGTCCTGCAATTAACACTGTCTTGTTTTTAAAACCGTAAGTCCACATTCAAAAAGCATAATTTACTTCAAAACTCAAGAGTGAAAAACCTTCATACCAGACTATGAAATGTAATAGGTAGTGACCAACCGGGGTTATAACTTACGCTCAGATTCAGCTGGGTTTTCCAGGGGACTGCAGAGCAGCCATTAAGCAAAGAGTTACAGCACACTACAGCAAAAGGTCTCACACTTGATACGCTTTAATTACTTAGCTGCAGCAGGGGAGAGTTACTGATGCCTAGCCTGGTTTGTTTCACTGCAAAAGGCTTCTACTGCTATTAATATTCACTGAGGGAAACTGAAATAACATCTTGTCTCCATGTGAATACCTTGGAATTATTACGGACAAACTAAATACAATTATTTTTATTTTTTTCCCCTCAAAATCCAGGACAAAAGAAACCTACCAGCTTGCAAAGCCACCTGATAGAACAGACTTCTATTTCTACATAGAGTAGTTCTCCTTCAATGATGGCTTTTGTCATAATGACAACTTCAACACAAATAAACCTGCTACACCATAACCCAAGAGGTCAGCCAAAAACCCTAAGCCCCACAGCAGAAGCAACACACTGTAGGTTATCCACCAAGAGCCTTCACCCTAGAATTCCTTGGCATGCTGAGGATGACCTTGAACTCTGCGGCACACAGCTTCCCATCCATACCACTGCCATGACACACACTGCAAAGCTGAGCTCATGGAGAGCAGCAAACAACAGCTTTTATCCAGCCTGTACGCACCAAACCACCAGTACTGCAGAGAAAACCAGCAAGGACAAATGCCTTCCTACCAGCTACACCGGCATCACTGCTCTTCACAGAGGACAGTGTTGACCTCTCACAAAATACTGAGTCAAAAATCTCTTCTTTCCCCCATAAATTCCACTCTAAGGTAGTCTATTAGTATTTCTGCATCTGCTAATCTTACCAAAAAGTTGAACCCTAACACTGAATCAAACTGTAGCCTCAGCATGTTGGGAAGTTTCTCTGCCCAAAATGAAACGTAGGTGCCATCTGTTTCAATTACACTGATCATAAGGAGACATAACATTGTGAAACTGGCACTTTTAAAGACTTCTTTTTTTCAAGACATTTCAAAAGCAAAGAGAAAGAGGACTGTGACATACTAGAGGTAGGACGTACTTAATACTCAGCTGTCAACAGCACCAACAAGCTGCACAGTCCACTGGACAAACCAGTGCTAGAACTGCAGGAAAAGTAACTTTTGCTTTCACTGAAGTCAAGGAAAAGCCTGCTACATTTGAAATGATACAAAAGTGAAAAGGCATCTTAGAACTAAAGGCATTTCCCAAGATATTCTGGGATAGTACCTTCACATTACTCCACAGAAGTTCGTGATTTTTACCATCAGATTTCAGAAAATAAAGAGAAATTCAAACCACCACATCCAACACACCAACACAGACACAAGCACTTGTTAGGTAATAAAACTGAAAACTGGAACAGAATCCAGGTAAATATTTACCGATTCCATAGTTGAAAGCTGTTGTTAGCACGACATATATTAAAATCCAACAGAGACGTGTCCCAAAAACGCTGTGCAATCTGAAAAACACAGGAAGCAGTTCATTAGAAATTAAAACACAGGGTTTCAATTGCAATAAGCATGCTACAATCGAGTACACAAAGGCTACTAAATCCAAATCCTTGCCTAATCCAGAAACGAATTTCCTCATAACAAGTCTGCACAAATAGAACAACAGCTCTTGCTGCACCTTTCAAGATGTTTTTCCAACTACAAATTCCCAAAGTGAAATTTCCAGTGCCAGGCAGGAACCAGCAAGAGCTCTCAGGACCTAAGGCAAAGGGGAATTACATCCATTAACTGGTACATGAAACGGCTGGCAATTCCAAGCCAAAAACCTGGGTTTTCCCTGAACTTTTCACCATGGGTGCGCAGGGCTGAGCAGCCATACGTGACTGTCAGAGGGGTACAAGTTTTGGACAGCACAGCTCAGTCAGAGCCTGTACAAGTCATATGAGCAAGGGCAAGCCTGAACTTCACAGTTCAAACCTTTCTTTGAGGGTTTGCAAGGTGGAAGACCGGAGCTTGGGCAGAACCACCTGTAAAACAGTCTTATTCCAGACTTTTTATGCCCATGATCATAGAACCATGAAGTCATAGAACGGTTGGGGTTGGAAAGGACCTTAAAGATCATCTACCTCCCAATGAGAGCTACCTCATGGCTTTTTCCAACACAAGTGAATGCATCCTGAGGCATTGACGGATCCCCTGATGGGGACCTCCAGCCCTGCAGAGTATGACAATGATACCTACACAGCACCTTTTCCAGCATGATTCCCCTATTTTTTTTACCCTCTTCTCCATTATAAGACGCACAACTCTAACTTGACCTATCCACTTCAAATGCACCAAAAGATAGACTGGGGAAAAAAAAACAACTGAACTTCCAACTCCATTATCTGGAAAATCATTAGTGCTGCCTGCGGACAGTAGTGACTGAGACCAACTGTGCACAAAATTATCAAAGAGCCCACAGAAATCCTGTCCCATGACATACTGACACACAGTTCTGAAGATTCCTATCTGCTTCCTGGCCTACACATAGCAACTGTATTCACTACTTAGCTCACATGTAACACAAACATTAAGTATTGCAGCAATGCAATAGTGATCACACATGAGTTAAGGACCTTCCATAACCAACAGTGTACCCCTTTTTTTATGAAACTTATGAAGTTACTTATGAAGTACAGCAAATACTGCAGTCAAAGATGCCCATTGCAGAGATCACTGGCAAAACCTGCCCTGCCGCATGCATTCTGTCACTCACACAATGTTCCTGCCATGCAGATTCTTACATTTTAATTTAAAACTACCTCTGCTTCCAAAAGCCTAAGTTATAATTAGTAATGTTAGACACATTTATGCACCCAATTTTCTTAGCTTTAAGTCTGTTGAGAATATATCACTTCGCAAACCAACATTTCTATCCTCATTTTCCCTTCTGTGAGCTTACAAGAACAACTGCTGGTCAAGGCTTGGTGTGTTGGACAAGGCTCCCATATGTGCCAAGCTAACTGCAGCTACACAGAAAGCCATTTGCAATGCAAACCATCAGACATTCAGCCTTCCTTTGTGTTGAAACAGTAGCATAAATACTAAATAATTAAGTGTTCAAGGTGACCAGATTCTGGTTTAAAACAGGGTCAGTCTTTCAAGACCTGTGACACTTTATTTTACTTTAACATGAAGTCATTTGGAAACTCTAGGTAAGCAGACTCTTCCATTAAAATAAGTCTTTCAACTTCTAAGCACTCCCACCAGCTTCTTTCTGTTCTTTCACACTGACCACGTCATCCTCAGCAGTTCCCCACTGCTGAGTTACCGGTTCCTCTTGCTGCACTCCCACACATCAGTAAACTGCAGATTTAGAGCACACAGAGCAACTTTACCAGCATCCATAGAAAAAAAACCCTGGGAATTAAGTAATTCAAACTTCTTTAATAAAAGGGTATCTTGTGACTTAACATAAATCCATATTTGGAGATGGAAATTGCTTTACAATCACAAACGTGACCTGAAAGAAACCAGTATGCTTGCATTAACTACAGACTATTTCCATCAAAGCAGCTGGGGCAGGCAGCTGCGCTCTGGCAGGGGAATGCTGACTGGGAAACATTGACTGGTTCCAGTAGCAAGGCAGGAGCTGGCTTCAGAGGCTGTCAGCCCCGAAGGAACAAAACCAGAGCAGTTCTGATGCAGAGTCACTCAGAAGGGTCTCTGTGAAAAATGTGTTCAACAGTTTTACGCATCGAGGTATTTCCTCATTTGATAAGCGAACGCAGAAGCTGTCTCCTGAAGCCTCATTTCAAGCCATGGGAAGGCCAGTTCTCCCACAAGTAAGCGTGGTTTTCTTATTAGTGCCTTTTTGAAGCATAAAGTTGTGTTTGGATTTCATGGCAGGCTTGCATTAGTTGAGATTCTATGGTGCCCCAGAACCAAGAAGAGTAATGGGATGTCAGTATGAGATTTAGAGTCTGGTTTAGACCAATTTCTGAATGGAAAAAAAAGAAACCTCTTGGGAGTAGGACAGCCTTTTCCAAGGCAGTCATCTGCTTCCCTCTAAATAACTTCGCGAAGAGACAGAATTTCAATGAGGCATCTCTCTGAGGGCTTCTGTGAAAACATACACTGGGGAAAACAGACACCAATGAGCTTACGCTTTCAGATGAGCTCCATTAGCTCAGATACAGAACTCAGGGAGGTGCAACATATGTGGAGGGAGGGGAAACCTAGGAATGTTTTCCAGTGCACTCCATAGGCATGTTCAGGACAACGTGGTGAGACTGCTTTTACAGCCTTACACAGCACTCGGAATACAAACACTAATCATTCACCCTGCTGAAACGGTGAGAAATGCTTATTCTCGGAAACTGTAAAATCACATTACAATTCCAGGATCTGAGAAAACTGAGGTTGTAGGGAGAATCCATAAGCAGACAGCACTACAAACACCATGCACTTACTATCAAGTATGTGTTTTCCAGGAACACCTGTAGGCAGCTTCTGCAACAACAGGGATTCTATTCCTGCCTGGTTACAGCACCCAAGCTGAATCCAAACAACAAGTGCTGAAGTTCAGGGAATCACAGAAACAGCCTGGTTTGGCTTGGAAGGGACCTTAGAGCTCCTCCAGCTCCAACCCCTGCCATGGGCAGGGACCCCTTCCACTGGAGCAGCTTGCTCCAAGCCCCTGTGTCCAACCTGGCCTTGAGCACTGCCAGGGATGGGGCAGCCACAGCTTCTCTGGGCACCCTGTGCCAGCGCCTCAGCACCCTCACAGGGAAGAGCTTCTGCCTAAGAGCTCAGCTCAGTCTCCCCTCGGGCAGGTTCAAGCCATTCCCCTTGGCCTGTCCCTACAGGCCCTTGTCCCAAGCCCCTCTCCAGCTTTCCTGCAGCACCTCTAGGCACTGGAGCCGCTCTAAGGTCTCCCCTGGCTCCAGAGCAGAGCTGCTCCAGCCCTCACAGCATCCGTGGCCTTCTCTGGCCTCGCTCAAGGAGCTCCACATCCCTGTTGTACTGGTGCCCCAGAGCTGCATACAGGACTCCAGGGGGGAGTCTTGAAAAAGAAACCAAAGTGCCACAGAAACAGTGGAGAACTGACCACCTCTGCTCCTTCCCATGAGTTTTGTTCACACCCCCTCGAAAGATAAGGGCAGCGCAGCAGCACAAGTTTTCCCTTGGCCTCTCAAGGGATGTAAGGATCATCAGATTTGTGACAGTGTTACTTAAGAGCACACCCGGACTCCTCTATGCAGCTCAGGACTGTTTAGAAAGAGGAGGAAGAAGGAGAGGTGTTGCACTGGAGATCTGAAGGGTGGAGGGGGAGAAAGTTGTTTCCAAGAAATACACAGAAATGAGAGATAAATAGCATGCCTTTAACAGAAATGCCCAGCATTGTATCAGTAGCTTACAGACCAACCATCTCCCAACACACACATGCTGAGCAAACTGTTCTGCTCAGTGTGACTGGACTCACACTCGCTCACGCGTGCAGCTGCTCCTACACTCCAGGAACAAATTCCCAATAGTGGTGTGAGCCACAGAAACTGCCTCTCGCTGGGATTCACGAAGCAGCAAATACTTCTGCGGCAACACAGCAGCCAACTATGCTCATCCAGTACTGATTACTGCAGTGAAACACCAAAGTGCAGAGACAATTCCACTAGTGTTAAAAAAAAATGGAGGAAAAAACCTTTCAATGTGTTTCATTGTGCCAAAATTGCAGCATCAGGTAAAATTTAATTTGACAGCATTCAGAAACTAAGTAGGTAACATACTTGTGGTCACAAGGTTCCTTTATTTTGCCCTGCAGATACATATGCAGAGAACTACATGTTTTTAAAGCTCCTGCCGTCTTTGCCACTTGATATAAACAAAAAATAGCCGGATACTGTCCTCAAAAACACAGATCAAGATATCTATGTGTGGGCTGAAGAGCCTAAGGCTCATCTCATCCCACTGAAACAAGCATGAAGGAAGGGAAAGATGCAATTCCTGTGGATCCGAATCATCCTTGAGGCGTTTTAACCGAAAGTCTGACATGGAGAACACAGTCCACAAGAAACTGGGGGTTGCAGTTGTTTACATTCATGACTAAGCTGCTTAGAGACCTCCACAGAATGAAAAGAATCCAGAATCTCTAATGTCAAATAAGTAGTTTCAATGTGTTCCAGGTATTTCTCAAGATCTGTGCTCGTTTCAATCCATATGACACCAGTTACAGCATTTGCACACCAATACAACAGTCGGACTCAGCTTCCATCACCCATTTACCTGGGCTGACCCTGAAGGATCACTGCACACTGTTGCTGTCTACTTTAACAATATTCCACGTATCCCTTTGTGAGGGAATGGCACTTCTGTACAGTGGGTTTCTATGTCTTTTTTTGTAGAAATGAGGCTTGAGAGCTCAAATGGAATTTCGGTAGCTCAAAACAAGTAAACTCTTCTACACTGCCTATGCTTCAATTGCATTGAACTAAAAAATCTAATTATCAGAAGCCTAATATTTCACCGGGTTTAACCCCTGCAAACAAACAGCAAGCAGCTAAGCAATACACCCTGAAATTATCGGACATTCCAACTTTATTACTGATTATCTGGTTCCTTTCATACCAGACATTTAATGTTCTCTGCTCAGAAGAATATCTCAAAATTGCTATCCTCGACGATCACCCAGCATTTCTCCTGAAAAGAGCCATGAGAGCTGCCTGAAAAGGTACTTGACGAGGTAAAAAACCAGGGCTGTCAGAAGAGTCCCTGCTTCGGAACAACCTGAGAGCTTAAATCACCGCAGTAACTCGCTTTTTCTTGGAGTGAAGTGGCAGAAGAGCAAAGCAAGCCTGAACAGTTTCCACTGAACCACATTTTTTTTATTCTGTGTAGACAATTAAGAACTTCTGGAAATATTCAAGTCTGTTCCCCCATCTCTCCTCCTTCACCCTCTACCACCCTTCTGTGGCTTCTCTGATGAGTGGAAAGTATCAACTCTAAATACAGTTCCTTAACCAACCCTGGGCTAAAGTTCAAGGCTGCAGCTTGCCATTCTGTACTAGCACGCAAAGACAAGCCTTGCTCTGCCACTGTTTTCCAGGCTTTAATGCAAGTTATTACCTCCCCTAGTTTTAGAAAAATGTTAAATACCTTAAAGATAATGCACTCTTATCAGCAAATGGAAAAAGAAGCCTTAACTACACGAGCAACACTTGCCTTACAACAGCATTAACTTCCATCAAGTGGCCATCTTTATGATGGATAGCAGTAAGAAAACTGGTATCCAAAAATGGTTGTGCGCTCTCACTTCAGCAGCCTAGAAAGCTACAGGCATCCTTGTTTGTCAGACCCAATGCCTGCAAATAATCCTCTAGACCCTTACCATTTTTCTTTTTTAGGGCTCCAATATGAAATATAATTACTCAAGACTGCTGGGTCCTTCCAGCCTGGTTGAATCTCTTCCAAAAAGACGCATAATCAGGCTCATTTCTTTATTAAACAATCTGCATGCACAAAGCAAAGATCCACTGCCTGACTTTGGAAGAACACATCATTATTACTGGTACACAGCAAAAATTAATACACGCGTTAAGCCCATGAGAACGTGTTTCCGAGAAAACCATCAGCTCAGAACAGCAGCATCATATTTGCTTTCATATCACCTGAACTGGTTAGCTAGCCAGCCATAAAATTCAATAGCAAGATGTACAGAACCCTCAAGCTGTTTATTTTAGCGTATGGTAAGCTGTTAATTCCTAAACCATTTGGAAGAGACACAGGATGCACAATGGCATGGATATTCAAAGCAGAACTGTTCCAGGAATATTTTTAGTTCACATGAAAATGAGAAGAAATTGTAACCTCCGTATCCTAACCATTTTCTGAGCCCCATCTCAAAAGGAGTCTATTTCCAACCCAATTATTCCATAGGCAGACAATACGAAGGCAGTAGGAACAGCACTGATTTTAAAGCTCAAGTATAGCAGCATGCATATAGACGTATAAAAGGAAGTGCATAACATGGCTGAAAATCAAACAGTTTAGAAAACAGTGTCCAGGAAAAGACTTCCAGGTCAACACAGGAACGAACACACTGAAAGTTCAAGGAAAAGGCAGGAGGCAAAGACAACAAATGCTTTTCCTGGGTGCACAAACAAGAAGTACTAAAGGAAAACAAGCCCCACTGCAGTCAACTGCATGAGCAGTGATACTCTCAGATGTTGGCAGTTAGAAAGGTTCATGGAAAAACTAAACCAAATAATCAAGTATTAGAAAACTCAGTGTATATTCAAAAGGTACAGAATTTATGTTTTTAACAAATAAGAAAAATATAATTTAAAAAATAAATAAAAACAAACTCCATTCCTCAATTCCTCAATTCCTGTCCACAGGAACCTGTAAAAGAATCACAACAAATTCATCTGGCAAAGAAACTGAGCTTCTAGACTTCCAGTTTACATTTGGCAGAGCCATCCTAGACACCTAAAACCAAAAATCACCTCCAGTGACCTGGGAGGATTCCTACCATGCAAGATCTAAAAGATGCATCGTAACAGAAGGGACACCGAAAGGTGAATTTCGGAGACAGACAACAGTGCTGCTCACCTTTGAGAGCTAAAAACCCCACCATGCTGAGCAGAACAAAGACAAGCTAAAAAGTCTTGAAGCTTCAACTTGTCCTATTTAAGCTCCAAGACGCAGGCCTTCAACAACCCAGTGAAGACAAGAAGAATGCTCTCTGGAATTAAACCAGTAATTTAAAGTTAGATCATAGCTGCTGTCATATTTCAAGTATCTTCTCCTTTTCATTCCTCCTAAATACAAGTCTGAAGTGGGACAAAGACATACTTCCCGTCAGACTTCATATCTTTCCTGTAACTTTACTAAGAGCCCTTTACTAATCCATTCCACTCTAATTCCCTTTGTAGCTTCTTCTGAGGGAAGGAAGGCAGGCTAACAATGCTACTAGACTAGAAGAGCACCACTCAAAAATAAAGTCCACAATTTCTTACTCCATGCTCAATTTTAACACATTTAGAAAATACAAACCATTCTTGGAATTTAAAAAAAGTGACAGACACATTTGTCACCTTTACAGTCTGAGACATTTGCAGCCATGCAATTCAGTGGCTAATTGGATCCAGGTTACTATTAATAACTGAACTGTTTCCTTTCCTTTCTGAAAGCTGATTTGTGAAAAGGATGCAAGCATCCCATTTTAAAACACATTAATTAGCCAAGGAGGAGTCAAGGAAGTCAACGTTCAGCCTCCAAGAACATATACAGTCTCTCTCCTAGCGAAAAAAACCATAGCAAACTTACCCAAAGAGTGCACCATCACCCACTTCAATCAGTGGTGTACAACCTCCTCCACCAAGAAAACTCTGTGTCATCACACAAACATTACAACCAGACACTGCAACAACTCACACAAGGGCTCCTATTCTTAAGAATATGCAGGTCTCACTAAAGGCTCACAACCGGATACATGCAGCATTACAAGGAGGAGATGACACCATTACCTGCCAACAGCAGCAGACCTGGCTTGATGACCCAGGAGGTCCCCAGAAAGCAACATGAGAAAGGCAATTGTTAAAACGTGCTCAAGACTCCAGTTTCCAGAGTTATGATGAGTGGTTTACAATAACCTCAAATTACATAGGAGAGACCCTAAAGAAAGCACCTTCTCGATTTACACAGGGCATCTCTTCCCTGTTGTCTAGGTCCTGCCAAGTGAAGGTCACAATAAAAAGGTTATTTAAAAATAGCACACAAATTGAAAGCACCTACAACTTCCACCGATTTCTTTCTTCTCTTCTATTATAAACCCTGAGCAGGTTTAAGTAGCAGTTGCCACCATTAAAGAAGTTGCTGCCCTCCCATTTTCCATTCTCCTGAAGAACGAACATCCTGTCAGCACTGGGTATCGGTGCTGAAACAGGAGGCTGCTGCTGTCTCATGGCTACAGAAAGCAGGGCTGGAGAGTGGTATGAGGAGGGCACGAGGCTACCTCAACCACACAGATACACTGAAGAGCATTGCTAAATAACAGAAAAAGGAAGTCAAATGTCTGCCTGTGTCCATCAGTGGTGCCCCAGCTCCTTCGGAGGGGCTCAGTAACTGCAGAGTGGAGCAGGGAGACCCCTGTGCCTGCTCAGCTGCTAGATCCTCAGCTTCTCCCTTGAGCAGCTTCTGGAGCTCGCTCATGGTTCGGCTTCACCTGCCAGCTCAGCAGAAAACCCACTCACCTCCCTCAGCCCGCTGGCCTCCTGCTTCAGAAGGGGCTGGACGGCTCCTGCACCGCAGGAAGGGTCGGGGAGCCTCAGCCCCTTGCTGCAGCGGTGAACCGGCACTGGTCACACTGTGAAACCGCATCCCAGGAAAGCCTACAAACACCTAGGGAAAGGGCACATCCCTCCCTTCAAACACACTGCCGTGCAAACAAAAAGCACAGAGGGTGGCAAGGAAAACGGTCAGAGGACAAAAGGACAGAGGGTCAGGATTAAACCCCTTGATCCCCAGCCAAACAGCCTACCCATAAGTCTATACAACCTCCAGAGCCAATTTAAAACCCTGAGTGTGCTAAACTTTAGGTTATAAAATCATATTTAGGCACCTATTTGAAGTGCTCTTTGCTCTGCTGGTGGCTAAAAACAATTCCTTTGTCATCAAATCTTGCTTCGGTAAGCTGACATAACATTTTTAACTCAGGAAATAAGATAATTATGGTTCAAGGTAAACAACTACAACTGTGCATCATAAACAGTTTCTAATTTTAAGCCTGAGTCCCCCTAATGCCATCCATATTTCAAAGGTTTCCTTACAAATGGCTTAGGTTGTCTAAGTAGCTTGTGACCGAGCTCTGCTGCCGATGAGCATCAGCAGCAGACCTCGGGGAAGCCACGGGCAGGCGCAGCAGCTAAAAGTCCAGCAGATGCAGCAGGTGAGCTCCTGTATCAAAATGAGTCAAGGTAAGCCAAACACAAAAGAAGGAAAACACACTCGGAATCTTAAATAGCTTGAGAGGTAAAAACTGCGTCTCTTAGGAACACACAGAAAACAGCAAGAGCCGAGACTAAAGCTCCTCGTAGTTATGCAATGTTTGCTGCGAGTCGTTTTCTATGCCAGCCCTCAGATGCCCCGCTCGGCTTCCCCAGTGGCACAAACAGCAAGAATTCAAGTTGCAACTCGCTGCGAGGGTATCAGCTACCACGGCGTTGAGCACAAGTCAGTAAACTCACCTACAGCCAGCCGTGCTGTGTCTAAACTAGCCCTTGTGCTACTGCTGCCATAAAACAGTCTCCACAGTTACCCACAAACAAAGCCTTGCAACAAACAGAGGAATCTCAAGCCAGCAATGCTGAAGCACATCATCTGAACTTGTCTGGAACTACAATGAGGTATTGAGGGCAGCAAGCTGTCTGCCTCCAGGATGAATCATTACACACAGAGGTAGCAATAACTGCAAGTACTGCTTATAGGTGTTAGCCTGATAGGCTTTCATTCCTCCTCACCGAAAGAAAAAGAAGTGCTAAATTACAACCAAAAGGAGGACAGCTGAGTAAGAGAATGGAGCAGAGACCGAATGGAGTAGAGAAAATGAGACCTGACACAGACAAAGCATTCTGGAATAGCTGAGCTCAGAAGGGACAGAAGTGGTCAAAGCCATCCAGCCAGCCAGTTGTGAGACTGCTGTTTAGTCCCCTGCAGAACAAGCAGCGAGGAGGAATCACGTGGTGAAGCCTGGGCAGCTTGGGAGAGCTTGCTCCTCCAAAACTTCTCACCATTAAGCTTTTCCAAACCACCCCACCCCACTGCTGCTATTGTTGTCACAGAGGGAATTTCAACCAGAACAATTATGCCCACCACATTTTTTTCTGCTGGGAGAAGAAAAATGGCAATTCTGCACAGAAAAGAGTATGATTTGCACAGTAGTTCGTACGGCAACACAAGTCTCCTTCTGAAAGGAAAAACATGAACGTGCCTCGAATCCGGTGTGCAGCAGCAGGAATGTATTTTTAGATACATCCATTTGAAGGCAGCAATATGGTGGAAGTCTCCCAGGTTGAATTTCGCCGTGGGAGGTTAATCTCTGCGCACCCTGGAGAGGGCAGTTCATTAAGAGGCTGTTCAGAGCAGAATGAAACAATTCACCCACTCCCTGAAGAAATCCCTCTCCCTGTGACTGCACATAGGCAGCTTCTCTGAACTCTCCAGCAACACACATCTCATCCCGATTCGTACCATTTTCCTGGTACCAGCAGCATGTCCAGGCTGTGCTAGAAAGCACTCCTCCCCTCCGCATCAATTAAGGCAGCTGAATTCAAGGCTGTCTTCAAAGCACAACACAGGGTGCAAAGCGGCTCAAAGTCAACCCAAGCGCCCAAGAGAAGGAGGGAGCAGAACAACAGTTTGGCTTTATAATGTTTCATCTGCAATTAACACTTCTTCATGACTTCTGATAAGGTAACGTATTAGCTGTCAGACCAAACCCAAGTGCAAATAAGTGAACCTTCAAACGCTCTCAAAGCAAAGCTTCAGAAAGAGTCAAATAACTCCTTCTGCCACCAAAGCCACTCTGGCTCTCTCTCATGCTATGGAATGTTTAACCTAATTATCAGGTAAAGGACTCTATTCAAAAGGTAACTTAGTCACCACTGCACTAGTTTGTACCCGCACTGAGAAATCATGGAGCAGCCCTTCAGAGCCACACCTTTGGGAAAACAACACCTCAAAGGCTCTGTGACAGACCTGCCCCAGACCTGGGAGGGACCCAAAACACAAATGAGCCATCCCGTGCACCCATTTACAGACAGACTATAGGGTTGCTGGGGGTCAGGGATGTTTGCCTGTTTTCAGCAAGTCAGAGTGCCCAGCTACACTCTATCGATACAGTGACATCCCCCTGACTTGAACCACGGGCTAAAGAGCCGTTGTACACCTCTGCCTTCAGCCCACATGAGGCTGTTCCTACGACATGGGAAATACCAAGTCAACACCAGCTCAACGGATTGCTTCCTCATACTTTCTCGCACCATTACATATTTTAGTACTTAACTCCCACATAAAATACTTTCAAATTTTAAAGCATTTGGTGTGCAACAATTTTGGGGTAGCTGGAGTTAAGCACAAACGGAATAAAATCCAGATAAACATATGAATTGGAGAGTGTTCATTATTTCATAGGTTGCCAGCAAGTGTGACTGTACTGACACCTTAGAGGTGCCGGCAATGTCAGGATGCAGGGCACATTACCCACACCCTTCAAAGGGGGTACCTCTGAGTATCACAAAGGTGTCAGTGAAGGGCATGAACTAACAGTCAATTGTGAGCATTTATGTGACAACAGGGAGGAAAAAAAAGAGTAAGAAAAATTAAAAAAGTCTACATGAGAACCAAAAGTCCTGACTACAGCCAAGCCATTTTTCAGACTTTTATTAAAATTAGATTGGCCTTTGACTATGAATCATATCTGCCTTTTGTACACAGCAGAAGAGCACCAACATCATACAGTGGAAGACAGAAATACACAAAGGGGGACAGAGGTAGCAAGGCTAGACCAGCCCCACAGCAGACACACCACACTGCTTATACACCCCAACACTGAACACACCCCACAGCTCATTTAATATTGCTCACAGCTCTCATGGAAGGAAGCAAAACTGTGCTGAAATATGGTGTGTAGGTATAAGAAAAATAAAGGCTGATTCAGCCCTGCCTCCCCTCCTGAGCCTGACCTCCTCCAAGCACTTTAAATAGGATGTTATCACTACTTGTTTATACGCCATTACAGGGAAAAAAAAAGCTTGGTTTCCTAATACTGCATTACAGAACAAGATGTTACTCAATTCTTTTTGTAAAGTACTGAGAAATAACTGGGAGACCATATGCAGCTGAAAGCATCCACGTGCTGGAGTAATCCGGACTTACGTAACTGATAATTGGCATCTCACCACACAGAGCAGGAAAGGAAAGGCCAACACACATAAATCGTCTTTGAGGCATAAAACCCAACTGTAAATTCGGTTTGAGGAGCCTGGTTCAGAAGGTGATTGAAATTCACTTCTCCAAGTTACAGTTAAAGGTTTCTGCCATGACAGTACACAGAAGAGAATCCCAAAGGGTTGATTTTCCCTCCTTCACCTCATCCTGTCTAGCAAATAGGAATCATTTGCTAATTGAAGAACTCAGTTTAAACCAATGTCACCATGATTCTCATCTCGTAGGTCCCCACGCAGCCTTCTCTTCTCCAGGCTGAACAGCCCCAACTTCCTCAGCCTGTCTTCATACGGGAGGTGCTCCAGTCCCCTGATCATCCTCGTGGCCTCCTCTGGACTTGTTCCAGCAGTTCCATGTCCTTTTTATGTTGAGGACACCAGAACTGCACACAATGCTCCAGGTGAGGTCTCACAAGAGCAGAGCAGAGGGGCAGGATCCCCTCCTTTGACCTGCTGGTCACACTCCTTTTGATGCAGCCCAGGATACGGTTGGTTTCTGGGCTGCGAGCGCACACTGAGGCTGGCTCATGTTCATTTTCTCATCGACCAGCACCCCCAAGTCCTTCTCTGCAGGGCCGCTCTGAATCTCTTCTTTGCCCAATAAAACATCAGTTATCTGAGCACAGATGTTCCTGGAGATCACACTGTATCTTACTCTTGAAGCCACAGCAAAAACAGAGCACCCACTTCTCCATGCCCATGGTGATCACCACAGTCCACTGCCCCTCCGGATGAGGGCAAAGCCAAACACCACACTAGGGCTTGTAAGCAGGGGTAACATCTAAAGCCCTAAACCACCCCTGCCTTGGGATGGCATCACTACCTTCAGCTGTAAAATCTGCTTCCTACCACCAGCTGCAGTGGGTATCTCTAACACTCACAGGCACAGTTCAGAAGAACAATAGCTATGGCGTTGGGCAGACATGGACAGGGCAGCCAAAAACGAGAGGTGCAAAATAAACCCTGAATCCACAGACAGGCCACCAATGCGACTAAGGACCTCTTAGCAAAAAGGAAAGTTGTTTTTTTAGAAGCATGAAGAAGAGCTTTGGTGTCACTCCACTAGACAGAGCTCACTGTTAGGTGCCAGACTTGGGGTGGAAGGGAAGGTGTTTGCCCAGCTGCAAGCACCACTATGAAGACACAAGCAAGTTATTATGAAAAGCAAGCCAACTTTTTACACATAGATAAAGGATAACAAACGTTTCATGGCTGCGTTTCAGATGTTTAAGATCTTAAACTGAACCATAGGAAAGCGTGTTACTACTTAGGCTATTACAGCAAATGAAATGAAAATTGAAAATGAAGTCTAACAGACATTAAATTTAACTAAATATACATCAATTCCACAATCATCGTAATACATGGTTCTTATGACAAAACTTCTGTGGAACATAAAAGCACCCCTGATAACCCTGAATATTAAGCTGAGGTACGACGGGCATCTTACAGTTTATATAAATAAAGTGCCTCCTGCAAACAATCATGGTTCCTTGGGCGAGAACTGCCGCATGATTAACAGAGGTCCATTATAAAGGCAATACATAACCCAGCTCCTGCTAGTAGTCACTGCCACATCAGACTGAGTTTCTATGGCAACCAGGGAGGAAAATATAAAGCAAATTACAGTTAAATGAAAATTATTCTCCATGACAATATATGTTAATGCAGGAACATTTGCAAGGCCATTCTGGATAAAATGTTTACATTCACACATGTGTTTACTAAAATAAATAAGAGACAGCCTGGAACTGCTAATGGATCATCCATCTATAAAGATCAGAGTCTCCCTTCTCTCGGCCCCCCCCCCCCCCAAGTTTTAATGTATGCAGAATAAAATTATTCAAGCTGATAGAATGGAAAACAAACCACGTCAACAAAGGTATCTGCACATTCAGATAGAGAATACAGTCTTTAAAAAAAACAGGTTTTACGAAGATCTAACATGTATGGGTTTGGATGTTGTGATCCTTCAGTTTTCCTGGCTGTAAACAAAGAGCACATTCATACCTCCCCATCCCAACAGAAAACGCTTTCGACGAGAGGCAAAGTCACTCGGAGTATTTATAGAGATTTGAATGGAATAGGAACAGTGACTTATCTTAGATCAGCTGTAAGTTACTTATTGAAAACTGAGCAGTGTTTTGTATCTCAGAATTGGCGGCACTAACTATAGCAGTGTCCTACACCCTACTGGGGTTTAAAAGCAGCACAGGTCAATGAGAACCTGTTGTCAGATACTTCTATAAAAGCCCACATTTAAGGCTTGAAAAGGTTTGCCTACTCTCCCACCATGATCACTCAGCCTAAGCAGTCCTTTTTATAGGGAATATATCTCTGGTTTTAAATATCTCCTGAAGCACAGGTGAAGTTAATTGGAATGAGGCTCATTCAAGAGGCAGCCACTTGGTTTATTTTAACTCACTCTGCTCATGCCCCAAAAGAAAAGCCCACAGAAAGAAAGTAGGTTATAAACTGACTTACAGTCTCTTCTCCACTGTGAAGCACCACGTTTTAAGAACAGTTTAAAATGCTGCACTGGAAAAAAGCACCCTTCTCAGCCGCTTTTCACGGCTCCCCCTGCCAAGTTCCTTTCCCATGGAAATGGTCTGCCTGTTTCACGAGTAACACAGGTGCAGGTTTCTTAGGAAGACCCAGAAAGAGCACAAGGCACTTTTTGAACCCGTTTCAGTGAGCTGGGAACACAGAGGGCAGCATTCACTCCGCTGGCACATCTGAACTCACTCTGAACACGCTCCCACTGACCTCTGCATCTGTCTCTTGCCTCCACCTACAGAACAATACTTGAATCATGAGGATCATAACTTTTTATGACAGTGGGAAAACTGCAATATTCTCCACAAGTTCACTCCACCCTGCACATAAAACTGCTCATAGGTTCAACCATAAAGCAAACTACCTTCTTTGAAGTTGAAGTTAAAGCCGACCTGAAAAAAAACTGCATTAACATTTTACATAACCACCCTCGAGGACAGCATCGCTCCTTAGTCATTTGGTGTGAGTGTTGACAAAAGCAAGTTAGGTCAGAAAGGATCTAGGTAACAAAGCTCTTTACAGGTGAGCTCAGGTTACCCACAAACACCAAATACACACACCACCAAATACATTCCAGTCATGCTCCACTTTCCCTGAGGATCGCTTGCTGCAGAGCCCATAGAAGCATTACCATTACCATTTCAACTAATGTTGTCACTGATCCACAACTCCCTCTACCTTCCTCTCTACAGCCATATGCAGACTTGTCTCTGTGCAACATAAACAGCTACAACCCTTAAGACTAAAAAGAAAATAAATAATAAATCTGCAAATCGAACCACAGCAGCAGTCGCTGGGTTTCTTTCAAAACCTTCCCAAAATTGGTAGGATCAGATTTCTACTGAATCTCCTTGCTGCATGTTGAGCTGGAGGGGCTGAATGTTGTTTTCACAAAAGAACTTCTAAAACCACAGGCTGCATGTCTGCACCAGCAAGTATTTATATTCTGTGCACACATCAGATTATGCGTACACACACCATCCTCCCTGGGCTTCAAGCAGATGAATCCTACCAGGCCCAGCTACCTTCCCTGTGCCAGAGCTATGGGGTCATGTACCCCGCTTCCTGCCGATGCGCTCCCACATCCTTTTGTGAAGAACTGGCTTGCTGTGCCAAAATGCATTCGCATCAGAACGGTCATCTCTGTAAACACAAGTAAATGCATGCTTACATGAAGTCGAATTCTAGAGCAAGCCAGGCAGCTCACAGCTCTCATGCCCCAGCAGGCAGCAGGAGGTTCAGGGGGAAGCCAGGCTGCTAGGCAATACTAAGCATGCAACACTGCCAGCAGACCTCCCATGCACCCTTCTCTACTGCAAGCTGCATCGAGTGAATTAGCACCAGATGGACGAGATCACAGCTCTGAAGAGACTCTCTGAAGGATTCTTGCGGATTTCAATTACCTGCACTGCTCAGTAAGAGTAAATTCTGCCTACAACTATTACTGGTAATGTCATATGAAAAGAGCCCCATTGTTCATATCCAGGATGAATCCATAAAAGAGAAAGATTCAAAGAGCTGATCTAACCAGAGTCAGCAGCTGGTCACAGGGATGCAGCAGAAGTAATAAGCCATTATTGGTACACACAACAGCAGTGTCAATACTAATAGCACCCCCAACTCTTATGCCTGGCAGAAGTCTCCACACCCCCAAATCCTTCACCTCTTGATGCTACCACAGCTTCACTCAATTTTCAAGCACTTTCTTCCCACTATGCAAAAACAAGGCCCAGATCTCAGGAGGGATATGAAGATGCAGGATGATCTCAGAGAGAGGGAGAAAGGCAGGAACAAACGCGAAGGAACATCAAAAGGCAGACGGGCTAAAATTAGAGACAACGATCCTGGATGAGAAGGACTAAGGCAAGAGCAGAGCACCAAGCATAACCTCCATCAGATGAGGTTTCTGGGAAGCAGGGGCACAGACAGAAGGGAGAAGAAATATTATGGTGGCTGAGGCAGAGGAAGCTAGCAGACAGAACAGACTGCAGGAGTAAATTCAGGCATTTCAAGACTATAACCTGTAGCCTTCTAACTAAAAAGCGCTACTCAACACACCAGGAAAAGGCCACAAAGTTGACTTCCTGTCTCATCTCTTCTCCCCTGGATGAAAGCTAACTCAAAGGCAACACCACAGAACGAGTTTAACACCCTAGTACTGGTACCAGCTCTTATCACAGAGGAAGCAATTTAATTTGCCACCGTCATGCACAGCAGAGAGCAGCTGAGTAAAGCAGGCCACCTCAAATCCCAGTCAGAAAGCCAGAAGCCTTCTGGGCTGCTGGCAAAATGGAGGGTGTCAAACAGATCAGAGACCAGGACAGTCACAATGCAGGGCCCCAGCATGTACCCAGAGAAAGGCCACAGCAAGGAAGGAAGCTAGAGAAGATACAGCAGTTATCAGCTATCCTCGCTTCCAAAACTAGCATATTCTCACATGTCCTTTCTTGAGTGGTAGGACAAGAAACCACATGATTTGGAATAAAAAGGTCAACATTCAAGGAGAACAGGCTTTCATCTTCAAACCTGGCTAATGTATTCAACACTTGGACTGTGAAAGGTAGACTTTTACACACACAAAAAAAAACAGGCTTGCTTCTTACATACCCACAATCCAGCTTGGATAAATGTATTTGCCTGTGCCTCACTGCAAGATGAAACCAAGGAGACAGCTAGCTATGGGAAGCAGCCAAACACTGTAACTAGAGCACCAGCTCACCCAGTGGTATTTAAACAACCGTAGCCCAGCCATGAGCAGGATGTTTGTTTCCCCCACACAGCCCCCCCCTTTCCACCTATAGTTCTTCCCAGCATCAGCATGGCTAATCTCATCCATCTATCTAAAGATACAATGATAGCAGTACGTTATAAATAGGCTTACATCTCCAGTCCATGCAAGGCCTGACGCAACGGTCGGTGCAGCAAGCAATGTGTGTTGTTACGACAACGGTGACATTTCACAATCCCCAACAGCCTGCAGAACATGGAAAACACCAGACCGAAAGTGTAAAGTCTACCCAAAAGATTACTGCTTTTCACAGGATATGGTCACTGCCACAGTCAGCAGGATACCAGATCCATTGCCTCCTCCCGGCTGAAGGCAGCTATCAGGAGACCATTCCCAATGGAAAACTTCTTGGAACTTTATCTTGGCTCCTTCTGGACCTAACTGGACTGCAGAACACCCAGCTACTTACTAGTAATTTGGAGCTCCTGGTACAACTTGTTTACACAGAGCGGGTCATAGGATAGGCTGGAAGGTGTAAGCTGGATATAGTTTTATGGCTCTGAACTCCTGCCCAGATAAGCTGATAAGGCTCCATGTTTAGGGGGAGGGGAAGCTTTCATGTGACTGTATTTAAACTGAAGATGAATCCTAAACTGCATTTAAACATTTTATACTTAATAATGAAATTTCCATTCACATTATTTTCCTTTAAAGCTATTCAATGGGTTTTTTCAGGACTTCCTAATTACACATCCTTTCATTTCCTATCAAGATACTTAGAGTAGCACAGCATTACAAGCCCTAGCTCCCCAGCCTCCTGCTGCACAGGCTGTCGAGCCTTCAGGGACAGGCTGCCGCTAGATTGTGGTGAATTTTTCAGAGGGTAACATCTCCCCTCCTTGCCATGCCCATGACACAGTTATGGCAGCTTTATGCTGCTCTGAAGGTAAATCTTTTCGACCTTTTCTATGCCAAAAAGCTGCCAGTCTTAAAAAAAAAATGAATTACAGCTTGTTCGGCGTTTGCTCCCCCCCACACCCCAATTACCCGCAGCCATTTAGCCACCCCTCCGTGACACCCAGCAGACATCGAATCCCAGCTGAGGACCTGAAGCCGACCCCTCAAACGAGCATCGCCTTCATTTTCTCAGAGCAAATCCAACACAGCACAAGAGGAAAGCAGATGCTTTCTCGCTGTTTGTAGGTGAGAAAAAACACCAGTTCCCTCAGTACACAGTTGAGACAAAGCTTCTTTTACACATACTGAAAAAGTTTCCTACCCTTTCCAATTTCAAAGCCTGTAAATTTTGTTGCTAAAGAAACAGGCACACATTTTAGTCACATATGAACCCAGCACAAACACCTTGCACCTACCAGCAGAATTAATATTTCAGTGTTTCCACAAAATACTGAAAGATGCAGCCTTTGGTTTACTAATACAAACGCAAGATATACGATCAATAGCTTGCTCCTGCCAATGCAGGAAATACTCATCGGATAAATTTGGTTTTCTTAGAGACAGGGGAAGAAAGGCTGCCTACAGATTTTGAGAGGATAAATAATTCAATGCATGAGTGCCAAGGGCAGTGCTGCACACATCCATATGGCAGGGACAATGCAGACAGTAATATATGCTTCACATCACCACCCTGACAGTGCCTTCAACCCTGACCTAGAAAAAAACATCACTTTCTCTTGGCTACAACAGCTAATTCACTCTCCATCACCACTACCCCACAACGTTAAGGACTACCACACGCTTCTCATTTACGTTGGGGCAGCATCTCTCAGCTGTTTGGCCTTCACGGACTAACTGCTCGCAACAGCTACGCTGCAGTCAGTGGAACAACTCACATGATGAACTTAAAAATGAAAATGAAGCAGAAGAGATGCCAGTTTCAGAAGCCCTCTGTAGGAGCTCAGGCCTTTTTTACTACCAAAACTGAAAGGGGCAGGGAAACCCAGGATGGTTTCTCATACATGAAGCCAGGCAAGAGAGCAGGCGCAGGGGGACAGGGGAGGCTGCTCCTGCTGACAGCCGATCCCAATGGACACAGGACCACGTACATCATGCTGACGGCTGGAATAGCAGAGAGGAAAGAGGCTGTTTGCTAGGGAAGCCTCCCTACCACAACCCTCACTGCCAGAAACCCTGCAGCTGCACTCGCTGCACGCTCCCAAAATTAACCGTGCAGACACTCCCTGCCCCACTGTCCTGTTTTGGTGGCAATTTGGTCATTTCTCTACATCCTTCAGCGTGGGGAAAACATTAAAGAAAAGAGAGGAAGAATTCTGGAACCCAAAATACCTGATATAATTAACTGCACCTTCTAACAGGATTATTTCCTTTCCTGACCCCAATTACTCCTTCAGTTTATTAAAAAGAACTTGTATACACAAAAATGTTAACACCCTGAAGAATCATGTAAACAGAAAAAAGTCTGAGGGCACCATTATAAACAGAGTTAATGCAGCTCAGTGATTGGAAATGGATCTTGAAAGCTGTCAGATCAAAGCAAGATCTTTCTCGTGTAAGGACTGCATTACCCTTGGAGCCACAGAGCTAATACCATCTATAAAAATATTTTGCTCAAGTAAGTTAAGAACAGCAGCGTTTCATCTGTCAAAAGGTGCGAGGCTTTTATGGGATTAGCCATTCCACATACAGCATAAAAATTAGAACAGCTTTTTAAAAGCCCTCAGCCCAGCTGACAGAGACTACACAGACCAACGTGTATGCCTGCTTTCTTCACACGCACTACACGCCGAACAGATTTTTCACTGCTATTAGCATTTAAGCTGCTTTTTATATATTTTTTTATACGCACTTGTAAAAGATTACAAATTGGCATCACCTATAACCAGCCACAGATGAAGCCTGCACCACCACCCAGGCTCAGCCAAATTAAATACCAAGCAATAGCACGACAAAATACATCAGAAAGCACCAGTCCTCACACAGGAAGGCTTGGAAATTCCAGGTACAGCTGAACACCCTTCAGAGCAGCCTCCAGACTGCCGGCGCTGACAGCTTCACCCCCTCCTCACAGCAGGATACTGAAGACAGCATTTTGCCCAAGCATATTAAGGCTCTGGCTGCACAAGCCCATACGGTTTAGGATGCCTCTGATTTGAGATAATTGGCTACACCAGCTTTGCCTTCAACATTCCTGAGAGTATTTTTATGACCATGCATCAGTGACATACAAATTACATAAGACTTGGCGGAGAATCCCATCGCTCTGCACCCTCGGAAAAAGCAGCTCCCTCCGTGCCGCTGATCTCTCACAGGAAAAAGAAAATATTTCAAAGCCACAAACAAATCACTCCTGCAAAGCGCCATGCACACTGGTTTAAATTAGATGGGGTAAAAATACAAGCGGGCTTATCACAAAACACTGAAATCTTTGCTATGGCGACACCAGTTTCTCCCCACAGCCTTTTACAACTGGAATACCTACAGTTCTGACTTGTCATGAGGGGAGCAGAAAAGCCACCTTTGCTAGAGGCCCATCAAGGAAACACGATTAGAATAACAACCACCATGTAAATATTTCCCAGTATTATTTGCTTTGCTGTACTGGAAAGCAGCAGTACCTGTCACTACTTGCTATATATCTACCAACATTAAATCTTAATACCGAGGAAGAATTTCAATCCACGAGGCAGACGGTCAAGCCTGAAATTCAGGTGCTGCTCAGGAGGCAGGAAGAGGAAGAGGGGCTAACCCTCGGGAGGGAGCCTCGCTCAGTCATTTCACAAAGTGTAATTAACCAGCTCCTGTGCATTTCCTTCCCTCGGAGAAGGATTTCTTCACCGAGTAATTAGACTGTCCCAGTTAAGACTCAAGTCACCACACAATATATTTTCCCCCCAAACAAAGCTCAGAGAAGGTTCAAGTAATACTTAAAAAATACCGCCATTTCCTCATAGTGACTTAAAGCTCTTCCTAGTTTCTACCTTAGTCACTGCATGGATCTAGAACTAACTGAAACCCACAACTAACTGAACTAACTGAAACTGAGACCCCCCCACAATCCTGGTTTTACTCCTATATTCAACACACTCCATTATTACAGAGCATTGCCTTCTTTTAACATACAGAAAAACAGGAGGTAAAAAAAAAAAACCCACAGAAAAACATTCGTCTTACTTCAAGCACACATCCAAAGGCCACAACAGAAAGAGAGTACAGATTAAATGCTGTAAAGATATACTTGTCAGGAACCTTCCTTTGAAGTATCTGCAGGAAACACTGTCATCACGCAGCCATGTTACAATTACACAGTTAAAATAATCACCACCAGTCGTGAGCAGTCCATCTGGTTTACTGAAAGGGAGCACTGCTGGTACAGTATTGATTAACACGACTAGTCTTCACTGACCCTAGAGAAATACATTTGTCTGCTCTACTGAACAGCAGAAGAACACTGTGTGACACTGTGAAATGCTTCAGTTTGTTTAGAAGTGGTTTTGGGGACTCAGTTGATGAAAACGTTAAGTAGAAAATAAAATCATTTTAACAGGTTGTCTGCCACACACGAAGGAAGAAATGAAGCCCAGTGCTCTGCTGAAGGGCTTTTTGTTTTCAGGGTATTTTTTGATGGGCGACCTGCATGTTTAAGTCTGAGAAAACGCTATTATGATATCCTAAAACCAAGAAGCAGCACGTTTAAAAAATCATTTCACCCTGAGCCTTTTTTGTTTTATTATTAAATGGGGATAGGGACAAGAGTTCATTTTCTAAAAGCAGAACTGAATGGTAAAACCAATTGTGAAACACTAAGTGTAACATCTCCAGCTCTCAGCCTGTCAAAGCAGCAAATGCTTCCATGACCAGGGCTCCTGTCATCACTGCTGTGAACAGGAACAAGGCAAAACCAGTCGGGAGATGGTCACGAGGGCAGAAATCAAAAGGCTTACGCACACTCCAACTCCAGCACACTGCTGCCTATATGGGCAACTCAATCTGCTATGATTTTCGCAAACCAAACCCTCAGCATTTACTCAGACAAGTCTGGAGGTGATGCAAGTCCCTGCTAGCCCAACAATACAGGTTCACAGCAAACCTCACAGAGGCCAAGACCGCCCTTTTACAGGGAGGACACAGACGAGATGTGCCCTGGCAAGTTGTATCCCTTCCTGCACTACCTCCTTTAGGACTGACGAGTTCTCCCAGAAGCAGAGACCTGGAGCATCTCTGCATAAAAAGCACTGAGCTCCACAAACCTTGACACACCTTGGCAAGAGCAGACGCAGGGACGCACACGGCAGCACAGACACAGCAGCACAGCACAGCTCTGCCTTGGGGACAAGCACGGGTAGGCCGTGAGGGTAACTGTGCTTGAGGAGCACCTCGAGCAGAGCCCTGAGCGCACACCCCCTTGGGCACAGACGACCCCTCAGAGCGAGATCCTCCACAAAGGGAGCTTCCCACAGCAGAAAACAGGTCACACAGCTTCAGGGCGATGCTCTGCAGGCGTAAGGGAAGGAGGTGCCTGAGAGTTTCCCTGCTGAGACACAGAAGCCAGCGCAGGTCTGGCTCCATGCAGCATTTTAAGCCCTTCCACGGCAAGCCACCACAACCACTTAAAAGTGCTCCAACACGCACCTTCAGCTGCCAGTAAATCAGTAAATCCACTTGGTGAAACGCCAACTTTTTTCTTTTTAAGTTAATCAAGGCAAATATTTAGTTCCTGGTAAAGCACACACAAAGAACGTATCAATGCCATTTGAAAACAGGCGGGAGTTAATCTGCTTGTGCGTCTCTAGGACTCCATGGAGTGTTTCCCCCCATCCAGAAAGCAGCGAAATAATTGGAGTGATTATACAAAAATGTTTCATTTTATGAACCAGGAAAAAAACTATATATATATAAACACATTTAATTCCAAGTTCCTTAAATTTATATCGTCTCGGGGAAGCACACAGCCAGTACAAAGCATTACATTAACCAGATGTTTTCAGCTAAATATCTTTGCCTGCACAGGAAAGGTGAAAAAAAAACATACAAAATGAATTGGTCTATGCCCAATTTCAAAAGCCATCTCAAGGGGAATTTTGCTTCAAGAGCAGGCTGAAATTTGTTCTCTGCCTATAGGGCCATGTCCCCAGTGGTAAGAGAGTACTTTGTGTACAAAACCAGGAGGGGGGAGGAACCCTTTTCCTGCAACTGGATATCAAAACACATCTCTCAGCCTGGAGTAGAGGCCAACCGGTAAACACACCGACTCCTGTGCCTCAATGAAGAGGCCGGTTCTGAACCCGCACGCACACCCCCTCGCAGGACAGCTGCTCTCCCTGGGAAAGGGCAGAGGGCACCGAGGGCTCAGCTCGTCCAGGCTGCTGTTAGAGGAGAGGGCTGGGGGGAGCACAGCGATTCGCCTTTCTAAACATGCAACCCATGTACCGGCGGGGGGGGGTTAATTCTGGACTGCAGAAGTGCAGCTGTTTTGGGCTGGGATTCTTTCTTTTTTCTTTTTTTCTTTTTTTTTTATCCTCTTCTTTTTTTTTTTTTCCTCCTCTTTGCTAAAGGGCAAAGGTGTCGAGCAGCCCCTCCCCGGCATACAAAGGCTTCTCCGAGGAGAAAAATACCAAGCAATTTAAAGATTAAACTAGGAAATAAATAAATAAACGCGGATCAGCCGGGCTTGGCTGGCTGCAGCTCGGTTCAGCTCCATCCTCTGCGCATACACACGCAGGGCTAACGCCTACCCAGGGATGATGAAATGGGAAACGGAAATTACCATTTCAGACAAGTTTTCGTATTGTTCCTCCCCGCACAGCGCTCACCCCGAAAGGCACGCTCCCCTCCTGCCTGCCCCCCACAAAACAGGATGGATGTGGGGAGGGACACCGGGCCCACGCTGCGGCCTCGACCCGGAGCCTCACGTTCCTCCCGCCCCGTCATGTGCCCCACGGCTCTCCGCAAGCCTCCACACCCCTCAATGCTCACCAGCCCCCGAGCTTTCCCTATAGTCCCCTCAAGCCCCACACACACCACCCCCCTCACACCCGTGACACGCACACCAGCCCCCCAAATCCTCCTCACACCAGCGAGGCCCCCTCAACCCCCCCCCCCCCAAGGCTGTCCCCCCTTCTAGCGCGCTGCCCTGCTCTCCCCCCACAGCCCTTCCTGATCCCAGCCTCCCTCCCCACTTCCCCCGCTAGCCCCACATCCTCTTCGCACCCTCGGATATCCTTCTCCCCTCGCCCCGCCCCACAACCCCCTTCTCCCCACCGCCCCCCCAAGCCCTCGCCTCGCTCTCAGTGCCCCCTCTCTGGGCCCCTTTGCCCTCACGCCTCGGCTCCCCCTGCCCCCCAGCTCCCCTCCAGGCCCCTCTCCTCCCGCACCAGGCCCCGGGCACGGTCCCCGCCGCCCTTCCTTACCAGCGCTCCAGGCTCAGCAGGCCGAGGGCAGCGTCGCGGGGGAGCGCGGCCTGCGGCTCCGCCGGCCCCGCCGCATAGAGGGAGGCGGCGGGGTGGGGGGTGGGGGGTAGGAGGGGGTGGGGGTGGGGAAGACCCGGGGGCTGCGGCGGCGCGGGGTGGCGGCGGCGGCGGCGGCGCGCGGGGACTAGCGGCGGGCGCGCGGGCAGTGGCGGCGGCGCGTCCCGGCCGCGCGCTCCATGGCCCCGCCGCGCTCGGGCTCGGGCTCGGCTCGCAGCGCTGCCGCCCCACCGACCGACCGACCGACCGGCTGCCGATCTAACGCCGCCGCTCATTGGCCCGCCGCGTCGGAGCGCCCCATTGGCGGAGCGCGATGGGTTGGGGGGGGGGGGGGGAGGGAGAAGGGGGGGGAGGTGAAACGCGGCGCCGCAGCGCCCCGCCTCCCGCCACGCGCGGGGCACGCCGGGAGCGGGGACGCCGACGTGTCCCGGGAGCCGATTGGCGGGCGCCGCGGGGGTCATGAGCGTGGCGGCGCTTCCGGGAGGGGGGGCCTGGCCGAAGGCTCCGCGCAGGCCGGTGCCGGTGCCGGTGCCGGTGCCGGTGCCGGTGCCCGTGCCCGTGCCCGTGCCCGTGCCCGTGCCCGTGCCCGTGCCCGTGCCCGTGCCCCGGCGGAGCCCCCGCACACCCACCCCGAGCGTCTCCTCCGCGGGCGCCCGTGTGCCCCTCCCGGCGCAGCCGAAGCGCTCCCTGCTCCTCAGGTGTCGCCCCGGTGTGCGGGGGCACCGCTAACGGGGCTCCCCGGTGTTGGCAGCGCAGTGGGCGGTGGCGTTTGCCCGCTGACATGCTCGAAAGGAGGTTGTGGTGAGGTGGGGGTCAGTCTGTGCTCCCAAGGATGGGACAAGAGGACCCGGCCTCAAGCTGCCCCAGGGCAGGTTCAGATGGAGCTGAGGAACAATTCCTGCCCCAGAGGGTGCTCAGGCATTGGAACAGGCTGCCCAGGGCAGGGCTGCAGGCACCGGCCCTGCAAGTGCTCACACACCGTGGAGACGAGGCCTCAGTGCCACGGGTTAGCGGTGGGCTCGGCAGCGCTGGGGACGGTTGGACTGGATGAGCTGAAAGGGCTTTCCCAACCTCATTGATTCTATGAACTGGGGTAACTCACTGGGCTGTGAAACAGCGGTGGTGGGGATCAAGTGCGGTCTGCTGGTCCCCGGTCACCACCAGCTTAGGCTGGGGTGGGCACAGGGAGATGGTGAGTGCCTTGTTACCACGCTGCTCACCGTGAGACACCAGGCACAGGCTCAGTGGATTGATTGCATCTTTCCCTGCCAAGGCTGCAGTGCTGTCAAGAGAAGCCAGTGCTGCAAATCACTTGGTGGTTTGGGGCCGAATTCCTTAACTACTTTCTTATTAAAAGGTCTTAATGCCAAATGTTTGCTTTTGCTTTCAGAAGAGGCCATGTCAACTCTTGAAAATCACCGTCATGAAACATTCCTGCACCACTGCTGCAGGAGAGAAGTGAAAGGGTCATACAGGTTGGGGTCTGGGCTGGTTGGACCAGAAGGGGTTGGCACAGCACACACATCATCCCGGGAAGGCTGTGAGCGTGGCTCCTCCACTGGGCCCAGGCAGTCACCACCGGACAGGGAAGGCACAGTGACACAGGC
The DNA here is from genome assembly GCF_037157495.1 of Lathamus discolor. Classification (NCBI taxonomy): domain Eukaryota; kingdom Metazoa; phylum Chordata; class Aves; order Psittaciformes; family Psittacidae; genus Lathamus; species Lathamus discolor. The sequence continues at coordinate 2,441,667 of NC_088909.1, read as the reverse complement.
CATGCCCCCTTGCAGCCCTGGGATGGGTCTCATGCTCTTGCCTAGCTGCAGTGGTTGTGCCTGGGGTTTATCTTCCTCATTAAAGTGCTAATTTCATAATACCAAGAGGTTTTTGTGCTGGTTTTATTTCCAGGGTCTCCCCTAAACAACCAGACCCATGGCTCTCCAGATGAGGACAGTGGACAAGCCTCCTGCCTTTGTCCTGCTGGGACTGTGGCAGTGACACAATGGCTCAGCTCCTGCACTGCAGAAAACCCCAACAGCGCCTGTTCTCCCTAGCTGTGGCCGTGTGGTGATGTTGCCATATCTCCTCCCAACAGTTGCTCTGTTCCCACCCATTGTGTTTGTGCTCTCCAGTGCTAAGGTAACCCAAAATTCCTGGTGGATCCTGTTACTTGCATACAGCTGCTCATGCCTGAGCTCAGCACAACCCTTCCGCAGAGTAGGATCACCGGCTGTACATAGGCATTTCGTATGGTGCATCTCGTGCCAGAGCCCCTTGTATCACTGAGGTAATAAACCGCTTGCTGTGGTATTCCTTGTGCGAAAGTTCACAGGGTAGATCTTCACATCAAATACAAAATGGGAGCACATGGGACGCCTTTGTTTTGGTGGCTGAGGACCGGGAACCAGGGTGACCTCATCTGGGTCATTGTGGGGTTTTGACCCACTCTTTCCAGGAGGGTGGCTCATAACTGCAATTGCTTTTTTGGCGTTGACAGTTCTGCTTTGAGTCACACATTTGGCAGCCTGAAGGATTGCTCTCATGTACTGGGGATGCCAGTAGTCCCCCAGGAAGGAAGATCTCTTTGCTGGGCTCAGTGGTGATGAAGGAGTGGCTTAGGAACATGTGTCCGACTTCGCTGTTAAATAACAGAGAGAGATTTATCCTGAGCCTGTTAAGCTGGTCCTGTGTTCTGCTTAGGCTTAGTCTTTTTGTCTCTGCCCATCTTCCTCCTCCTCCATCAGCTCTCCTAAACCAGTCAAAAGAAAGGTTGTTGAGGCTTTTCTGTTCTCCCTTCCATTAATCTTCACACTCCTCTGAAAACATTGCAAGTAAGCATCTGCCTCTCTGGGGCCTCTGAACAACTAGATGAAAGGAGAAATGTTTTTTTTTCATTTCCTAAATATAGTTGGCTGTAACTCCCTCCTTGACAGCCTTGAATGTCATCCAGGTCAAAGATCCAGTGCTGGAAAGGAAGTTAAATCCTTTCTGCATCCCCCTGACCCTTTTCTACTTGAAGGCAACAGTGTGGACGACCAACTGATTCAAGGGAAGGACAGTAAAAGCACTCGGTGAAGAAAGCTAACAGTGGGAGCAGGGCAGGATGATTCCAGTTGGGGGTGCTTTCTGGGTGAGAATGCTATGATGAGGGTGTTCAGCCTGCTTGGGTTCGTTACCCTGGGGTGGGTTTTGCTCCTTGCAATGTAATTACCATACTTATGAGGAAAAAAGCTCCACAACCTATAATCATTGAGCACCTTTATCCTGCACTAGAGGTTGTGAGCTCTCAAATACTAAAACGAAACAAATATGCTGTGCTGAGGAAAGAGAATGTTGCATGAGGGCACAGAAATTAGGCCACCTGGGGAATGTGCTCAGGCCTATTCCCGTTTGTCACAGCAAACTGAAGGGACACTGATTTGGGGAAGGAGCTCAGTGACCCTTTGATCCTTGCTCTGTTTCTCTTGCCCTGTCCCATTCTGGAGATGGCATCTGTATCTGCTGCTCACCTCCGTTTTCAGCCTTGGGGTGAATGTGTCCATCTCTGCTTTAGCCAAGCTCCCATGAAGCTCTACAGCAACCCTCTTGTGATGGAAGGAACCATTATGATAACCATAAGGTCAAAACTACCCTTCTGTGCTCATGTGGGTGCACTTCTCTGCTGATCCAGCTCCTCTTAAGATGTAAAGATGGGAATCTATTTTTAATAGATGAGACAATGTGTGATTTATGACCGCTACAGTCACACATCAGGGTAAATCCTCTGTGACCAGTCAGGTGCCAACATCAGAGGCCAAGAGAATAAAACTTTAGAAGAACTTTGATTAGAAGAACCTTTACTTTAAGCTTGGATCGTGTTTTAATTACTGTCATCTATTAACATTTTGAAGAGAGATGGTTTTGGCAAACAAAGCAGCCATTTGGAAAGCCAGCAAGGAGTACAGCTGATGCTCTTGGTACTGCAGCAGAAGTCTCTCCAACTCTGCACACAATCTCATTTTTCTTAAATAAAACTACTTTCAAGTCATCCTTGTTGGTTTTTTTTTTTTTTTTTTGTTTTTTAGTTGATAAAGGACAACTCCAACTTAGAACAAGCCCTTCTGCCTGTGATGCCATTAAGAAATAAAAGGCTGGGCTTCCGTCTGCTTTATAATGAGGCGATTGCTCACAGCTCCATGAGATGTGATTCAATAATAAGGCTAAAGCAACAGCTCACTCCCACCAAATCAGCTGCCTTTTGAAGGTTTAGCTCCTCGCTGCAGCCCACAGTGTTATCAGTGGTGGCCCAGCAGACCCCACACAGGGCCCTGGATTAGCACCTGGATTAGCTCTGGTGCTCCCCCACACCCTCAGCCTGATCAGGCAGCAGTGGTTTTGGACCCCTCGAAGATCAAGTGCTGCTCTTATGAGTAATATGTATTTACATGAATCTTTGCAGGACCCTATACCCTTGTGAATAGTAAGTCCAGGGAGCTTTGGGCCTCCTGCATCCCTAGAGGAGGATGTTTTCCGAGGGTAGTGGTCCCCTGCTGCTGGATAAATGCCTCATATTGATGTTCTAACTGTGACTTCATGACCGTCCTGTTCTAATTACTGCTTTTATGATTCCGAATGACAGGCTTTAGGTTTCTTAGCCTGCTTATGGATTTCAGGGCTGTGGAGTGACAGTTGCTCACTTGAAGCTTACTGACCTCCTCCAGCCTGCAGGGTTTGGAGATGACTTCAGCACACAGATAGATTCCTGGGCTTCTCCTGCACTCTGCACGCCCCAGGAGCCCTCCAGGGAGCGCGCTCCTGTGGAGCAATCTGTTCATTCATGGCCTTTGAATCACAAACAAGCAGTTTCCCTCCTCCTGCTCTACCACTGCAAGCCAAGCTGAGAGGTACCCGTATCACTTCTCTCAGTGTTGCTCCTTCTTGTGTTGACTTTGCTTTTCCAGCGATTCGTAAGCCATGACTGGCAGACAGTTCGGTCACTGCTGCTGTACGGCTGATTCCCTCTGATCCCCTGCCTATGGCCATCTGTCACCTTCCTATCTTAAACTCTCCGGTCTTTAGAGGTGACTCAAAGATAAGTTTGTATCCGAGCACTGTTTCCCAGTTATGCCTTATGGCCACCAGCTGCCTCACCGTGGGGTTGGGGTGTCCTCCTTGCCCCAGGGAGGAGCAGTGTTAAGTGCCATGCTGTCCTCTACATGCAAGAGCAGCATGTTGGGATGTGGGTGTGCCAGTGGCAGTGATCCCAAGCTGTTCCTGGAAAAATAGGTGTGATGATTTTGGACTGGCTCATATGAAGAGGATAGTCGCTGAACAGATCTTTACATGGTGAGGGGTTTCACTGTGCTTGAGGGACAAGAAGTGTGGTCTTTTAAGCATGGCTTTTATTTCTGAGCCTGAGGCTTTCCTGGATGCTTGGCCTTGCTTTGCAGAAGGGGAGTATCTATCCCATGACCTTGACATGCAAAGCTTCTGCAAAGAAGTTATCTAAAGAAAATATATCTGGTACATGAGAGGTGCAAGCTGCTGAAGGGTGCTGGAACACAGGGGCTGTGCTTTTTTGTCCTGCTGCAGAGGCAGCCTGGCTTCTGCTGCGGGGGGGTAACAGCATTTTTTTCATCCTGAATATCTGAATTTACCTTCTAGCACCTTCAGCTCTACATTTAACCCATTGATTCATTATGGATGTGAAGTCTGTGGATGGTGCAGTGGCCACCTGACGCCAGCTATCCATTCTTTCAGTTTGCAGAGTGCTGTGTTGAAATGAGCTGGAGCCACGCTGGAGGGATTGATGGCATTCTGCAAAGAGCTTCCTGAGACTCTGGGTCAGGAAAAAGGACAGGAAGACTGTCTTACAGGGACATGGAAGTAAGAGATGTGGGTTCTCCCATGTAGCAGAGCTGAGAGCTGTGTTGGCTCTGGAAACAGGTATCTCTTGGCCTGAAAAACACAGGATGGGGTTGCTAATGCTGCTTCCTGTCCCTAACCTGCTCAGGAGATAAACCAGGGATTTCAGACTCCAATCCAGCACCTTTCCCCAGTAGTAAGTAAATACACGTGGCATTACTGAGTGATGTCACGGCTGGAGTACATCCCAGCGAGGCCAAGCCTGGATCAGGTTATATCTGTCTTCTCAGAGCATTGGCTTACTCCCAGAGGAGCATATTGCCAGTCCAAGGGCAGTGACTGAAGCCACCTTTCCCAAGGTCATCTCTCGCACACACAGAAAGGACAGTGCTCACTTCCGCATACACAGCCTGAGCTGCCCATGCAGAAGTCACAGTGTGGCCACGGCAGGTGCTGTCTGCACATAGGGCAAAACGTCTTGACTCTTCTGGCAACCCTTTGTTTTGGCACCAGCAAGGTGAAGAATGCCAGGTTCCCTTCCATTTGAGGCACAGCATGAAAGGAGGAATAGGAATCACGTCAACTCCAGCTACATGGTGGGTCTGTAAATAGCCATATTTCATTTGTTCCTATGGTTATATGAACATACATAACCTCATAGTTCAGTATGGTTTTGTCACATCAAGGCAGCAGCTTCTGCCAGGAGCATCACAGCAAGAGCCCAGCTGCCGTGTAGTCCTGAAATGCAGCATGTTGCAGTCATCGAGCCCACCCAGATGCAGCTGGGGGTTGTCTGTGCTAGGTGTTGGACCCTTTCACCTTTCCTTGCCCTCCATCATGAAATAGGTCCAATTTTGCCTTCACTGAGGCAAAGCTGTAAGGCAAGCAGCATGAAACCCATTTGGTTCAATCTTGGGTCAGAATGGTAGAAGTCAGGGAAGTCCTGTCTAAGCAAACTGTACTTTCACCTTCTAATCAGGCTGTAATTCCTTTTAAATTATGCAACTCTTTAAAAATAGATTAGGCCTCATTAGCAATAGGTCTGCTCAGAAAATGGACAGAAGCAAGGTGAGACATGCCTTGAGTGAAGCAGAGGTAGCGGTGTGCATACTACTGGGCCCCACAGCTCCTTGGTCCCTTATGCACTTCTCCAAGGTTGCTATATCCCCAATGGAGTTCCTGCACCTCTGTGCTTGTGCTAGAGGGCACAGCATTTCCAAACGAACCCCTTCCTCCTGCAGATGTAGCGGGGGCACAAATACCCCTGCACGGATCCTTCTGCAAGGTGGGTGCAGACATGACACTCATCTCTGCAGCAGCCACCTGGCCAAGCAGGGTGTTGTGCATGGGTGGTATAGAACAAAGACCTTGTGCTCTGGCCATGTTTGTGCTCAGCCAGAGCTGCTTCTCCTGTCCTTCCCCGGCCTACTCACTTATGGCCACTGCAGCACCAGCTCGGTCTGTCCAGCCACACTGGGTGGGATCTGTATCTCCATTGTCACCTCCCCACTGATGACACTATGACCAGCCAGTATGGATTAATTGCAACCAGTTTAATTCTGTGTCTGTAAATTAAGCTGTTTGACGATTAAGCCAATGATACAAAGAGACTTCCAGGAGTGAGGAGGACATTAACATGCTATTAGATCTTGCTGGTAGAAGGTTTACTTAGACACATCCCAGGGGGCAGATGACAATTAACATCCTAAGAGACTCTTCTAGAAAGAGGATGCTAATTCAGACCTGCTGGGAAGGGAGATAATTATTTATTATTATTATATGTAGCCCTGCTACCTCCCATTCAAGAATGCCTGAGATACTTGAGGACAGGTAAGTTAGGAGAACTAACAACAGTGAGGAACCTAAAAGTTGTCCCTGAGCCATGGAGAAACACGGAGAGGAATGAGGGAGAAAAAGCTGCAGAAACCATCCTGGTCAGCGAGACAGGAGAGAAGGAAACATGACTTCTTGAAGCACATCAAAGGACTTGGGCAGGAGAGATCAGACCTGCTGGCCTCACAAACAGAATATTAATTTCAGTAGAGCAAGAAGGGTGTAACTGTGGTAGGAAGGAGGTGATGGCTCCAAAATGCCTTCCTGCCCCAAAGAAACACTCAGCAGAGCACATCGAGGCCACCCACTCAGCGGTGCACAGCTAGTGCAAAACAGGAAGAGATTACACAAGATTTAGGATCAGGGACTTAAAATGCAATGACCTCTGTGGTATTTGTACCCAGGGAACTTAACACAACTCATAACCTTGACACACTCTGGTGTAACGCTTGAGGGGAGGTGAGGGGTCCACCCCTGTTAGAACCACACACCTGCACCAAAACGATTTCAAACACAGGGTAATGGGTGCATTGTAGCTTCGCCACGGTGAGTTGTCAAACACATTGTAATGGCTTTTCCACGGAAGAGAGATCACAGGAGCCAGCTAACCTGCCTGGCAAAGAGCAAACACGTTGTATATTTGTTCTCTCATTTCACTTCTGAGAGTGCTTGATAATCCATCATGCTCAGCTGCAGATATTAAATGCTGTTTTCTATCAGAGCTAATTTATACCTTGGGTTCAGAAGGGGAGTTTTCCTCAGCAACAGCTGCACGGGGAGGCAGCGGGCCCCTTTCCTCTGTGATGAATCTACGATTGCAGAGGTCATTTCTTTGTTCTCTTTCCAGCCGTTACAATTATGTGGGACATGATGTTAAGAGCGATAAAAACCCCAGCACAGGGCTGGTTGTGTACTCCCTGCTGCTTTAATGCAGTGCCAGGTCTCTCCGCCTGCCACAGCCCCGCTCTCCTGTGCCTGCAGGAGCCTGCTTACTCCTCCTAGCTGCTGGTTCTCCTCCTTGCCTAAACCTGATGGAGCGGCCTGGCCAGGGCTGGGGCCTGCCTGGCTGCGGGAACCGCCTGCTCCAAGGGGGACTGGCCAGGCAGACCTCGGCCTGGGGATCCCCTGCAGAGGGCAGCCCGCCTTGGGACGAGCCGGAGCCGGAGCCGGGGCCGGGGCCGGGGCCGGGGCCGGGGCCGGGGCCGGGGCCGGGGCCGGGGCCGCCCCTCGGGGCTCCCGGCCGCGGCCGTGCCTCTTGCAAGGGGCCGCTGCCGCCTGGATGCCCCGTTGCTGTGGTAACGGCTCGGGCCGTCCCGGCAGGCCCCGCGCGGCCGCGACCGGGGGCGGGGCCAGCGCTGAGGCCGCCATCTTAAGGCATGGCAGTGCTCTCGCTATCGGCCCCTTTCCAAGATGGCCGCCCGCTCTTCGGCGGTCGTTTCCGTCCCCAGTGAGGCCTCCGGCTCCCGGTGCGGCGGCGAGCGCAGCGGCCCGCGGCCCCTCGGTACCCGCTAGCTGCTGCCGCTCCTCGGAGGTCCGCAGGCACAGTAGGACAGCCGGCGAGCCATGGTGTCGCTGCTGCGGCTGCTGCTGCTCCGGGGGCGCTGCTGGCGGCGGCCTGCCCCGCCGCCCGCCCCGGCCTGGGCCTGCGCTCGCCCGGGGCCCGGTGGCTCTGCCCTCGGCGCAGGTCGTGGCCTGCAGGTAACGGGGCGGCGGAGGTGGCCGCGGGGCGGGGCTTGCGGAGGGTGCAGCGCCGGTTACCGGGTGGAGTGGGGGGGGGGGGGGATGCTGCTGGAGCAGCCCGGGCCCGCAGCCTCACGGCGCCGCCGCCCCGCCTCCTCGGGCAGTGTCCCGCTGGGGTGGGACTGGGAGCACCGCAGGAGGAGGCGGCGAGCGGGCGGGTGGGTACCCACCGGCTCCGGGTGTGCGCGGCCTCTTGCGCCAAGCGGGGCTTTCCCTAATGGGTGTCTCGGGCCGGACCGTCCCGAAGGCCCGTTGTGGCGGTGCGTTGTAGCAGTAACGCGGTGAAGAACGGTATGGAGACAGCACCTAGGCTGCTGTACGCAAGAAAACGTTGATTAAAGGTTTGGGTTTTTTTTTCCCCAACTTTAATCGTGCTGACTCTTTGCATCACCCATGCACACCGCACTGGTGGGCACCACAGGTGTGTTTTCCACATCTTGCTGTGCTCTTGATATCACAGGTCCCTCTAGCTTAGGCCTTAAAGCACAAGGCAAGGCTCTCATTTAAACAAGGCCTTATAGAATAGTTAGGGTTGGAAGGAACCTGAATATCATCCAGTTCCAAGGCCCCTGCCATGGGCAGGGACACCTCACATGGAAACATGTCACCCAAGGCTCTGTCCAGCCTGGCCCTGAACACGAGTGAGGACTTGAGAGTTTTTCTGCAGTGTAGTGAAAAAAGTACTGGCCATCTACGCAGGTAGTGGAGGAAGAACTATTGTAGGACTGCTTTTGAATCATGCCAGGTTTTTTCCGTTGTCAAGTTAGTCTAAGCTGTCCCATTCTAGAAGGTATCCACCCCAAGAGGTCACCATCTTGAGCCAACAAAAGCTGTGTTGTTGCTCTCCAGCAAGCCAGCAAAAAAGGGTGAAGGATTTCGGCCTAGCTAGTGCTCCTGTCTGGTTTGCTGCACAGAAGCTTGTGCCTGTGCAATAGAGGGGTGGTAGGACAGGGAATCACACATCAGAGAAAGTGCTACGCTTGCGTACCGTGACAGCATTAGTAAATGTTAGTTCATATGTTGTGAAGCTGCCCTTAAGTGTGAGTATCAACTGCAGGATTACTGCTGAATTACTGTGGGGAAATGGCTGTTTTGTCCTTCCTGCTGTGCAACAGGGTACAAAGTACTGGTGTTTAAGACTTCCACCTTGTAGGAGGGTATCTCTGCATTAAAGAACTGACTTCCAACATATCTTTACAATGAAGAACAGAGACACAGGAAGGAGAAGATAAAATTTTCAAGTGTTTTGAGTGTATGTTCCTCGTTCCACGTGCTTTTTTTTAAACTGGGTTATAAACAACATCTTCCAAGTCACATGGCAAGCATACAGCACAGACAGATATAGTATTGAGGTCTCCTAGCTGCTGGTCCTGCAACTTAACCACAGTATTTTCATGTTTAGGAATGTTAGTCTTGAACAGAATATAAAGGTTAAGCAGTCACACCACTTTTCCAATAGTTGGCTTTTTGTTTTTCTTCTTCCTCAGAGCCTTCTGTCACCAGCACGCTTCCACATGTGTCAGGGTCTCGGGGGAGTCCTGGTGAAACAACACATAATTCGTGATCCAGTTCAGCTTTGGAATTTCTTAGGTGAGTCCCAAAAAGCAACTGTACAGGTAGAGGAGGGGAAAGGGTTGTATTTAGTAAGAGTATTGACTTTTCCTTACCTTCACTGCCTGTTCTACTGAAATAAAGCTGTTCTATTTTTGGCTTTGGGAACTGCGTGAATTTTACAGAGCTTCTAGGTTTTTGTTTGGTGACAGGGACGAACAGTGGCACCTTTCCACAGGGAGCTCTGTGATTAAGGAAGCACTTGAGTCATTAGACCTAAAAGCTAATTTAAAAACTGCAGATTTTGAAGTAGAGAATCTTTCTCTGCCTCATTAGCAAAGCCTAAGACAAAAATGTCATTCACCTTTTTCAGAAGTCACATTGTGCAGCCTTGCTGAAAGCCTTGCACTGGAGCAAGTTGAAAGTGTATGTTAGAAAAAGTTACCTGAATTCTTAGAGCAAAAGCACAGAAAGGTAAAACAAAGGCAATTACTCTTCTTGCTGCCCTCTTCAAATTGGAAAGATGATTTTGCTACTGCCTTTGAGATTTGAACAAAACTGGTCACAGCTGTTCTGACCAGTGTGGGCCCACTGAGCTTGGGCTGCTTCACCTTTGAGAGGGTTAGGGATTTTAAGTTAAGATATATGCATAATCTTTCAAATGGAAGTGAATCCCTCTAGTACAAGTAGCAGTTCCAGTTTCTGGGCTAACTCCTTTCTCTGGAGCCTTCATGAAGGACCATGGGAAGTGGAAACTACTGTCTTCAAGTCAGTTGTCTGGCTTCTCAACTTTTTGTATTTCTGATGAAAAAGCCTTAGCTGGGCTTAAACCACAGTGGCAGCAGCTGTGTGTGTTACTGTTTGAAGCCTTACTTTCCTTGCTTTTACTAGAGTATCCTATCAGCATTTACTGAGAAATCTGCATTTAAGTCCAGTATATATATTTCCGTTAATAGGTATCTACAGTTCCTAGCGTGAGGCTGTTCTTGATTCATACCAGTGTTAACTATGGTTTGGCATGTTTCAGCACAGAAGAAATTTCTCGAAATTATTATCTTTGCTCCATTAAAATCATCTCTGAACAAAGCAATTTTTTATTGGATTGTCAAGAAAAATATATGAGGAAAGTGACAGAGTCTGTCCCTGTTGTGACTGTTTCTGATGAGGATGTCTCGTTTCCTCGGCACAGGAGCAAAACTGTGTGCTTGGGTGGACGTGGCGCTCGTCTTTCTCTGCACTCGGAGCTCATGTGTTTCTGCTATCCTCAGTCCCCCTCACTGTCTTCTGAGGTCTGCTGGTAGTAACAACTTAACTCTGCTTTCCTGTAGGTAGCACTTACTGGTTTACTACTTCAAGCTCTTGGGGGAGTAACCAGAAGAATGGAGGATTCAAAAAGAAGTCTCCACAGGAGGATGATGGTATGCATGTGCCAAAAAGATACTTAATGAAAGAAGTCGTATGTGTCAGGGTAAGGGTAGACAGCACGGAAGGCCTTAATGCCTCCGTCTCTCGGTACTAGAAGCCTGTAACTTACCACTTCTAAACAAGTTTGAAGGGGTGTTTTGGCTTAGGGGTTGGAATACTAGGATTTAAATATAGAGCATGAAACTGTTTCTGTGCTGCTTTGCATCCTATGCAAATAACTTCATTGATGTGTGCCTTACTTTTGCTGCTTTGCAGAGGGGAACAGGAGTATTAACTGAGTTTCGGTTTGGAGGTTTTGTTGTGCAGCGTTTTGACTTAAACTTACTTTAACTAAATAAAATTCTTTAAGTTGGATCCTGGTTTGGCATTGTTTATTTGGTTTTTTTAATTTCATTTATCTTCACTGTGTCTCTAGTGGTTTACAGAGCTTAAAGTTAAAAGTAGATTCGTTAAAGATTTCTTAGCTGTGATAATGGCACTTGCTCAGAATTTTTCTTTCTTGTTTTTCAAATCAGCCTTTCTAGGTACTGTTTTTTGCACGTCTCATACTGCCTAAGCCCCAGGCATTCCACTGTACAGGACTTCTTGAAAATGAGGTTTACCTCACTAAATGTGTTTTGGAGCCTGGAGATCTATGTGATGTGCCAGATTATGTTGAGAAGTAGAGGGGTGCTCTCTCTCTACCTTAATCTTAAGGAAGTAAAGAATTTAACAATGCTAATGGTGACGGTGCAGGAAAATAAATTCAGTGTACCAGGCAAAAACCTTGTGTAACTTCTGACAAGCGCATTTTGATCCTTTTAGCAGGCACTATTACCTTCTGCCAGAAGGTTTTCACCAAACATCTTTTTCAAATACAAGTGGGTTTGTGGGTGTCCCTTCAGGTCTTGGTGGTGTTTTCAGCTTTCTGCTATTTGTACATTTACAACAGCTGCATACTGTTTAAAAAGTGTAATTTGACTCTTCACTGCTGTAAAGAAAATTCTTTGCTTTTTTGTGAGTACATACCTCCTGAGAGCTGCAATGCAAAGACTCTCTAGCCTCTGGATTAGGCATGTTTTCAGACTCCGGGGTGTAGATCTTTAGCAGTGAAGGTCTCATTCTTCTTTCTTGCCAGTAATGCTTGCAGAAGCACAAAGGATCTGAGCATTTTCCATTTCATGACATTAGTTGATGCTTGCAGGGGCTGGGGATGTCTTGAGTGAGTTTATGGGTGTTTGCTGCACTGCTTGTTTCCTGCACCTTTGAGTGAGGGGTAAACCTGTAGATGGAGGGCTCTAGACCTTAGTACTGCAAGTCGGAAGGCATTAACGTCATGCTTAAGTCACACAGATTGTAGTATAATTTTATAAATTTCATTATAAACTTCTGTCTGAGTATCAGTAAATAATAGCTTGGCTTTACCTTTGTTGTGCTTAAACGTAACGGTTGAATCCTCTTGGACTGACTAACTTTTGAAATAAAAGCAGCCAGGTGCTGATGACTTTTAGCCTGACTCGTGCCACTGCAGTCTCTTTAAGCCAAGAGCAGTGGCTTTACCCTGTGTGATCCATTTCACTGGGCTGAAGCCCTGGATGGTGTGTGAGCGCAGGTGTCACAGAGTCCTTGTTGAGGAAGTCAGAGCTTAGAGGTTGAGGCCCTTAGTGCTTGCAAGACCACACAGGGTGACTGCAAGCACAGTGCCCTGAAGAACTGTAGCTGTTAAAATTAGCAACCAGTAACATGCCATGTTCAGTGGCCTCTCTTCTCCTGTGATTAATGGATAGCTTGGCTTTGGGAGGTGGAATGCTACCCCATGTCTCCAGGGGAATGCTTGTCTCTGCAGTAATTATTAAAAAGAACTCTTCAAACTGCCACTGCAGCTCTTGCAAGATTTTAATCAGAGAGTTCAGATTTGGGGTTAATGGCAAATCATTGCTTCGTGGAGGCTTTTTGAGGCTCAAAAGCTGGAAGTATTCCCACAGTTGTTGCTTGCAAGTGTCACATCCAGTTACTGGTTCTCATTTACTGAACATTGTGGTGTAGTTATGGTACAATATGAATGTTGTACTATAAAGATAGTCAGACTTCACATAAGCTTAGAAATAGATTGATTTTGTTCTTGATTAAGTGCAGAGTAGAGGAAAGCTTTGCATTGCCTTCTAGTTTTCTAAAAATGGTGTCTTTTCCTGAAATAATACAGCTGTAGGTTGAAAGTCCTGCATAAGTCCAGTTCCTAGAAACTGGAGAAGTTGTTTGTGTCAAGATATCTAATGGCCAGCTTTTACCGTGTGGTGATCCTTTTGTGATTGCATCCTTATTCATGTGTGCTTTAGGACATATTCTATGTCTCCTTGCTTTGTCTGAAATTTTAATGCAGAAAATGCTTTAGCAATAGTTGACTCTGGCATCTCCAAGGAACTCACATATTCAGTACTCACTTTCTAAAGTAGTTTCTTTTCTCTGTAGAATCTTTTTATTTAGAAACTTGCTCAGCTTTTCAGGATATTGTCCAGACTAAGGCTTCTCACATACTATGTTTTAATTTTCTTTAATAAGACTGTAGTGGATGTCATCCTGCAGCTTTGATGAATTGCTTTGTTCTAATAAAGCTGGATCTAGCAGATAAGACAAAAGTGAGGAGATAACATCAAAGAACATCTGAAAAGCTGCATTGTTTCTATTTAGGAACAAGCCTTTCCTGTTAAATGTGGAGCAGGGCTAGGAAACGAGTGAAACGAGTGAAAAATGATGCTGCATGTCTGAAGGACAGAGTACTTTTTTTAGCATCTGACTGGGTCATATGTTTGTCCCTTGGTTTTGTTGCAGCGTGTGTAGGGACTAATTGGTGGCTAGTGATAAATGCTAGTGTCAGAGCATTTGTTATGAATTTGTAAATAAATTGAATCTGGGCTGCAGCAGTCAGATGCATTAGCAGTCCAGTGACACAGAATTAATTCATTGCTGAGTGTAGAGCAGTATTTATGTATGCCACGTTGCTGGTGATGTTAAATTGTGTATCAAGAGCAAGTGCTAAATTATATATCAAGAACATCCACATCGGGCTGGAAAGAGAAGGAGATATTTGTTGTCATCACAACTCAAATACTAGCTGGCAGTTGACATTGAACTGTGCTGTGGCAGCCCTTTGCAGACCACAGGATTTGAAATTTGCCGATGCAGTGCAAAAACTGTTGGGAGTCTGAACAAAAAAGGTTTGGTGGCAAGCACTTGGAGTAAACCATCCGTTTTTCTCATGTCAGCACTTCAGTATATCACTGGTACAGTAAAGGCTGGGGAATGCACAACTAGCATGTGAATCCTTCTAATACAGATCCTTAATGTGGAAAAGTTACCAAAACTTTTTAAACATGGGGTTAGCTGTATAGCATGGGAGAAAGTCTGTGCAATTTTAAGGCAGTGAGCTTGATTTGTAGTGTATTTATTTCCACAGGTAAGATGCATATTGTATCTCCTCTGCTATTCCAGATTTACTGCAAATGCAGATATATTTTTAGGTACTAGAGATGTCGTTGGTCTTATGATACAGGGTGACAGCAGATCAGGAGCTCACCAGGAAGCAATTATCTCTTATAATACTGTGCTATGTGATTTACCAGTGACGCTGTGAACAGGTTTTACTCCTGGTATTTCCCAGTGGATATGTTAGCAACAGCCTTGAGGACTGGGCAGAGTATGAGCATGTTATATAAAAGTGGGCTGTAGTATTTCTGGGGTTTGATTTTTAGCAGTAAGGGTCCAGCAGCTTTGTTTTGCCTATATCTATGTCAGGCCAGGCAAATGAGGTAGTCTTTCATTTTGAAATAGAATGATGTGTGGTGCAATGGTGATGAGACTAGCAGACTGTGACATCTGAAGTCTGCTGACCAGGATTAGACTGCCTTAAAACAGGACACACTGATCAGAACTCTCAAAACATGTCTGAGATTGCTGTCTTTGTATACAATAACTTCTAGGGTTGGGGTTCTTTCTTTGGCTCCCTGAAGCTTCAAATCCTGCTTTTACTGAAGCAACAGTTAAAGCACAGGAGGTGAGGTGATCCTCCATCATCTTCTCTGTAATCACACAGTGCCTCACTACAGTGAGGGGCATTGGGGAATGGCTGGATATAGCCACAGCAATATGACTTAAGCAGATTTTTTGCTGGTTAGCAGGATGCAGAATTTGCCTCCTTCCAGGCAATTGCTGAAGTTCACATCTGAGTGCTTCTGCTTTCATAACTTTTGACTTGGTGCTGTTTCATGTGTACAGCTGAGGCCCTGTGGTCTGATGGTCTAGATGCCAGAAGGGTCTGGGGATGCCACATAATCCAAAAAATTGACTCACTTGCATAACCTTGGGCAAGTCGCACAACCTTCATTGTGAGCCAAGCCAGAAAATCGCCTGTGCAATGCAAGTTGGGTACTGCTTTGAGTCTAGCCCTTCAGGAGAAACCAAACATGTAACAACAAAAAAACCCACCAAAAACCAAACCAACCAAACAAACAAACAAAAAAATTGTGTCAGTCTTTGTTACTTAATTGTCCCTTTTTTGCACCAGAAAGCTCTACAAGTACATGCTCATATCTTTTTTCCCTTTTTCCCTTCTGGTATCTTTTATTTCTAGAGGATGAGAAACGCAGGAAGAAGGAAAACCAAATGCATATTGAACGTTTACGGGCACTCCTCATCATAACTTTCATAGTGCTGTTGTTTCGATTCATGCTCAGCGAGAACAGAGAAGGGACCAACATTTCCTGGAACTACTTTGTGAATGAGATGCTGGCAAAGGGGGAGGTCCAGAGAATCGAAGTGGTGCCAGAGAGCGATATTGTGGAGGTTTATCTACACCCAGGAGGAACCCCACATGGACAAGTTGTAAGTGACTTTCTGCAATTGGAATGAGTGATCATAGCTTATACTGTTGAAAGGAATTGAATTCATGAATATGTATGTTCTGTAAAACTCTAGCTGGTAAATTTGCACTTCATTAATTTTTCTCCTTCGTTTATTTGAAGTTCAGGGGACTTCTGTTATACCAACCTGGAAATAAGACTTTTAGTTTAAATTGTAAAATTAATTAATAATGATCTGGAAGAAAATCTTACGTATGCCTAAAAAGCTGGAAAAAACCCACAATTTTTTTTCTACTGGCTCAGTCTGGTACATGTGAGAGTGTCTAGAGCACTTTAAGATCTAGTTTCAAAAATGTTCTCCTACCTGGATTTTAGTTTCAAGTGTTCTGTCAAACTCCATCAGACTTCCTTCCTAAATCTTCCAAAATGGAAAGAAAGCTGAGTTGGATCTGCTTACTTCCAGAAGTTACCACTAAGAATAATTACAAACTGGCTTGAGAGATTAAAATACTGTTCTGGGATACATCCCATTTCGTTGGGTGATTTATGATCTATTTGCAAACTGCTAGATGAAATTCATTTCTGACAGACACAGAAACAAGATACAGGAAGTCCAAGTGCAGCGCAAGGCTCCTCCTTTCCAGTATGTCATTTTCTGTTTATTTCTGTATATAGTATAACATTTTGTCTGAGCCCACTTCAGTATAACTGAGTTTATAGAAAGCTGGGTGGAGTTAGTGTTATAAAGTTGTTGCATCTCCTTGTTTCTGGAGAGCTTAGTTCTTGCCTTTTATGCTTTCATGAAGTGCTGAAAATACTAGGTGTTGCCGAGGTCATTTGAAGGCCTAGAGTCAGTGAGCTTGCTCATGAGTTCATTGATTGAGTATCAAAAGGTGTAACATAAGGCTAAATTTTATCTGACTTTTCCATGTTGTGCTTTTCTTCTGCTCACTGCTGTATCCTTATGCTACAACACTGACATGCTGCTTTTATTGCACGTCCCCAGAATGTTACCCTGTTGTACACAATGCGGGTGGCAAACATTGACAAATTTGAAGAGAAGCTGAGAGCTGTGGAGGATGAGCTGAATATTGATGAGAGAGAGAGAATCCCCGTTTCCTACAAACATCCTGGCTTTTATGGAAAGTATGATACAAATTTGTGCTTACTGTCAATCATAGATTGGTGACAACGTCCCTCACTTGGAGAAGAAACTCGCTTTCAACTAAATGTTTTTATATAAACACAGAACTAAAAAGTGGTCTCCATTTGAAGCACTTACCCAGCCTTTCAGAAATAGGCATGTTCTTAGATGTACCTTAATACTTCAAAAGTGAAGGTCCCAAGAAGGTGTCTGGAACTGCAGCATGCAGCAGGCCAAAATATTTCAGATCAGTATCAGCAAGTCTGAGTAAAGTCTGTGTTCTTGCACAGCTGAGCACTTCTTGTCCTCACAATCAATTATTCAGGTGCGGAGTGTGAAAGACACCATGACTCAACAAGTGATGTTACACCCTGGTCGGTGGAGAGTGCTGGTGGTGCAGCAAGCCTTCCCCCTATTCAAATTCTTCAAGGGAGGCCTGTGGTGGCTCTTCAGTCTGTAAAAATAAACACCTAGTTTTGGCCTGCTTCTGCAGCAGCTGTAGATCAGAGGACAGCCTGCACTGTGCTCACTCCAGCTGTGAGCCACATACTGAGCAGAGCAGCTTTGATGCATATAAAATCTCAATGAGAGGAGTTCTTCTGTTAAACTTTCAGCCCTTTTCTGTTACCTGAAACTTGGCTAAAAATAAAAAAGAGCTCAAAGCTTCTAATTCTGAAAAAGCTATAATGAAAAGAGGAGGGAGGATAGAATAGGAAAAGAAGAAAGAATAGGGAAGGAAGGAAGAAAGAAGAACAGAGACTGGAGCACCTCTTCTGCAAGCCTGAGAGTGCCAGAGTTCTTCAGCCTGAAGAAGAGAAGGCTCCTGGGAGACCTTAGAGCAGCTCCAGTGCTTTAAAGGGGCTGCAGGAAACGTGGAGAGGGGCTTTGGACAAGGGCCTGTAGGGACAGGCCAAGGGGAATGGCTTGAACCTGCCCGAGGGGAGACTGAGCTGAGCTCTTAGGCAGAAGCTCTTCCCTGTGAGGGTGCTGAGGCGCTGGCACAGGGTGCCCAGAGAAGCTGTGGCTGCCCCATCCCTGGCAGTGCTCAAGGCCAGGTTGGACACAGGGGCTTGGAGCAAGCTGCTCCAGTGGAAGGGGTCCCTGCCCAGTAATTAGACAAAATCCAGTCCGGGTATCCATTCATACACAAACAAGAAGTTCAGATTTTGGGAAGGTGTCTAGGAGGCATAATTACACACACCGACCATCCCATCTACAGTGGGAAAGCCACTGTGCTCCAAACCGTGTAAGATGACACACTCTGCACGGTGCACAAGAAGGTGATCAGGCCATCTCTCAGGTGTAGCAACACACCTGTAAGCAGTAGTTGCCGGTGTCCTCTGCTTAACTTTTAGGCTAATTGTTTAGGGTTTGGGTTTATATACACACACACATATATAAAAAACCTGTAAAGGTTCCATTTTCTTAGGTCTGTTCATTGCTGCACTGCCTAAATGTCAGGACCTTTAAAATACTGCAGATAGCTATGTTGAGTGATATTAAGCAAGTTGTGAGCAAACACTTCAATTTGTACCTGTCTCGCTTTTGTCCTTTTAGTGATGTCATCTCACTGATAGTGACACTTGTAGCTGTGTCCATGCTGTGGAGTATCTTCCGCCTCATTAGGGTTGCTGGACGGGTAGGAGGATTCAACGCCTTTGTGAGTATCCTGGATCTTGATGTTGGTTTGCAGTCTGTGGGTACTTTTCCTCTTCCCCAGCAAAGTCGATGCAGAATGAGGATTAACTGGTGCCAAGGACTCTCCATTCTTGACACATCTTGCTGTCCCGATCATCTGACTAGCTTGTACGGTAACTGGCCATAGCTGAGGCCCTTTCTTTCCCCAGTGGCAGGAAGGGCTGAGCTCAGTGAATTTGCAGTCCAGTTTGCTCTGCTGTTTTCAAAGCTTACTAATGAGTTGCAGCTGCAGATGGTGTTTTTCACTGGGTCCTGCCAATATGCCTCCCATACAGCCAGAAGTAGGAATTGCTGCTTTCTGCAAAATGAGTTCTCAATTTATAAAATATGTTCAGATTCTGGATTTCATTATGTGTTGGCCTGTTCTGCTCATGCCACATGCCTCACTTGCAACATCAGTCAAATCCTCCTCCTCCCCTCTTCCACCCTTGGCTGGATCAGCTGATAAAACTGTAGAAGTCAGCCTGGGGTGCACCGTCTTTGACTGCAGGGATTTGGGGATGAAAATATAGTGAATTCAGTCCCTTGTTAGATTTCCCACTCAGCCGCATCGGCAGTTCTCTTCTGGCTTTGGGATTCTCTTTACACAAAGGGATACAGCTGCTCAGAGGAATATTTTAAAGAAGTGTTGAGTAATTAGGGCCTTGAGGGCTAGATTCTATCATTGCATACGTGGGGACAGCTAGGCCCCTGCATGTTTAACTCTTCTTTTGAATGAGCTGGTATTTCTGAGGCCTGAGAAACTATGAACTTTCTTCACAAAGAAAAAAAATCCAAAGTAGCGGTTTTCAGTGGAACATAATGAGCGGTTACTAGTACAGCGTTGAACTAAATTCCTGTTTTGACTCTGTGGTGTGACACGCACCAGGAGGCTGAAATGTGGTGTCTGTTAAGATTTGAGAACCTACAGTTCTGTCCTGGGTTGTGTTTCAGGACCAACTAGTGGCAGCATCGGACAAGGGTGCAAAGTGCCTGTTTATATGCATTTACAAGACAGTATTGGTAATTATTTACCACTGAAAATTGTTTACCATCAATACATACTCCTCAAAACTATACCACTCCCATGTATATTAAGGATCAGAGCGTTGAGAAACTGGGGGGAAGATACCAAATAAGGTTTTGGACATTCTGCATGTTTTTAAGAACTATCCCTGCCTGATCTACGTAGAGTTTGAGCTGGATTGTGCTGGGACTATTACTGCAGGTTTATTCTGTCTCATAACAACATGTGGATAAATAAAGTTTGAGTCAGCAGTCTGGCTGTGAAATGTTTCCAAAGCAAAAGTGGGTAAACTAGCAACATGTTGGTGGGCATTTTAGTGTTTTGTTATAGGGGCAGCTTATACCTGTGCTGTCTCTCAAAGTAGAGCAGACAGCCTTTCCAGACTGTTGCCTTATCCAAAGTCAGATTAAGTCCTCAGTACTTGTTTTGCCTTCCACAGAACCAGTTGAAAATGGCTCGTTTCACCATTGTGGATGGGAAGTCAGGAAAAGGGATTGGCTTCAAGGATGTGGCAGGAATGCATGAGGCAAAAATGGAAGTCAAGGAATTTGTGGACTACTTAAAGGTAGGTACAAGTAGAACAATGTAAGTGCTCACTACCCATCTTCTGGGGTAGGTGGCTCTATATTCTTCTCTTCATCCTTCATGAAACAGTTTAAATAAGCCTCTGTTTAAATAATCTGACGGCTTTATGTGTTGCGATCGGCATGACTCAACTATCTGTATTTCCAGTTCCATAACAGGAATGCAGATGTTGCTGCTTCCATTAGCAGCTCAGAGTTGCTCAGGCCAAAAACAGTATCAGGAAGCTCTGGGAGGCTGTATTCTTGTGCAAATGCTCCATGTGAGCTGTGAATCTGACAGAGCTGTGTTGTTCTTGCAGAACCCTGAGCGCTACCTGCAGCTTGGGGCTAAAGTGCCCAAGGGGGCCTTGTTACTTGGACCACCAGGCTGTGGAAAGACGTTGCTGGCTAAGGCAGTGGCTACAGAAGCACAAGTGCCGTTTTTGGCTATGGCAGGCTCCGAGTTTGTGGAGGTTATAGGAGGTAAGCTTTTTGGGAGGAAGGGTGTGGAGGTTACTTGGTCTGTTAGGCAGTCGGAGGGTGCTGGAAGGGCTGGAGTTTTAGCCTATCTTTGCATGCGGAGGATAGGTTTGATACCTTTCCTGAAAATACAAAAGGTACTCAGTGACAGAGCATACTTAATTCTGCAGTATCTAAAATGCATGCCCTCTGAATTGCTAGAGCCTTCTTTCTGACAGTGTGAAGCCATGGTTCTTCACCTGAAAGCATTATCTCTGACTTCCCTGTAACTATTATTAAAGCCATTGACTGTGGCTTCCTTCCTTGTAGGAGAACGCTAATGGATTTTCTGCTTCTCCCTCCTGATGGGGAAAGTATGGCCTTTTTGTGCCACGGGATTTCTGTCTTTCTCCTTTTCTTCCTTCCTCCTAGATCTCTTGAGACCTGACAAGGGTCAGTGTGCAGGAAAATGCTGAATATTTCTGGTTCTGACCTGTGGAAGAAACAGGAGTTCATCTTAGGAGCTGGGAGTGGTGCTCTTCTTGCAGCAGCTATAGGAGTCCCTGCAGTTCTAGGAGTTCCAGGAGGAGCTGTCCTGAAGGACTAAGCAAATAAGTTCTTGCGGCTATTCCTTTGTGCCAGGAGTGTTGAGAGAGGGACTGTCATATACCGATGGCTTGACCAGTGCCAAGTGTCTCACTGGGGGCCAGGAATGCTGCTCTCCAGCTTTGCTAACAATTTTAGCTACAGGGCTTATTTCTTCTTCTCTTTCCCTATAGGTCTTGGAGCTGCCAGAGTCAGGAGCCTCTTCAGAGAAGCCCAGGCTCGAGCACCCTGCATTGTGTACATTGATGAAATTGATGCTGTGGGCAAGAAGCGCTCAACCAATATATCTGGTTTTGCCAATGCTGAGGAAGAGCAGACCTTAAACCAGCTGCTGGTGGAAATGGATGGTCAGTATTTCTGTCTGCCTCTCAGCAGCTGGGCCTTTATCACCTTAGAAATCCAAGCTGTTGGCCCATACATCATCATGCTGCTTCTACTTGCCATGCCTCTTTAGCATTCTTCTACTGAAGTAATGACCATTGCATTAAAACAAACTCATTCCCCTTTTCCCTGGGACAAGGCTAACTTGTACTTGGCAGCCAGTTCAGGGCTAAGCCCAGAACTGCAGCTTGATCATATCCTTGCTAAAAAGCCATCTGTATAATAAGTGATAGCTGGTTTGGACTGCTGCTAGAGAAGAGGTTATGGCCCTGAAAGTCAGAAGGTTTTTTCCAATTTGGACGCCAGGGATGCCTTGGCTGGCCTTGCTCTTGTGTCAGAGGTTATCATATCACTCGCTTGAAGTGGGTCTTTTATCTGTTCTTTCTCTCAGCTGCTTTGCTGAGTACAGATGGAAAGCAGCAGCAACTGCTGTTCAGCACAGGGTTGGTGGATGCTGTGTACGCAGTACTTGGTGCATGCAGACCCAGGCTTTCCTGCAGAACCCTTGGGAATCTTCTTACGCACTGGTCTAAACCATGTACCCCATCTTGGGTCCCTTTTCTGAAGACACTGGAGCATATCTCTCTTCATCTGTCCCTTAGGCAGG
Source organism: Lathamus discolor (assembly GCF_037157495.1). NCBI lineage: Eukaryota > Metazoa > Chordata > Aves > Psittaciformes > Psittacidae > Lathamus > Lathamus discolor. Next base: position 2,419,750 of record NC_088909.1, on the reverse strand, counting down.
ACTACTCCAGAGCTGATGGTTACTAAGAAAGTAATTTGGCTCAGGACAGATCTCTTGAGTATGTGCTGTGGCTAAGTTATGGATATAACCCTCTTGAAATCCAGACATTTCTATAGGCTTTTAAGGGTGTGGGGTTAAATACACTACATTTTAAATTTAAATTTTAAAACCCAGGAGCCAACTGGTTTTGTGACTGTCCTGAAGACTGTCAGAACAGAGTGAAGTGTCACGGGCAGAGTGAATTTGCACCAACAGTTACATATAAAATCAACAGCAAATGTGCATTCAAGATATGGCTGACAGAGGGCAGCAACCCCAAAGACTCTTACTGCAGTAAATGGCTTTACCTCAGAGCACTGGAACAGGTTGCCCAGGGGGGTTGTCGAGTCTCCTACACTGGAGATATTCAAGGCCCGCCTGGACAAGTTCCTGTGTGATGTACTGTAGGTTACCCTGCTCTTGCAGGGGGGTTGGACTAGATGATCTTTTTAGGTCCCTTCCAACCCTTGGGATTCTGTGATTCTGTGATTCTGTGAGAGTATGCTTTCCCACTGGCAACTGGAGAAGAATTACTTAGAGTACTTGGGAACCAAAAGAAAATTAATTGGCAGCAAGGGCACTGCTGTCTGTAGAGTAACATTTAGGTCCGGCTGCCCGTTAAATGTTGTTAGATACTTCTTGTATTCCATCTAAGACAGGTAGTGGTTTAAAGCCTGTTAGGGTTTGAAGTTTAGTTGTCCCAGAGGGCCATAAGCAATGTAGTACACCGATTCTCATGTCTTTTGACTTATGTGGTCTGCCTGACTACAGGAACCCTAATCTAAACTGGGAGAGAGAAGCTTTACAAACAAATCCTGGTTTGATGCCACACTTCTGTATGGCTTCTGGCTGCACTAGAATTAGGCGGTTTCTCAGATACTTTCACATGAGTGCCAAAAGGAATGATCCTTTTGCTGTTCTTAGTCATAACTCTGTCAGAGCCTGCAGCACTGACCCAACTTGCAATGTTTCTGTTGCTAAGTCTTATTATTGCAGAGCAGGGCCAGAAACAACTACCTACCTTCCCATAAGGGGGTGTTTTCTTCAGTCTGCTGTTTGGTGGAACAGAGCCACCTTTTCTCTTGGCTGTAACTGTGACACTTGTTGTGTCATCACACTCTTTATATGAAAAATCAAAGGCTCTTCTGCACTAAAAGCATCCCACATTCTCCAGACTTTGTTAAAGAGGTTAAAACTGCTTGCTTTTTCACTGAGCATTTGCAGTATAATGGGGGTGAGCCCTACTGAAGAGGAGCATGTCCCACAGTTCAGCAGCAAGGCTGCCTTCTGGAGGGTGCTCAGGAGTCAACCCTCCCTTTTCAAGGAGAGAAGATGGGACTTGTAAAGTGCTTTCAGGAAATGGTAGGTGTTCCTCCATACTGTGCATAAGATGATCTCTAATTCTGGATCTCTGCCCTTGCTGCAGAAGGAGGAGAAATTGTAAGCAGGAGCACAGCATGGTACAGACAGGGTAGAGCGGTCCTGCTGTAGAGAGACCCTTCAGGCCTCTCTCTGCTTCAGCACAGGTGCCAAGAAGTTTTTGAAGGAGGAATGAGCTTTAAGTAGATCCTAAACAACCAGACAGAAGTCTGGTTATCAGAGGAATGTGCTTGAAACACGCAATGCTGCATAGGTACCAGGAATCACCTTAAATACATATGTGCACTTCCCTGGAACTTTGCACTTGCACAATCTTAGGCAACTAGGCCAAGCACGTAAATATGCTTGGTGTGAGTATAACTGTTTACAGCTGTATCTGTACAGTGGATGTTCTCAACAGAAAAGTCTAGTTAGTAACATACTGAACAGCAATCCTGGCGTGGTGGGTTTTTCTTTTCTCCTGACAGTTGTAGGGTGAGCTGGCAGCAGCTTAACGCTGAATTAAATGGAAGCCCATGTGTCTGTTCAGGAATCTGTAGTCAGTACAATCCACGTCTCTGTACTAAAAATAAAGTGTCTGATTTCCTCTAGTCTGTAGAAATTGGGCATAGTTTCTAGCGTGTCTTCTTGGCAAGTCTCAGTTCAGAAATTAGGGTACAGCACTATGGGAAAGTGTTTTTAGAAGGTAAATGTTATCCTTGACACCTACTTTAATAGTCCCTTGTTTGCTCTGTGATGCCTAGTTTATTCTAAAATTTATGTTGTCTCATTATTTATTCGTGTCTCATACAGATACTAAGTCCCTCATTTTGCTAAGTGCTTTAACAAACACACTAAAAAAACTCCTTGGGCTGTTTACAGTGTCAAATGGGAGACAGCTGGCAAGGACTGTCAGGCTGGTACAAGAAACACCAACTTACTATTGGCTTGTACTCATCAGCAGTGATCTTGGCACATGTTGCTGCGATGTTATCTAACAGAGTGTGCTACCCAAACGAAGGGTGAAGTGCTATGTGCATCATGGCAAAACAGTTTTCAAGGTAACACTGAACAAGGTTTTTTTAGGGGTACTATCCAAGTGCAAGCAGAGGAATGGCAAGTGCTTGTAAAGAGGAAGCCTTGAATGCAGTGTTGAGAGCTCTGTTTTGGCTGTGTTTAGCTGAAATTGATGGCTGAAGTTCTGCAAAGCAGCACTATAGAACTGAGGGAGCTATTAATCTGAAAAAAACCTAACTGTGCACAAAAGTAGATCTGAGTCATCAGCAGTGATTGTTGAATTAATGTGTTCTTCTGAGATTACTCATAGGTAAGGCAGAGGAAGAAAAGGAGGGTCAGAGCTCTATGGAACCTGCTCTGCAGGCTGGAGGAAGGATGAGGACACCCAGAAAAAAGCCATTCTGCTCAGCTGCATGGAATGAATGTGCAATTTGATACTTGGTAATTCTGGTACACAAATTTTTGAGTAATTGTGCTCTTCCTACAAGCGACCTTGGTTTCCTCCACTCTGACAGCTTTCGTTGTGTTCTGGAAGCACCAAGAATCTGCTGGGAGAAGGGGAGGGACTGGAGGGAGCCTGTGTGTACAAAAGCTGTTTCTAAAAACCAGAGTGACGCATGTATTCCCGTCTTTGTCAAAACAGGTGCCTGGTTGAATAGTGAATCTTCCCTCACAAACCGCAAACAAGCGGAAGAGGAATGTGACCCAAATATCTCCTCTGTTTTGAATGCATTTGAGAGAAGCCTGACAGTCTGGGCTGATGTGTGCTTCATAAGTGAAAGTGCAGGAGGAGGTTTTTTTGGTAGCACGTCTTCACCTCAAGTCCTGAGACAAAACCTCTCTGCTGTTCTTGCTGTATGCAAACTTCTCACTCCAAGGCCTCTCTCACAAAGGTGGCTCTCTTTTAATGATACTGTTCACGGATGATGTCCAGAAGGCTTTTGAAAAAATAGCTAGAGAATTACACAGTGCAAAAATGAAGGTGAGATGCCCATCAGAGTAGTGTTCTGTGTCACTGGTGAGCAGAACACTTGCCAGCTCAAGTAGACCCTTTTTTTTTTTTCTCTTCAAGTGGCTTCATTTGTAGGCACTGTAGATACAAAGGCTCTCTTTAGGCTGAATTTACAGAGCTGTTTTTCATTTGTTGATGTGACCCATGTGGTGGATTTTAGCCAAAGAAACAGTCTACATCTTTGCCTGTGAAAGCCAAGTCCTGTGATGTGCCAGGTGATGTTGCATTGGGAACAGTAATATGAATTGGAGACTGCAGTACTAGAGTTCTTGGAACACTCTTTCACACCACTGGGATACAGGCTTGAGAGCAAGTGGGGCAGAAGATGATGTGAGGAGGATGCTCTCAGTGGTTCTGTGTTTTTCTTTCATTTGTTCTAATAGTCAGACCTATTTTAAGAGAGTCTTCCCAGCTGCAAAGCAGATAATGTACTGTACCATCTAATCCTGCCCTGTGAATGAAGCTTGCTATCCCCCAAGTGCCTGCCAGTCTCCCTGCTTATTTATCACACTCCAAAGTGCAGTGTAATACATGCTTGAAGGATGGCTGGCTTTATCCTCTCCAGGAGCTTATTTAGACAGCATCCTGCAGGGAGGAAGAACAGAGGTTTGCTGTAGCACAAGCTGACAGAGCCAGTCCTCTGACTTACCTGTAACCTTAATCTCTCTGCTGAGCTCTTGAACGCTGACACATTTGGCAGCACTTGCGGTGGAGCGGGAGAGAGCTGAAACCCGCCCAGCTTATGTGCATAAAGCTGCCTCTCTGCAGCGTGTGACTTGGCAGCCCGGGAAGCGCATAGGACTAAGGCGTCCTTTCCCTAGGAAGGCTGCTGTGTGCCAGGGCTGTTGAATCTGCTGTAAGCAGGTGACTCATACGCAGGGGCCTGTGAGCACCTGGTGGAATGTCATAAATAAGCAGTGTGGTTCAGTGATTCAGTGT